>NC_069499.1:1321849228-1322180062 GCF_027579735.1 Bombina bombina | reverse complement strand
AAAAGCCCATGTGGAAGCCACCGCTCTAGTAGAGTGAGCTGTAATCCTTTCAGGAGGCTGCTGTCCAGCAGTCTCGTATGCCAAACGGATGATCCTTTTCAGCCAAAAAGAGAGGTAGCTGTAGCTTTTTGACCTCGGAAATCTTTGGTCGCTTGCAAGTAAAACTTTAAAGCACGAACCACGTCCAAGTTGTGCAACAGACGCTCCTTCTTAGAGGAAGGATTAGGACACAGAGAAGGAACAACAATTTCCTGATTAATATTCTTATTAGTAACAACCTTAGGAAGGAATCCAGGTTTGGTAGGCAAAACCACCTTATCAGCATGGAAAACAAGATAAGGCGAGTCGCATTGCAATGCAGATAGTTCAGAAACTCTTTGAGCCGAAGAGATAGCAACTAAAAACAGAACTTTCCAAGATAGAAGCTTAATATCTATGGAATGCATAGGTTCAAACGGAACCCCTTGAAGAACCTTAAGACAAACTCCATGGCGGAGCAACAGGTTTAAACACAGGCTTGATTCTAACTAAAGCCTGACAGAACGACTGAACGTCTGGAACATCTGCCAGACGTTTGTGCAGTAGAATTGATAAAGCAGATATCTGTCCCTTTAAGGAACTAGCTGATAACCCCTTCTCCAATCCTTCTTGGAGAAAGGACAAAATCCTAGGAATCCTGATCTTACTCCATGAGTAGCCTTTGGATTTGCACCAATAAAGATATTTATGCCATATCTTATGATAAATTTTCCTGGTGACAGGCTTTCAAGCCTGAATCAAGGTATCTATGAACGACTCAGAGAACCCCCGCTTGGATAAGAGCAAGCGTTCAATCTCCAAGCAGTCAGTCGCAGAGAAACTAGATTTGGATGCTGGAACGGACCTTGAATCAGAAGGTCCTGTCTCAGTGGCAGAGTCCATGGTGGAAGAGATGACATGTCCACTAGGTCTGCATACCAAGTCCTGCATGGCCACCCAGGTGCTATCAAAATCACAGAAGCTCTCTCCTGTTTGATTCTGGCAATCAAACGAGGAAGGAGAGGAAATGGTGGAAACACATAAGCGAGGCTGAACGACCAGGGTACTGCTAGAGCATCTATCAGTAATGCCTGAGGATCCCTTGACCTGGACCCGTATTGAGGAAGTTTGGCATTCTGACGAGACGCCATCAGATCCAATTCTGGTGTGCCCCATTGCTGAATCAATTGTGCAAACACCTCCGGATGGAGTTCCCACTCCCCCGGATGAAAAGTCTGACGACTTAGAAAATCCGCTTCCCAGTTCTCCACTCCTGGGATATAGATTGCTGATAGATTGCAAGAGTGAGTCTCTGCCCATTGAATTATTTTGGTAACCTCTATCATCGCTAGAGAACTCTTTGTTCCCTCCTGATGATTGATATATGCTACAGTCGTGATATTGTCCGACTGGAATCTTATGAATCTGGCCGATGCCAGCTGAGGCCACGCCTGAAGCGCGTTGAATATCGCTCTCAGTTCTAGAATATTTAATCGGGAGGAGAGCCTCCTCCTGAGTCCACAATCCCTGTGCTTTCAGGGAATTCCAGACTGCACCCCAGCCCAATAGGCTGGCGTCCGTCGTCACTATGACACACGCTGGCCTGCGGAAACACATTCCCTTGGACAGATGATCCTGTGACAACCACCAAAGAAGAGAGTCTCTGGTCTCTTGATCCAGATTTATCTGAGGAGATAAATCTGCATAATCCCCATTCCACTGTTTGAGCATGCAAAGTTGCAGTGGTCTGAGATGCAAGCGAGCAAACGGAACTATGTCCATTACCGCTACCATTAAACCGATTACCTCCATACACTGAGCAACTGACGGCCCGGATGAAAAGTCTGACGACTTAGAAAATCTGCTTCCCAGTTCTCCACTCCTGGGATATAGATTGCTGATGGATTGCAAGAGTGAGTCTCTGCCCATTGAATTATTTTGGTAACCTCTATCTTCGCTAGAGAACTCTTTGTTCCCCCCTGATGATTGATATATACTACAGTCGTGATATTGTCCGACTGGAATCTTATGAATCTGGCCGACGCCAGCTGAGGCCACACCTGAAGCGCGTTGAATATAGCTCTCAGTTCTAGAATATTTATCGGGAGGAGAGCCTCCTCCTGAGTCCACAATCCCTGTGCTTTCAGGGAATTCCAGACTGCACCCCAGCCCAATAGGCTGGCGTCCGTCGTCACTATGACACACGCTTGCCTGCGGAAACACATTCCCTTGGACAGATGATCCTGTGACAACCACCAAAGAAGAGAGTCTCTGGACTCTTGATCCAGATTTATCTGAGGAGATAAATCTGCATAATCCCCATTGCACTGTTTGAGCATGCAAAGTTGCAGTGGTCTGAGATGCAAGCGAGCAAATGGAACTATGTCCATTGCCGCTACCATTTAACCGATTACCTCCATACACTGAGCCACTGACGGCCGAGGAATGGAATGAAGAGCTCGGCAGATGGATAAAATCTTTGATTTCCTGACCTCCGTCAGAAAAATGTTCATGTCCACCGAATCTATCAGAGTTCCCAGGAATGGAACTTTTGTGAGAGGGAGAAGTGAACTCTTTTGTACGTTCACCTTCCACCCGTGAGATCTTAGAAAGGCCAACACAATGTCCGTGTGAGACTTGGATAGTTGGTAAGTAGACGCCTGGATTAAGATATCGTCCAGATAAGGCGCCACTGCTATGCCCCGCGGCCTTAGAACCGCCAGAAGGGACCCTAGCACCTTTGTGAAAATTCTGAGAGCCGTGGCCAACCAGAAGGGAAGAGCCACAAACTGGTAATGCTTGTCCAGAAAGGCGAACCTGATGAACTGGTGATGATCTTTGTGGATAGGAATGTGTCCACGGTGGTCATATATTGACCCTCCTGGATCATTGGCAAAATAGTCCGAATGGTCTCCATCTTGAAGGATGGGACTCTGAGGAATTTGTTTAGGATCTTGAGATCCAAAATTGGTCTGAAAGTTCCCTCTTTTTTGGGAACCACAAACAGATTGGAGTAGAACACTTGCCTCTGTTCTGTTTCCGGAACTGGGCAGATCACTCCCATGGAACATAGGTCTTCTACACAGCGTAAGAAAGCCTCTATTTTTGTCTGGTTTACAGACAATTGAGAAAGATGGAATCTCCCCTTTGGGGGAGAATCTTTGAAATCTAGAAGATACCCCTGGGTTACTATTTCTAAAGCCCAGGAGTCCTGAACGTCTCTTGCCCAAGCCAGAGCGAAGAGAGAAAGTCTGCCCCCTACTAGATCCGATCCCGGATCGGGGGCTACCCCTTCATGCTGTCTTAGTGGCAGCAGCAGGCTTCTTGGCCTGTTTACCCTTGTTCCAAGTCTGGTTAGGTCTCCAGACTGACTTGGATTGAGCAAGATTCCCCTCTTGCTTTGCGGCAGGGGAATAGGAAGAGGGACCACCTTTGAAGTTTCGAAAGGAACGAAAATTATTTTGTTTGGTCCTCATCTTATTCATCTTATCCTGAGGAAGGACATGGCCTTTCCCTCCAGTGATGTCTTAAATGATCTCTTTCAGTTCAGACCCGAATAGGGTCTTAACCTTGAAAGGGATGGCTAAAAGCTTAGCTTTTGATGACACATCGGCAGACCAGGACTTAAGCCATAACGCTCTGCGTGCTAAAATGGCAAAACCTGAATTCTTCGCCGCTAATTTAGCCAATTGGAAAAGCGGCATCTGTAATGAAAGAATTAGCTAGCTTGAGAGCCCTAATTCTATCCAGAATATCCTCTAATGGAGTCTCAACCTGAAGAGCCTCTTCCAGAGCCTCAAACCAAAAGGACGATGCAGTAGTTACAGGAACAATGCACGCTATAGGTTGGAGAAGAAAACCTTGATGAACAAATATTTTCTTCAGGAGACCCTCTAATTTTTTATCCATAGGATCTTTGAAAGCACAACTGTCCTCAATAGGTATAGTTGTACGCTTAGCCAGGGTAGAAATAGCTCCCTCCACCTTAGGGACCGTCTGCCACGAGTCACGCACAGCGTCTGATATGGGAAACATTTTCTTAAAAGTACGAGGGGGAGCAAACGGAATACCTGGTCTATCCCACTCCTTAGTAACAATTTCCGAAATCCTCTTAGGGACCGGAAAAACATCAGTGTAGGCAGGAACCTCTAGGAATTTGTCCATTTTACACAATTTCTCTGGAACTACAATAGGGTCACAGTCATCCAGAGTCGCTAAAACCTCCCTGAGCAATAAGCGGAGGTGTTCTAGTTTAAATGTAAAAGCCGTCATATCTGAATCTGTCTGAGGAAACATATTTTCAGAAATCTCTCCCTCAGCCAGCAAATCCCTCACTTCAGAACATTGTGTGGGTACATCGGATATAGCTAATAAAGCGTCAGAGGGCTCAGCGTTTGTTCTCACACCAGACCTACTGCGCTTCCCCTGCAACCCCGGCAGCTTAGATAAAACCTCAGTGAGGGTAGTATTCATAACTGCGGCCATATCTTGCAGGGTGAAAGAATTAGACGCACTAGAAATACTTGGCGTTGTTTGTGCGGGCGTTAACGGTTGTGACACTTGGGGAGAATTAAATGGCATAACCTGATTCTCTTCTGACTGAGAATCATCCTGCGACATACTTTTAGTAGCTAAAATATGCTCTTTATAATTTATTGACCTTTCAGTGCATGAGGGACACATTCTAAGTGGAGGTTCCACAATGGCTTCTAAACATATTGAACATTGACTTTCCTCAATGTCAGACATGTTGAACAGGCTAGTAATGACTACAAACAAGCATGAAAACACTTTATTTAGTGAAAAAAATAACTATCTTAAAAAACGGTACTGTGCCTTTAAGAGAAAAAAAAGCATGCACGTTCTGAATAACAGCCTAAACATGCACCAAATTTTTCAAAATTTTGTATGTAGACCCACTATAGGTAGTTAAGATTGCATCCAAACCGAATCGAAAATAGGCCCAGATCCGGAGAAAGACCCCTGCTGTGGCCCTACCTGCCCTTAGGGATCGAAAGTGTGGGGTAAAAGCTTCGATTTGGCCCAAAACATACACCAGGGCCCTCAGGAGTTAGAGCTTGCTGACAAACTAACTGCGCATCTGAGGCGCGAAAATAGGCCCCGCCCATCTTACTCGATGTTTCCTGAGCCTTAAAGAACCGCACCAGAGCGGTTATAACTAGCCATGTGGGTTCCAAGACCCGAAAATTAAGCCATGTGTGTCCTAATAAAGTTGCCCAAAACGTTTATTGCCCACAAAAACGTTAAGCACTCCCAACCAAAAAACGTTTGCTCACAAACATTTTACATTCAGTGTCAACCATATATGTACCATTTAAAAATAACAAACTCTTGATTGAAGAAATTAAAAACTAATATTTTATCACCTCTTTCACTTTACCCTTCCTAGTACTTAGAGTAGGCAAAGAGAATGACTGAGGGGTGGAGCTAAGGGAGGAGTTATATAGACAGCTCTGCTGTGGTGCTCTTTGCCTCTGTAGGGAAGGATAATATCCCACAAGTAAAAGGATGAATCCGTGGTCTCGTCTTACTTTTATAGAAGAAATAGGAGTAGGAAGGAATAAGGTGGACAAATATGTCCACATGCCTCCAGGGAAGGTGGTCTCACTGGTAATTAATATACCAGACCAAGATATTACAGTTTAAAATGTATTTAAACCATCTATAATATGTGCAGATCTTTTGTAGTACAGTGATCAATTTTAATGAATTTATAAAAGAAATAAAATAAACCCTAATATTCCATTAAATTAATAAATGTTTCAATGGAAACCACCTTTGTGTATTTGTGCTCTAGCGTCTAGCCATTCACCAACTGAGACCTTATACAGCAGTCAGTATAATGATAGGACATACACAAAAGCTAGGTTCCCCATGAGTATTGGGAGTTTAATCTTGAGTGCAGCAGAAATCACAAAGATGCCTTAATTTCAGATCCTGTTACTGGGGTGAGGCTTGGTATTAGCAGGGATTCAAAAAACAATATCCAGCAGTGTGATTATTATTAAAGTGACGGTAAACTTTCCCCTTTTATAAATTAGATCCGGAATGTTAGTGATATTTTAGATGTTTAATAAAGAAGTTGCGCTGTAACTTACCTTTTAATGTAAAAATAAAATTAAAATACCCCTCGCTCTGCCACCCACTTCAAAAGACAATTCTTTTGTGAGCTAACAGTTTGAATTGTTGTCCAATCAGTGCTCTAGCTACAACAAAAGAACCATATGGGGAGTGTGCTGATTGGACAACAATTCAAACTGAAAAATTTACTTTTGAAGTGGTGGGCGGCAGAGAACGGAATATTTGAATCTCATATCTATATTAAAAAGTTATAGCTCATCTTTATTACAACTGATGAATAAAACTACATCTAAAATATCACCTACATTCCAGACCTGATTTTAAAAAAGGGGAAAGTTTACAATGACTTTAATTTGCTAGCCTAACACTTTTATTATGGAACACAGCTTAGGTGACAAAATTGTCATACAACATCTGTGCTATTTATATTAATATTTCTTAATCTAGTGGGGATTGTTGACATGTATAGATCCTCATTTTAAGGTCTAGAACATACCTCAGAACATTGAAAAAACAACTTCTAACACACACCTTTGGTCTTGAACATTCCTTAGAACCAGGGAAGAAACTACTTATAAAATAGAACACACACCTTTGGTCTTAAACAGGGGTCTCAAAGTATCGGCCCCGGGGCCACATGCAGCCCTCAAGATAGTTTCATCTCGCCCTCAATTGTTTAATAGGTAAACCATAAATTTGGGCTGTCAATTTTTATTTTAGAGTTCTAAGAGGTGTAACTAGTTGATGTTCTATATAGGCACTCATAAGATAAATATAAAGACAAGCTTCATGGCAGCTACCGGGGAACTCTACTTGCTATACCTTGGGTAACTACTTTTATATTGTTAATAACCAAAGATTGTCCCTATTTTATTGTGTTGCCCCCCCCATATGCTGGCGTAACCTTCAATTTAAATTGTTCAGCTGTATCTTTCGGTTTGCAATTGTTATGAAAAACTAAAAAATATAATAAATAAATAAAAAAATAAAAAATTATATAAATGTCACTTTTTATGGTGTTATCCAATTACAGCATGATCACTTCACTTGGCACTCACAAGATAAATAGACAACTGTGTATGTCTATTGTGGGCTACAACTCCCACCATTCACTACTACTTAGGTAAATGTCACTTCCTAGTATATCCAATTTCGGAGCACTTACTAAGTTCAAGCAGCCCCCATGGGAGAAGAACCCTTGGCTAGTGGCCCCCAGATACATTGAGCTTGATAACCCTGGTCTAAAACATTCCTCAGAACATGAAAGAAACAACTTACAAAAGAGAAAAAAAAAAAAACACCTTTGGCCTAGATATAACCTAAACAATGTATTTACCCTGCACATCTTGATATTTCAAATGCAATAAAACCTTGTGCAGTTTCTTGCTTGACCTGCTTGAAAAGTCGACATGCTGGTCTTCTGTTTCTCCCTCCTAAGTCTAGAAGATAAAAAGCCCTCAGAGGAAGTATGCGATCGAGAAAAATGCTGATCTCAGGAAGAATAGGAAGCTCTGTATTTATACCTCCTATGAACCATGGCAATTCAAGGTGAACAAGAAGGCTTGGATTGTGAGAAAACTAATGCACATATCTATAGGATCGTTAAGCACTCCGATCAGTAACTTTGGATATTATTTTCTGTATGCTTGATTTTAGAAAGGATGTGAACTCTAACTCAAAGAGACTCCCCTGGAAAATACTGAATCCCTCCAGGAGTAAAGGAGAGGACAGTAACCCATGAAGAAACCTCAAGCACATTATAAGAGGACTCCTCTGAAAAAAACATAAGCACTACAAGCATAACACAATTTAATTTGTCTGAAACAAGTGTAACCTTACACAATGCACAATATATTTCCCTAGTTATGGATTACTAAATATCCTCCTCCTCGTCATTATCGGCAGTAAAAGATTTTCTGCCTCATAATAGACATTTAAGGACAAACACCCTCCCCCACCCAAAAAGCAGCTTAATCACTACAGTTATCTTATCTGTAGCAAAGATGGAGAAAAAGAAAAGTAAGAGCAGAAAGAGAGAAAATGAATATTTAAGCTGCTGAACTTTCATAACGCTTACCATAATGCCCTCACTTGCTCCCGTGGTTAAATAGATATTATTTGGATCTGCAGGGATACCTCCGTCTCGTCTCTCAATATAATGTGCCACATCTTCTCTAATGCAGTCCACACCTTGACTGGCACTATATGATCCTAATTACAATATAAAAATAAACATATTAATGAAACAAGAGGGACTTTTAAAATAGTATGAATGTTTCATATAATTTTAAACAATGTCAATATATCTTTAACAGAAACAAGAAAATATAACAAGGTATAATTTCAATATAGTTCCCTATTAACCTGCTATCACAACAATTAACTGAACACCTGCTGACTGACAACCAGCCAGAATCTGCAAAGCAGTGTCTTAATATTGTTACATCTTGTTGCAGGCTTCATTTGTATATATAACCTGAGTTCAATTGGAAGGATATCCATTCCCACCTTAATAGTTACAATTAAGCTATGGGGGAATATTAACATAGTGTTAACTATATTTCTTATTGTCATTTGTGGGAGGATTCAAAGCTATATAATTAGACTTCCAAGTGGCTTATTCTAATAAAACTTAAATTATGCTTACCTGATAATTTTCCTTTCTTCAGATGGAAAGAGTCCACAGCTGCATTCATTACTTTTGGGAATTCAGAACCTGGCCACCAGGAGGAGGCAAAGACACTCCAGCCAAAGGCTTAAATACTCCTCCCACTTCCCTCATCCCCCAGTCATTCTGCCGAGGAACAAGGAACAGTAGAAGAAATAGGGTGAAAAGGTGCCAGAAGAACAAAAATAACAGACGCCCCACAGAAAAAATACGGGCGGGGAGCTGTGGACTCTTTCCATCTGAAGAAAAGAAAATATTATCAGGTAAGCATAATTTAAGTTTTTCTTCATAAATGGAAAGAGTCCACAGCTGCATTCATTACTTTTGGGAAAACAATACCCTAGCTATAGAGGACACTGAATGCAAAAACGGAAGGGTACAAGAGGCGGCCCATTCTGAGGGCACCTGGCCTGAAAACCCTGACCCAACAAAATCCTGCTTCGTCCGAAACCAAGAACAACTTTTAAAAAAAGGAAAAGGCCCAAGGACACTGATCCGCAGATAATCCACAGCCTTGCTAGAGACCACAGGAACTAGACTCAACTGAGTCAACAGCCTCCAAGAGACACCGTCCCCAGCAGTCGGTCTCCAAACAACACACCCCTTACTAAAGAAAGGGAACAAACTACCGTATTCTTCCACAAAGAAGAAAAGGCATGGAGAAAACATGATTGTATTTGTAATGCGCGGCTTATCCCCCCCCCTTAAGGGACTCAAGGCGCTGCTCATTTTATCAACCTCGAAAGGAGGAAAGGCTGAGTAGACCTCGCCGGGGATCGAACTTGCAATCCTCGGTTTGCTACAGTTCAGAGTAGCCCTAGTGCATTAGTATACTGAGCTAGCTTCCAGCTAGCATAAGGAACTCCAGAAAAAAGACCCCTAAAAAGGGCACAACGAATCCTAAATAAAAACACAGAGCAAAAACCAGAGAAACCGGGTCCGGCTAACAGAGACCCTACCAGTCTCATAGAAACAAAGGGAGGCAACAACCAGACCCCAGAAATACAGAAACCATGAGATAAGGCCGGGAGTCTGAAACAGAGAGAGGATATTCCCCTAACACAGTGCAACCGCACTCTAGAAAGCAACTGAAGACGAAGGTCCCCAAGTCGCAAAAAGGTATCTCAGAATATAAAAATATTCAGAACGAAACCTCGTGCAGCAAGCTCAGATAGGTCTGACGAACAACACCTGAAGCAAAAACACTGCACACTGCAGTCATCTAAAAATGCAGGGCAAGTAGAAAGCAGCTGCAAGTAGAAAGCAGCTGAAGATAGGATTCTTCAGATTGCTAAGTATCCACTAACCAGCGAATAACGTTGCAGGCTATCTAAGAGCCGCCAGTCCTTCCCACAAATCTTGAATGTGGAGAAAGGAAAAACTTTAAAAAGGCTTACTGTACTTCGAATGCTCCGAGGACGAAATAGCAGAGCCACAGATCTCAGATCCTGCTCCAACACCAGACCAGTCCAAGTGACAGACATGTCTGATAGACAGGGGGACAGAAGACCTCAACCACAAGTCCCCAGGAAGAAAAAAGGGGGGACTCACCCACCCCAACAGAGCTCGGGTGCCAAACCAATCCGCTCCTCCAAATAAGGCACTCCCAAGGAGAACCCCCTAGGACCTGCAACAGAGAAAAGTGCAATAGATCCGTAGGAAGACCTGTCACAACTCTCTCAGACAGTCTCTTCGTAGAGGGACCAATTTCCAACAGGTGGAACAGATCCCACAGAGTAGCAGATGCTGCCCCTTACAGAAATAAGCCACCTGATCCAGCCTCCTACATGCAGGGCAGGACAAGGACCCTCCAGAGAGAGGAAACCCCAACTAATAAGGAAGATAAACTATCCCCTCCAAAGTGAAGGGCACAGATAAGAACAGTGTACATGTCCACAAGACACGAAGCCCTAGTATGATCAAAACACAGACCGAATGAAAAATCATCAAGACACCACTGTTGACCCAACAGAGAAAAAGACTCCCCATAGAGGAGCACACTCCGTCCGAAGGAAAAGTCAGGCCTTAAAGTTTATAACCAGTACCCGAAGGTGGATGAGAACTCTGGCCTACCTGCCTTCAAGCCCATGAGCTAGCTCCTATGTCGCAACATAGGGTCCCTGAAAAAAACTGGGTCGTCTCCAGACATCCAAGAAGGATCCAAGACAAGAACTCCAGATCCGGGACCCAGAATCATCCTAGAACGAACGACACCCTCAGTGAACACAAGATACCCCGTCTGAAGCAATCAGACCTCACAGGGGATGAGAACCGGGAAACCCGGAGAATGGGTAAAGGACTCACTCGTAATTCCCAGCCCAAAGGGAAGAGAACACCCTTAGCCGGAGGTCAACCCCCCCCAGCAAGGTACTAGGCCGCAACAAAGTCACGCAATTTCTCTAGAGCCCAAAAACCCCAAGGGCAGCACTAAGGGAAATGAAAACGAGAACAGAGTCACCTGAAAGAGAGTAGAAGAAAGGCTAGTCTCCATAATCCTTTCAGATTAACGTTCCAGAGGACCACACCCAAGGGAGAAGAATGCAAAGCATCCCTAACTAAGGCAGAAAAAGATCCCATAAGCAAAAAGCTTGGAAAAAGAGACAACACCTCCTATCGACCCTGATATGGAGTCGACTAACTCCCGAAGGAAGACAGAGCGTCACGGCCTTCACTTCTTAATTAAGCAGCCAAAGCCTCCACAAAAACTGGACGAAGTCCAGAAAGTCTCGACCCAAAGGCAGAGAACCTCTAAAAGGAATACGTCCTAAAAGGACACTTCCAACGAGACCATGAAAGGCAAAACCGTAAGAACGCCGGTATGAAGGACCTAAATCCTCCAACCCACAACGGGAAGGAACACTCTAGTTCCCGAAAAATTCGGAAAAAACTGAGCATGTTGCCATGGATCTTAATGGAGTCCTGGCCCACTGGATTAAAAGGCGAGTGAGGACAGAACCAATCCCCCATACCCCTAAGCAACCACAGACCCTAAAGTCCTCTCAGGATGAAGTTGAAGCTTGTAAAACAAGACAATCACACAATCATATTGTGATCACTGGGCGCCCTCACCGGACCAACAGGAAATAAAAAGGTGCAATGTATCTGAACTAGGGCTCAAAGACAGAAGGATTGGTACCCAGTCAGGACCAGCCTTAAACCAAGGGCCCTAGCACTGTCAAGACCATACAGAGGCTCCCCCGATGATGGAGAGATAAAGAACAGTCAGACAGACTTTTGTAAACAGAGTGAACAAAATTGCGAGTATCAATTCCAGAGCAGAAAGTTCCCGAAGGAAACATCACACCACAACATGAGCTTTAAACTAAATAAAAATCATCCTCACCAGATGAAAATAAGATAAGGCAACCCGTAGGTGATCGCCTAGGAAGAACAGACAGACCCGCAGGACCAGCCCAACAAGGGTCCGAAACTTCCAAGCTCCGAACTGGAAAAGGATACACAAATAACAGACTATAAGAAGATTACTTCATCCCCTTACGTCTATGTATGCAAGCCAGTCGAAGAGTAAGACTGAGAATCCCCAGACCCCTTAAGAGTGGGATCCTCCAGCAACGCCAAAAATGTGCCTTAGTAGGACACAAAGGCACGCCAGTCTATAACAAAAGGCTCAACATACCTCCGCCGGTCCCGAAAGTTGACCCCCTGAGGCCTCAGGGGCAGTCGTTCCCCAGGAAGGATGAACTAGACCAGGTGATCCCACGCCTGACGAGCCCCAGTTAACGAAACACGGACAGTAACGTAAGCACACCGGGAGGTGCAGATGTGCCAGCGCCAAAGATATGGCCATGCGGAACCGTGTAGCGTTTGGGTTACCTGTATTCGTAGTAACAGTTGATTGTAGGGAACTCATCTCGTGAGAAATAGAATCCCCAGGGACGGATGGCTCAGTGGGCACCTGATTCCACATGGTCAGGAAAACGGGTCACAAGGTAAACAGTGCACTCCATGCAAAAGCGTGCCCGACCAAAAAGGCTGCATCACTAGACATAGGCCGTTATGTTCCAAAATAGCCATGAGCCGAAGCAACACCACACAGTAGCAGACAGAATCACATAAACATGATTATAAACCCCTGTGTTCAATAATCCCCCTCAGGAGATATTAACCCTTGATTCCTAGAAACAAAAAGGAACCTCACTGAGACCCTATGTAAAAGTTATCCCCGAAAGGTTGTAGCCCCTCTCGGATAAACAGTTGAAATTACAATACATCCATGATGAAAGTAAAATGAAACGATCTTAGTGGAATCTACGCCGTGGAACAGGAACACGGTCCTTCAAGTGTGACAGATAGTAGCGTCGCCTCTGCCATGGACTTGAGAGAAAAAAGCAGGCAACAAAACTTGTCAACGCCGATTGCTTGTGGAGCTATTAATATGAGTCAAGATGGTTTTGGAGAAAGACTCTCCCTGCATCTCCGGACTCTAACTTTCACCTATGCTCTCACTGAGAAGCTGGCAGGACTACTTTAAACTCCATTCCCATGCCGAAGAGTACTACCCTCCATAAGAGACTATTGAAAACTTCTGACACTTCTCTGCCAACCTCCTGGGATGAAAGGCAAAGAATGACTGGGGGATGAGGGAAGTGGGAGGAGTATTTAAGCCTTTGGCTGGGGTGTCTTTGCCTCCTCCTGGTGGCCAGGTTCTGAATTCCCAAAAGTAATGAATGCAGCTGTGGACTCTTTCCATTTATGAAGAAAATCTTTGTTTATTCTTGTTGATAAGGGGAGTTATGTGTCTCCCACATTAATAATAATGTATACAGTGTCCATTCGAAGGCCCACCTACTGACTATATTGCGGTAGACACATTTCCTAATACTTTTAGGCCTGACTTGTTTCTATGATACCGCAATTTACAATTGGATTTACTGTAAAACCCTAACATTTTAATGTATTCTTTTCCCATTTTTAAAAAAATAAATAATTAATGTGTATATAATAAAAGTTATATTTTGTTTATGTGGTCCTACCTTGTCAACCATTAGTCTGGACAGAGAGTGCCATGGTTGCATGCTAGAGTGGAAAAACCTCTTTTCTTTCTTATGACACGGTGAGTCCACGGAATCATCAATTACTGTTGGGAATATCACTCCTGGCCAGCAGGAGGAGGCAAAGAGCACCACAGCAAAGCTGTTAAGTATCACTTCCCTTCCCACAAAACGCAGTCATTCTCTTTGCCTCTAGTGCAAGGAGGAGGTGAAGTAATAGGTGTCTGATAAAAGATTCTTCTATCAAGATTTTTTTTGTTTTGAAGCCAGGGCAGGATTGCTCTCATCTTCCATCACAATTTGGGTATAGCTGTACTCCACGTTAGTCTCTTCAGAAGGGCTGTGGTAGCTTTTAAGCAGTTGGGAACTTGTGAGGTGGACCTCACTGCGTTTTCCTAACAGATTGCTGCCCTATGTCAGAATACCAGAGTAGGCTTACTCTGTTCATTCTTTCCACAGGTCTCTGTGAGGAGTGGCATTCTCTCACGCCAGGGACCTCATCCTCCTGCCGGACGGCCAGACTGCAGGTAAGTGCCTTTATGGTATTCTGGGGCTAGGAGGCTGGCACTGATGGGGTTAAGGCTCCCTGCTATTCATTTGGGACACAAAATCCTTCAGGAGTAAGAGTTTTTTGCGGCAGAGACCAGGCACTGTTTGGCATGTGTTATGGAGACTAGGGGTGAATTTCCTTCAAGGCAGGAAGGAGTTTAAATTGTTAGAGGCTTATTGAGGAAAATAAAGTGTGTTGTATTGCTGGGTGATGTTCAGGAGAGCGCGCTTCTCTAGGCACCATTACTATGGGTCTAATATGCCTGTTTTTCTTCCGCTGTCTAAGTGTAAGCGGAGCGGCAGCTGTATTTACAGCTCAATGGCCGGTATGTTTATTTTGTTAGGTCACTGAAGCATAGACCTGAGGGGGATTTTTTAACAAGGATAAGCGCAATTCAATGCATGCCCTCTTTCCCATGCGATTGTGGCCCTGCCTCCTTCTTAGTGAAGCGGAACAGCGCCATTTTAGGGGAATGCTGTTGAGAATTTTACTCCTCCTTGCTCTGCGGCTATAGATGATCTTTGAGAGCGGAGTGGCGTTATTAGGCTGCTTTGTACTGAATCTCAATACCAGAGTGTGAATCATATCACGATGTGTTTAAACTTTCAAATCTTTAAATAATACAGTCTCTTGACATGTTTGTATTAGTACATACTTTGTTAATAAACAGGGTTGTTTTGATTATGAGTGCTCAGGGAAACTGAATAATGTTTTACAAAATGTTTTATTTTTTTCCTTTTTAAGAGCTATGCCCCTGTTACATTCTATAGGTAAGGGTCATTAAATAACTTCTTTTATTCTAAGTCATTTGGCAGGATTTTGGAACTAAAATCTTTCCTAGGTTCATATGTTTGTTGCCTTGGAAGAACAGATTGCTGTTCTGTACATCTGTCCCTCCTATTTAGAATTAATCTTTAGATTGTTGGAGCCTCTCACCTCTTATTATTTTTTGAGACAGATTAAAACCTCTGTTTTTTTCTGTGCTGAATGTGTAGCAAAGATATATGTTGCGCTATGAGCCTTATTTATTCCAGGATGATGCTGTTTCAGACAATGTCACAGTTTTCTCCTTAAATGTCCCTTTCTCCATATATTGCATATAGTTTATCAAAAATGTACATATACTGTATATAGAACAATCAAAAGACCCATACAACACACAATATATTTTGAAATACATATATATTTCAATATATGGTGTGTTCTATGGGTCTTTTGATTGTTATATATATATATATATATATATATATATAAATATAAAAGTACATTTTTATGAAATATATGCAATATATATTTTTGTCCACTAGATGGCTAATGTTAGTTGGAGATTGTAGTTTTTTTTTATAACCACTAGGTGGTAGTATATATTGCATTTACCTGAGTTTGTAAACACAGGAGTGTTAATTGTGATGAAGGGGAGGGATTTAAGGTTTATAAGGTGAAATTCTTGTATGTGGTGTATACAACATGATTAAGGGGTAACACCCGAAACGTCATTGTCCTATTTTTGTTGGAGTAGATGTAAATAAATATACATCTTTTATCATCTTGGAGTGCTGCCATCTGATTTCTTATATTTTCAGTTGTCCCCATTAAGATGTAGATCCTTTCCGAATCCATGGATAAGAAGCTGGACTTGCTGTACTAGCTGTCGGGCATTGTAGCTGAATTCATGTTCAGCTGAGTAGCCTACCTGTGGTTTCATGGATGGTATCCCACAATGGTTTAGTGGTGAACTTGCTGCTTTGAAAGTTGAAAGGCAAGATTTCAAAACCAGCTGTGGCTAAGTACTCTTCATAATGCATGTCCTACATATATCCTTGCCTAAAGCAGTGTTATATAGCATAGGCTTTTTAATTCTGTAGTTGCAGGTTCAATTCCTATGGTTCCTCCAAATCCACGCTCCAGGCATCTCCTTTTGAGGATGAGACCTTGTTTGGACTTGGTCTAGCAGAATTATTCTCTGACTTTAAGGGTACAAAAAGGTGTTTTTTTCCACCTCACGTCAAGGAAGTAAGACTAAAAGGAAGTTTCCTTTTCTTCTTTCTGCAGGGTCAGTTATGGCTTTTGGAGTCCAATCTCACTTTTCATTCTAGGGGCAGATTTATTTTTCTAGGGTATCTGCAATCCAGGTATGATGAGAGGCATTCCTTGAACGGGGTTCAGGATCTTCCTCTCTGGGAGTGATAGTTCCAGTCCAAGTTTGGGAATGGGATCTTGGTACTTACCTCAGGTAACTCAGATTCTGACCTTCAAAGTAATATCTTTTCTCCTTTTTTTAAGGGGCCTGTTCATATCAGACATAGACCTGAAGGTGTTATTTTTCCCTTGATTGGGATCTTCTCAAGTTTCTGAGTTTTTGACATCCCAGACTTTAGTTCTTGGTTTATTTCACAATATATGGTTCAAGTGTCATCCTTGCTCCAAGTAAACTCTCTTCAAGAGTTTTTGTCCAATCTACTTCCCCATGGATGGTAAATTATCTGAAGTTCCCTTGTTCCATCTGCAAGGGTGATTAATGGAGACCCTAATAGATTCTCCATCTAGGAGAAGATAGTTCACAGAGTTCAGATAATCAAGGATTTATTCCTTTTGCTTTCCCTGCAGTACTTGATCCGGTCAACAGCAAGGCTCTTGTGGTACGGTAATTAGCCATTTGCAACCAGTAGGTTGAGATCTTACTTCAGTTGATTTTCCTTCACATTTCAGTGACTCTATGTTTGGAGGGAAGTGGCCTGAGGATTAACCATGGACATCCTTTTCTTTACTGTACTCTATAAATTTTTTCAGGAGTATTTGTCTCGGAACGTGTGCTTCTAGAGACTTTTCTGGATGATTTGACCACGGACGCCTACCTGCTGGGCTGGGAAACAATTTAGGTATTGTTTAAGGCGCAGGGATTATGGGCTTGGAAGTGTCTGATCTTCTTAAACATCTTATAGTGAGAGAGATTATCATTTCTCTGAGGGCTCGGCTTCAGTCGTCCTTAGTTTGGTTCCAATCGGTCTCTTTCACCTCAATGGTTGATATCCACCACTAGGGAGGAACTCGGAGTTCCTTAGCCATGAAGGAGGTGGAAAACAGAATTTATGCTTACCTGATAAATTTCTTTCTTTTGCGATGTACCAAGTCCACGGATTCATCCTAACTTGTGGGATATTGTCCTTCCTGACAGGAAGTAGCAAAGAGAGCACCACAGCAGAGCTGTCTATATAGCTCCCCCCTTAACTCCACCCCCCAGTCATTCGACCGAAGGCCAAGGAAGAAAAGGAGAAACTATAAGGTGCAGAGGTGACTAAAGTTTACATAAAAAATACTATCTGTCTTGAATAGACAGGGCGGGCCGTGGACTCGGTACATCGCAAAAGAAAGAAATTTATCAGGTAAGCATAAATTCTGTTTTCTTTTGCAAGATGTACCGAGTCCACGGATTCATCCTAACTTGTGGGATACTAATACCAAAGCTTTAGGACACGTATGAATGGAGGGACAAGACAGGAACCTAAACGGAAGGCACCACTGCTTGCAAAACCTTTCTCCCAAAAATAGCCTCCGAAGAAGCAAAAGTATCAAATTTGGAAAATTTGGAAAAGGTATGAAGCAAAGACCAAGTCGCAGCCTTACAAATCTGTTCAACAGAAGCATCATTTTTAAAAGCCCATGTGGAAGCCACCGCTCTAGTGGAGTGAGCTGTAATTCTTTCAGGAGGCTGCTGTCCAGCAGTCTCATAAGCCAAACGGATGATGCTTTTCGGCCAAAAGGAAAGAGAGGTAGCCGTAGCCTTTTGACCTCTACGCTTTCCAGCATAGACAACAAACAAAGAAGATGATTGGCGAAAATCTTTGGTTGCCTGCAAATAAAACTTCAAGGCACAAACCACGTCGAAGTTGTGCAACAGACGGTCCTTCTTAGGAGGAGGATTAGGACACAGAGAAGGAACAACAATTTCCTGATTGATATTCCTGTTAGAAACAACCTTAGGGAGAAACCCAGGTTTGGTACGCAAAACCACCTTATCAGCATGGAAACAGAACTTTCCAAGATAGAAGCTTAATATCTATGGAATGCATGGGTTCAAACGGAACCCCCTGAAGAACTTTAAGAACTAAATTGAGACTCCATGGCGGAGCAGCAGGTTTAAACACAGGCTTAAAGGATTACTTTCGTTTACTTTTTACATACAAAATAATACCATATTCTATTTAATGATTATATATGAAAACTTACTGTAGTTTATTTTCCTAAAAACAAAGCATCCATACCTTTTATTTTAGATAATTATTTTCCTGCAATGACGTAAGCATATCCAGCCCACCGTTTTCGCCATTATCTACATAACATCAGTAACCAATTACATTGCGAGCTAATGCATATAATTATCGGCATAATCGTTGCTAATGCGCATGCGCATAAATTAGTCTAGATCGCGCATGTGCATTTCTGATCACTGAAGCCATATTTACCCACATGTAGAGACTTCTCACGCTTGCGCATTAGAATACAAAATCATTGCAATCGGTTATCCAGCCTTTATGCTTACTAAAGAAAGTATAGTGTTTTTCACTGTATACGTTTACTGTATAAGTATTGCATAATGTATCTAACTTATCGTTTGCTCGTTTATTCTAGGGCGATTCTGCAAGTGTTAGCAAGAACATTACTTACGTTAGTTGCGCAGCTCAATCGACTGCTGCTCTATAGATTCTGCTCGCCTGAAGAGCATTGATTATCGCTCTTAATTCCAGAATATTTATCGGTAGGAGGGCCTCCTCCTGAGTCCACAAACCCTGTGCTTTCAGGGAATTCCAGACTGCACCCCAGCCCAGTAGGCTGCCGTCCGTCGTCACAATAACCCACGCTGGCCTGCGGAAACACATTCCCCTGGACAGGTGATCCTGTGACAACCACCAAAGAAGAGAGTCTCTGGTCTCTTGATCCAGATTTATCTGAGGAGATAAATCTGCATAATCCCCATTCCACTGTTTGAACATGCATAGTTGCAGTGGTCTGAGATGCAAGCGAGCAAACGGAACTATGTCCATTGCCGCTACCATAAGTCCGATTACCTCCATACACTGAGCACCTGACAGCCGAGGAATGGAATGAAGAGCTCGACAGGTGGTTAAAATCTTTGATTTCCTGACCTCTGTCAGAAATATTTTCATGTCCACCGAATCTATCAGAGTTCCCAGGAATGGAACTCTTGTGAGAGGAATAAGAGAACTCTTTTTCATGTTCACCTTCCACCCATGAGATCTTAGAAAGGCCAACACTAAGTCTGTGTGAGACTTGGCAAGTTGGAAAGTCGACGCTTGAATTAAGATGTCGACTAGATAAGGCGCCACTGCTATACCCCTCGACCTTAGGACTGCCAGAAGGGACCCTAGCACCTTTGTGAAGATTCTTGGCGCCGTGGCCAACCCGAAGGGAAGAGCCACAAACTGGTAATGCCTGTCCAGAAAGGCAAACCTGAGGAACTGGTGATGATCTTTGTGGATAGGAATGTGTAGATATGCATCCTTTAGATCCATGGTAGTCATATATTGACCCTCCTAGATCATTGGTAAAATAGTCTGAATGGTCTCCATCTTGAAGGATGGAACTCTTAGGAATTGATTTAGGATCTTGAGATCTAGAATTGTTCTGAAGGTTCCCTCTTTTTTGGGAACCACAAACAGATTGGAGTAGAAACCTTGCCCCTGTTCTGTTTTCGGAACTGGGCAGATCACTCCCATAGTAAAAAGGTCTTCTACACAGCGTAAGAACGCCTCTCTTTTTGTCTGGTTTACAGACAATTGAGAAAGATGGAACCTCCCCCTTGGAGGAGAATCTTTGAAATCTAGGAGATACCCCTGGGTTACAATTTCTACGGCCCAGGAGTCCTGAACGTCTCTTGCCCAGGCCTGAGCAAAGAGAGAAAGTCTGCCCACTACTTGATCCGGTCCCGGATCGGGGGCTACCCCTTCATGCTGTCTTAGTGGCAGCAGCAGGCTTTTTGGCCTGTTTACCCTTGTTCCAAGCCTGGTTAGGTCTCCAGGTTGGCTTGGATTGAGCGAAGTTCCCCTCTTGCTTTGCAGCAGGGGAAGAGGAAGCGGGACCACCCTTGAAGTTTTGAAAGGAACGAAAATTATTTTGTTTGGTCCTTGTCTTATTTGACTTATCTTGAGGGAGGGCATGACCCTTCCCTCCAGTGATGTCTGAAATGATCTCTTTCAGTGCAGGCCCGAATAGGGTCTTACCTTTGAAAGGGATGGTCAAAAGCTTAGATTTAGATGACACATCAGCTGACCAGGACTTAAGCCATAAGGCTCTTTGCGCTAAAATGGCAAAACCTGAATTCTTTGCCGCTAACTTAGTAAGATGAAAAGCGGCGTCTGTAATAAAAGAATTAGCCAACTTAAGGGCCTTAATTCTGTCCAAAATATCATCTAGTGGGGTATCCATCTGAAGAGCCTCTTCTAGAGCCTCAAACCAAAAAGCAGCTGCAGTGGTTACCGGAACAATGCACGCTATAGGTTGAAGAAGAAAACCCTGATGAACAAAAATTTTCTTTAGGAGACCCTCTAACTTTTTATCCATAGGATCAATGAAAGCACAACTGTCTTCAATAGGTATGGTTGTACGCTTAGCCAGAGTAGAAATCGCTCCCTCCACCTTAGGGACCGTCTACCATGAATCCTTTATGGTGTCAGAAAAAAAGGAGGGGGAGCGAACGGAATACCTGGTCTATCCCACTCCTTAGTAACAATGTCCGAAATCCTCCTAGGGACCGGAAAAACATCAGTGTAAACAGGAACCTCTAAATATTTGTCCATTTTACACAATTTCTCTGGAACGACAATAGGGTCACAATCATCCAGAGTAGCTAAAACCTCCCTGAGCAATAAACGGAGGTGCTCTAGCTTAAATTTAAATGCCGTCATATCTGAATCTGTCTGAGGGAACATCTGTCCTGAATCAGAAATCTCTCCCTCAGACAACAAATCCCTCATCCCTACCTCAGAACATTGTGAGGGAATATCGGATACGGCTACTAAAGCGTCAGAAGGCTCAGCATTTGTTCTTAACCAAGAGCTACTGCGCTTCCCTTGCAACCCTGGCAGTTTAGATAAAACCTCTGTGAGGGTAGTATTCATAACTGAGGCCATATCTTGCAAGGTGAAAGAATTAGACGCACTAGAAGTACTTGGCGTCGCTTGTGCGGGCGTAACTGGTTGTGACACTTGGGGAGAACTAGATGGAGAAACCTGATTTCCTTCTGTCTGAGAATCATTTAATGCCAAATTCTTATAAGTCAAAATATGCTGTTTGCAATTTATAGACATATTAGTACAATTGGGACACATTCTAAGAGGGGGTTCCACAATGGCTTCTAAACAAATTGAACAATGAGTTTCCTCAGTGTCAGACATGTTTAATAGGCTAGTAATGAAGCAAGCAAGCTTGGAAAACACTTTAATGAAAAAAAAACACAATTTTCAAAAACGGTACTGTACCTTTAAGAGAAAAAAGGCATACACAAACTGCAAAACAGATTAAAATTGCTTCAAAAATTCCGAAATTTTAACAGTGTACCCACTAAGCTTAAGAAGGATTGCACCACAAGTAAAAAAGCAATAGACCCCCAAATGAAAAAAACGGATTGATAATTGTCTAAAACCGGTTAAAAACCCCTAAAGCACCTTGCCACAGCTCTGCTGTGGCCCTACCTGCCCTTAGGAAGCGATAATATGGGGTTTAAAGCTTCAATTAGTCCCTCAGAAGACTATCAGGACCTCAGGAGAAGTTGCTTGCTGCTTGTAAATGTAGGCCCCGCCCACCTCACTCGATGTTGCTGGGGCCTACACAAAACTAACAAACCCTGCCTGAAAGCCATGTGGGTTATAAACAACCCCAAAGAACCCTCAAGCAAATGTCCCATAAAACAGAAAACGTTACTCCCAGACACAAAAACAATTGTCCCAAATTTACATAACAAACTCATCTATGTCCTGCCTGAGAGTAAATAGTACAACACCGGTACCATTTAAAAATAACAAACACTTGATTGAAGATAAAATAAAACTAACAGTTTAACACCTCTTCTCTTTACCCTTCCTGCTTAGAGCCAGCAAAGAGAATGACTGGGGGGTGGAGTTAAGGGGGGAACTATATAGACAGCTCTGCTGTGGTGCTCTCTTTGCTACTTCCTGTCAGGAAGGACAATATCCCACAAGTTAGGATGAATCCATGGACTCGGTACATCTTGCAAAAGAAACCTAGTTTCTTTGAAGCTGACTGCTTGGAGATTGAACGCTAGATTTTAGCTAAGTGTGGATTTTCTCAAACGGTACCATGATTCAGGCTTGTAAGCCTGTCACTATAAAGATTTACCATAAGATATGGCGTAAATATTTTTATTGGTGTGAGTCTAAAAGATATTCTTGGAGTAAGATTAGGATCCCAAGGATCTTGTCTTTTCTCCAGGAAGGCCTTGAGAAGGGGTCAGTACTCTTAAAAGGTCAGATTATTGCTTTATCTATTTTGTTTCAAGCGTCTGGCGGGCGTGCTGGATGTCCAATCCTTTTGTCAGGCTCTGGTCAGAATCAGGCCTGTGTTTAGATCAGTTGCTCCACCTTGGAGCCTTAATTTGGTTCTTAGAGTTTTACACAAGCACAGAGCCTATGCATTCCAGAGACATTAGGTAAGTTCTATCTGCAGGCTACGAAGGACTTTCGTCGCTCCTCTGCCCTGTTTCTGGTAAACGTAAAGGCCAGAAAGCTGCGGCAACTTCTCTTTCTCTCTGGTTAAGAAGTATTATTCGTATGGCTTATGAAACTGCAGGACAGCAGCCTCCTGAGAGAATTACAGCTCATTCCACCAGGGCGGTGTCTTCCTCTTGTGCCTTCAAGAATGAGGCTTCTGTAGAACAGATCTGTAAGGATGCGACTTGGTCTTCTTTGGACACTGTTTCTAAATTCTATAAATTTGATACTTTTGCCTCGGCTAAGGCTTCTTTTGGGAGAAAGGTTCTTCAAGCAGTGGTGCCTTCGGTTTAGGTTACCTGTCTTGCCCTCCCGTATCATCTGTGTCCTCTGGCTTGGGTATTGATTCCCAACAGTAATTGATGATTCCGTGGACTCACCGTTTCATAAGAAAACAAAATTTATGCTTACCTGATAAATTTATTTATTTCTTGACATGGTGAGTCCAGGCCCCCCCCCCCTGTTTTTTTCAGACAGTTTTGGTTTATTTCAACCTCTGGCACCTCTGCGCCTTGTGTTGCTTCCATTCTCTCCTTTTCCATCGGTCAAATGACTGGGGTTTGTGGGAAGGGAAGTGATACTTAACAGCTACGCTATGGTGCTCTTTGCTTCCTTCTGCTGGCCAGGAGTGATATTCCCAAGAGTAATTGATGATTCCCTGGACTCACCGTGTCAAGAAAGAAATACATTTATCAGGTAAGCATAAATTTTGTATTTTTTCCGCAATTAAGTTTGTATAATATCAATATAGCAATGCAGACAAATACAAAGAAAACATTTAGTTATTTTAAAACTTGGTTTTAACTACATTCTAAACTAGATAATATAATTTATCAGAGATAGGATATAATAAGAGTATAAAGTAAAAAAATACACACAATGGCCTAGATTACAATATTTTCAAATATTCCACATCTGAACAATCAACCTTACTTTGACTGATTTAGGATTTCTTCCTAAACACAAACCAATTAGAAGTGCATGTTTAAAGGGACACTGAACCCAAATTTTTTCTTTCGTGATTCAGATAGAGCATGCAATTTTAAGCAACTTTCTAATTTACTCCTATTATCAAATTTTCTTTGTTCTCTTGAAAAGCAAGAATGTAAGTTTAGATGCCGGACCATTTTTTGGTGAACAATCTGGGTTGTTCTTGCTGATTCGTCGATTAAGTTAACTGACCAATACTTAAAAACTGTCCAGTGTACTGGACCAAACAATAGCTTAGATTACTTCTTTTTCAAATAAAGATAGCAAGAGAACGAAGAAAATTTGAAAATAGGAGTAAATTAGAAAGTTGCTTAAAATTGCATGCTCTATCTGAATCAGAAAACATTTGGGTTCAGAGTCCCTTTAAATTAACTAGCCGCCTAAGTTATGTATGTGAAAACGGGACATTTGCATTTCCTACATTTAGAATTGGTAAACCCCCAAAAGGAAAATGCTACAGGAGATTCAGGATTAACAATAACCCGGATGACTAACAACTACAGAGATTCAGTGACACAGGGGTAATGGAGTGCTCTGATTCTCATATCCAGCTTAGTCCACTGTTTAATAACTACATACAAATATATAATGGCTAGATTACGAATTGTGCGTTAAGGTAAAATAGCAGCGTTAAGAGGTCCTAACGCTGTTTTTTTACACCCGCTGCTATTACGACTCTTGCAGGTGTACCGCACACTTCTTTGGCCTTACCGCAAAACGACTTACGTAAACTTTGTAAAGTCTTTTTTCTATGGGACTTCCATAGCGCCGGTATTACGAGTCTGTCCTGGGAGGCCAAAAAGTGAGCGGTACACCTTACCCTGTCAAGAGTCCCAACGCATTTAAAAGTCAGTAGTTAAGAGTTTTATGGTACAACGCTGTAACATAAAACTCATAACTAAAGTGCTAAAAAGTACACTAACACCCATAAACTACCTGTTAACCCCTAAACCGAGGCCCTCCTGCATCGCAAACACTAAAATTAAATTTTTAACCGCTACCTACATTATATTTATGAACCCCTAATCTGCTGCCCCCAACATCGCCGCCACCTACATTATAATTATTAACCCCTAATCTGCCGCCCCAATGTCGCCGCAACTTACCTACACTTATTAACCCCTAATCTGCCGCCCCCAACGTTGCCGCCACTTTAACATATTAACCCCTAAACCGCCGCACTCCCGCCTCGCAAACATTAGTTAAATATTATTAACCCCTAATCTGCCGTCCCTAACATCGCTGCCACCTACCTACACTTATTAACCTCTAATCTGCCCCCTCCAACGTCGCCGCCACTATACTAAATTTATTAACCTCTAAACCTAAGTCTAACCCTAACACCCCCTAACTTAAATATAATTAAAATAAATTTAAAGAAAACCTACTATTAATAACTAAATCATTCCTATTTAAAACTAAATACTTACCTATAAAATAAACCCTTAGCTAGCTACAATATAACTAATAGTTACATTGTAGCTAGCTTAGGGTTTATTTTTATTTTACAGGCAAGTTTGTATTTATTTTAACTAGGTACAATAGTTATTAAATAGTTATTAACTATTTAATAACTACCTAGCTAAAATAAATACAAAAGTACCTGTAAAATAAAACCTAACCTAAGTTACAATAACACTACACTATAATTAAATAAATTAACTACATTAAATACAATTACCTAAATTAAATTAGCTAAAGTACAAAAAAAACAAACACTAAATTACAGAAAATATTAAACAAATTACAGATATTTAAACTAATTACACCTAATCTAATAGCCCTATCAAAATAAAAAAAGCCCCCCCAAAATAAAAAAAAACCCTAGCCTAAACTAAACTACTAGCATGAATAAGAGTCAGTAGACTCGAAACGTCGCTTTTTTCTATGTTTGTGCAATAAAGAAATACAGGAAATTACAGTGCTGTGGACATTTGTTCTATATATATGTGACTGGGGCACTGAAACTCCTAAGTAGTTGCTGTTTTATAGTGAGCATATGATCTAAACTAAACTACCAATAGCCCTTATAAGGGCCTTTTGCGGGGCATTGCCCCAAAGTAATCAGCTCTTTTACCTGTAAAAAAAAAAATACAAACAACCTGTAAGGACTTTGCTATACTTGCCCTTTAATTCTGGTTCTCTCCCTATTTAAGGCTCCTCCTTCCATCTGCCTTTGCTGGTAAATTGAGTTTAGTAGTTTACAAGCTACTCCACAGCAGCTCACTTCGTTTTGAGGTGGATCGTTTTACGAATTTCTCCTCCTCTACAGCCTTCAGCCTCAGCTCTTCCTCCTGCAATTGGGCTCATATCACTCTCTACAGTATTTGATCCGGACTCAGCTTTCACAGACAGACACACTTGCCGATTTCGCTGACGTCATCAGCTACGGCCAGTACCGCTCTCAGCTCTCTCAGAGTACCACTCTCAGCCCACACTGAGCTTCTAGCTGGGATCAGGACTGCCAGTTTTCAGCGTGCATCCGCACCCTAAGGTAACCGTTTATCTGTCTTTGGTAACTGATACAAATTGCCATAAGTATATATTGGTACAAGTGTCACATTATATCTCTTGCACCCTTACTCTGGCTAATATTAAGTCACACTTGTAACTGAGGAAATCTCTATCCGGTTACCATTGTGACACATTCAAACCTTTCCAAGGTGTTAACTTTTCTGACAACTGAGTTAACTATTTATATTATGAGGATTTACTGTTTATGCACCAAGGCATTACATAATTTACCAGCCAAATGAGAAAAAGGAAATTTGAAGTTATAACTTCTATAATTTCTTTGATTTAGTGTATAACTACATATAGTTTTCCTGTCTGCTGTATTTCAGGAAGTTATGGATCAGGATACTACTGCAAATCAGATTAAAGCTCTCTCTGATACAATGGATCTTATTGCCAATTCTTTTCATGAGCTGCAAATTGAAAATCAGGCATTGAAAGCCTATCTCAGGGAAACTCTTTCTGTGAAACCTACACATACTGAGACTCCCCCTGAACCTTTAGTTTCTGCTCCCGAAAAATTCACTGGGACTCGCTCACAATTTAGGGAGTTCAAAAATTCATGTATGTTGTTATTTGAACTTAAACCCAGAACTTACCCTACTGAGAGGGTTAGAGTGTTAACCGTGATTTCATATCTTAGGGGTGAGCCCAGAGCCTGGGCAGACTCCTACTATGAGAGACACAATTCTATTCTAGGCTCTTTGGAAGCTTTCTTTGCTGAAATGTCTGTTCTTTATGACGATCCTTTTAAGCAGATATCTGCAGAGAACAACCTCAGATCGCTGAAACAATCAAGAAACCCAGTGGAGGTTTACATTACGCAATTTAAAATTTTTGCTACTGATTCTTTATGGAACGAAGTTTCGCTCAAGAATCAATTCCTTTTAGGTCTCTCAGAGGAGGTCAAAGACGAACTTTCTCGTATTGGAATTCCTGACACTCTTGAGGATTTGTTTTCATTAGCCATTAGTATAGACAGACGCCTAAGAGAGAGGCGTTCAGAGAAAGCACATACATCAAAGAAATACAACTTCACACCCTCTTATCCTGCAAAAGATTATCCACAACCCATGGAAATAGGGTTTGTTAAAGGGCCGCTGCCACCTCAAGAAAAGCAAAGAAGAAAATCTCAAAATCTTTGTATGTATTGTGCAGCATCCAATCATGAGGTAAAGGATTGTCCTGTTTTGGCTAAACAGAAATCAAGTAAGTTATTACATTCACACATAAATTCAGCATATAAGTCTATGCCATCCAGATTTATAACCACAATCATTGTTTTACAGTGGTACAACAACAGGATCACGACTGAAGCCATATTTGACACCGGTTCCTGTGGGAATTTTATTGATATAAATTTCGTTAAGAAAAATAAAATTCCGTTGTTGAGTAAGCATGATCCTGTCTCTGTCAAAGTCATTCATGGTAGGTCTTTGTCCACAGGTCCTGTTACACATCAGACATTACCCCTCCATCTTTCTTTAGCCACATATGATGCTGGAGAGTTGTATCTGGATGTCATTTACTCACTAATGTATACTGTTATTTTAGGTGTTCATTGGTAAGTTTTCACAACCCACTGATTAATTGGTCAGACCTTAGCCTTACTTTCCCTATCGCTTCAACCTTACACACAACTCACACTGTTACACCTTTGTTGCAAGTTACTGATAATGTTTTACCCATTCACTACTCTGAGTTTTCAGATGTGTTCAATAAGAAGGATGCAGAGACCTTACCACCTCACAGGCCATACGACTGTCCTATTGATCTCTTGCCTGGGGTTTCCATTCCATATGGGCATATCTACCCTTTATCCAAGCCTGAGCTTGAACATCTAAAGACCTACATAGATGAAAACCTCAGAAAATGATTTATAAGGCCTAGTACCTCCCCTGCGGGAGCTGGTATGTTCTTTGTCACAAACAAAGATGGCACCTAAAGGCCGATCATTGATTACAGGGAGCTAAACCGACGTACCAGAAAGAATAGATACCCACTCCCGTTAATTCCTGAACTGATAGATTGAGAGGTGCCATGGATTTCACCAAATTGGATCTTCGTGGTGCCTATAATCTTATACGAATGAGAGCTGGTGACGAATGGCTTACAGCATTCAGGACTAGGTATGGTCTTTTTGAATATACTGTAATGTCATTCGGATTGTGCAATGCTCCAGCAACATTTCAGTGTTTAATAAATGACATTTTTAGGGACATACTCTATGTTTACGTGGTTGTATATCTGGATGACATTTTGATTTATTCACATGATCTTAACCAACATAGAATTCATGTTAAGAATGTGCTATCCAGACTCAAAGAACACAGGCTCTATGCCAAACTTGAAAAATGCATTTTTGATACGGATGACATCATCTTCCTTGGGTACCATATAACACCTTTAGGTCAGTATGCAGGAAGATAAGATACAAGCCATTAAGACATGGCCTATTCCCTCTTCAAAAAAAGAGGTCCAACGCTTTTTGGGTTTTTCCAACTTCTATAGGAAGTTTATTCCAGGTTTTGCCAAAATAACAAAACCCTTGTCGGATCTCACCAAATAAAACTCAGTCTTTAAATGGACAAATCAAACTCAGGCTGTTTTTGAGCTTCTGAAACAAAGATTCTCATCCGCCCCAATCCTGCAATTCCCTGACCTGGAAAAGCAATTCATCCGTGAGGTAGACGCATCGGAATACGCTATCGGCGCAGTCCTATCTCAGAGGAAGTCTTTTAAAGATCTGTTGCATCCTGTGGCGTTCTTCTCGAGACTCATGCTACCTGCAGAAATTAATTACCCTTTTGGGGAAAAAGAACTTTTGGCCATCAAGTGCTCATTTGACCATTGGCGATACTTATTGGAAGGCGCTTCTCATCCTATAGTCATTTACACCATAAAAATTTGCAATACTTACAGTCAAATAGGACTTTGTCCTCCAGACAATTACGATGGAGTCTATACTTTTCTAGATATCATTTTATCATCACTTACAGACCTGGAGAATAAAATGTTAAAGCCGACGCTTTATCGAGGAAGGATCGTAGAATTCCTAATTTTCAGACACCCTCCACGGTTGTAACAAAGGATTTCATAATCGGTACTCTAACTGATTTAATCCCCTCTCTTCAGCAAGCACAAAACAATGATATAACTAAACCTTTCGGGATTCTTAGTGTGGATTCAAATGGCTTGTACAGGTTTAATGAGAGGTTGTATGTACCACCGGCTTTAAGAACCTCTGTTCTTCACCAAGTACACGATACACCACTTGCAGGATATATGGGTTTTAAGGAAACTCTTGATCTCTTACAACGCTCTTTTTGGTGGCCTTTTATGATATCTGATCTAAAAAAGCATCTTTCCCAGTGTGTCGTCTGTGCAACAACTAAACACTCCAGACAACTTCCCACTGGCTTACTTCATTCTCTACCAGTTCCGCAAATTCCTTGGGAGATGGTCTCCATGGATTTTATCGTTGAACTTCCCAAGCCTCTGACTTATACCACCATTTTAGTTATCACCGATCATTATTCGAAAATGGCTCATTTCGTTCCACTTGATGCCTTACCGTCAGCTGAAAAGACGAGTGAAGTATTTATTCGTGAAATTGTTCGCCTACATGGTATTTCCAAGGTTGTCATAAGTGACAGAGGATCACAATTTACGTCTAAGTTTTGGAGACATCTCTGTAAAGCTTTGCATATGGACCAGCGTCTCAGCACTTCTTATCACCCCCAAACCAATGGGTTAACAGAACGTGTAAATCAGTGTCTAGAGCAATACCTAAGGTGTTACTGATCCTCCCACCAAGAAACCTGGGCTACATTCCTATATTTAGCCGAATTCGCGTACAACAACAGTAAAAATTAATCTACTAGATACTCACCTTTTTTCATCAACTTTGGTTTACATCCTCGCTTTGAATTATATCCCAAGGTGGATACTCCATGCCCACGAGTCAATGACATAGTGGATGACTTCTCCAAAATCTTTGCTTCTGTACGTGACAACATACAACGGGCCCAGGCATCCCAAAGAACTTACTATAATCTCTGCCATAGGAAGGGACCCGACTACTCAGTCGGGTAACCGGTTTGGCTCTCAACTAAGAACCTAAGACTTCCATATCCAAGTCGGAAATTAGGGAATTTGTTTATAGGTCCTTTTCCTATTCTTCGGTTGGTAAACCCAGTCACAGTTACCTTGGATTTGCCTTCCTCTTTCAGGATTCATCCCACGTTCCATACTTCTTTGATCAAGCCTTGTACTTCGTCAACGACTATTTCTTCACACATGGATATTCCTTGTACTGCTGTTCCTGATGTGGAGTACGAATTTCAGGAAATCCTCGACTCTCGAGGTCGTAATCGGCGACTGTTTTACCTTGTCCATTGGAAAAGCTATGGTCATGAGGATGATTCCTGGGAACCCGCTTCCAATGTTACCGCTCCTAGGTTGGTCTCTGTTTTTCATAGGAGGAATCCGGACAGACCTAGGCCTTGAACCTTACAGTGGTTCCTTTTTTGGGGGGCCTATGTAAGGACTTTGCTATACTTGCCCTGGTTCTCTCCCTATTTAAGGCTCCTCCTTCCATCTGCCTTTGTTGATAAATTGAGTTTAGTAGTTTACAAGCTACTCCTCAGCAGCTCACTTCGTTTTGAGGTGGATCGTTTTACGAATTTCTCCTCCTCTATAGCCGCAGCTCTTCCTCCTGCAATTGGGCTCATATCACTCTCTTTCACAGAAAGACAAACACACTTGCCGATTTCGCTGACGTCATCAGCTACGGCCAGTACCGCCCTCAGCTCTCTCAGAGTACCAATCTCAGCCCACACTGAGCTTCTAGCTGGGATCAGGACTGCCAGTTTTCAGCGTGCATCCGCACCCTAAGGTAAGGTTATCTGTCTTTGGTAACTGATACAAATTGCCATAAGTATATATTGGTACAAGTGTCACATTATATCTCTTGCACCCTTACTCTGGCTAATATTAAGTCACACTGGTAAGGAAATCTCTATCCGGTTACCATTGTGACACATTCAAACCTTTCCAAGGTGTTAACCTTTCTGACAACTGAGTTAACTATTTATATTATGAGGATTTACTGTTTATGCACCAAGGCATTACATAACCCCCCCAACAGTAAAACCCACCACCCACACAAACAACCCCCCCAAATAAAATACTATCTAAAAAAACCTAAGCTCCTCATTGCCCTGAAAAGGGCATTTGGATGGGCATTGCCCTTAAAAGGGCAGTTAGCTCTTTTTCAGGCCCAAACCCTAACCTAAAAATAAAACCCACCCAATACACCCTTAAAAAACCTAACCCTAACCCCCTGAAGATCGACTTACAGTTCTGAAGACCGGACATCCATCCTCAAGGAAGCGGCAGAAGTCTTCATCCAACCGGGCCGAAGTCCTCAACGAAGCCGGGAGAAGTCTTCATCCAAGCCGGGCGAAGTGGTGCTCCAGACGGACAGAAGTCTTCATCCAGACGGCATCTTCTATTTTCATCCATCCGACGCGGAGCGGGTCCATCTTCAAGATATCGGAGCGGGTCCATCTTCAAGATATCCGACGCGGAGCATCCTCTTCATCCGACGACTAAAGACGAATGAAGGTACCTTTAAGTGACGTCATCCAAGATGGCGTCCCTTAGATTCCGATTGGCTGATAGAATTCTATCAGCCATACGGAATTAAGGTAGAAAAAATCCTATTGGCTGATGCAATCAGCCAATAGGATTGAGCTCCCATTCTATTGGCTGTTCCAATCAGCCAATAGAATGCGAGCTCAATCCTATTGGCCTTAATTACCTTAATTCCGATTGGCTGATAGAATTCTATCAGCCAATCAGAATCTAAGGGACGCCATCTTGGATGACGTCACTTAAAGGAACCTTCATTCGTCGGGGAGTCATCATGAAGATGGACCCGCTCCGCGTCGGATGGATGAAGATAGAAGATGCCGTCTGGATGAAGATTTCTGCCCGTCTGGAGGACCACTTCGCCCGGCTTGGATGAAGACTTCTCCCGGCTTCGTTGAGGACTTCGGCCCAGTTGGATGAAGACTTCTGCCTCTTCCTTGAGGATGGATGTCCGGTCTTCAGAACTGTAAGTCGATCTTCAGGGGGTTAGTCTTAGGTTTTTTTAAGGGTGTATTGGGTGGGTTTTATTTTTAGGTTAGGGTTTGGGCCTGCAAAAGAGCTAACTGCCCTTTTAAGGGCAATGCCCATCCAAATGCCCTTTTCAGGGCAATGGGGAGCTCAGGTTTTTTTAGATAGTATTTTATTTGGGGGGGTTGTTTGTGTGGGTGGTGGGTTTTACTGTTGTGGGGGTTGTTTGTATTTTTTTTTTACAGGTAAAAGAGCTGATTACTTTCAGGCAATGCCCCGCAAAAGGCCCTTTTAAGGACTATTGGTAGTTTAGTTTAGGCTAGGGTTTTTTTTTTATTTTGGGGGGCTTTTTTTATTTTGATAGGGCTATTAGATTAGGTGTAATTAGTTTAAATATCTGTAATTTGTTTTTTATTTTCTGTAATTTAATGTTTGTTTTTTTTGTACTTTAGCTAATTTAATTTAAGTAATTGTATTTAATTTAGTTAATTTATTTAATTATAGTGTAGTGTTAGGTGTTATTGTAACTTAGGTTAGGTTTTATTTTACAGGTAAATTTGTCTTTATTTTAACTAGGTAGCTATTAAATAGTTAATAACTATTTAATAACTATTGTACCTAGTTAAAATAAATACAAACTTGCCTGTAAAATAACAATAAACCCTAAGCTAGCTACAATGCAACTATTAGTTATATTGTAGCTAGCTTAGGGTTTATTTTATAGGTAAGTATTTAGTTTTAAATAGGAATTATTTAGGTAATGATAGGAATTTTTATTTAGATTTATTTTAATTATATTTAAGTTAGGGGGGGTTAGGGTTAGACTTAGGTTTAGGGGTTAATAAATTTAGTATAGGGGTGGCGACGTTGGGGGCGGCAGATTAGGGGTTAATAAGTGTAGGTAGGTGGCGGCGATGTTAGGGACGGTAGATTAGGGGTTAATAATATTTAACTAATGTTTGTGAGGCGGGAGTTTAGGGGTCAATATGTTTATTATAGTGGCGGCGATGTTGGGGGCAGCAGATTAAGGGTTAAGATTAGGGGTGTTTAGACTCGGGGTTCATGTTAGGGTGTTGTAGACATAAATTTGATTTCCCCATAGGAATCAATGGGGCTGCGTTTTTTTGCAGGTGTTAGACTTTTTCTCAGCCGGCTCTCCCCGTGGATTCCTATGGGGAAATCGTGCACGAGCACGTACGGCCAGCTCACCGCTGACTTAAGCAGCGCTGGTATTGGAGTGCGGTAATGAGCAAAATTTTGCTCAACGCTCACTTCTTGTCTTTTAAAGACGGGTTTGTAAAAACCCGTAATACCAGCGCTGCAGGTAAGTGAGCGGTGAGAGAAAACTGCTCGTTAGCACCGTACAGCTCAAAACGAAAAACTCGTAATCAGGCCGTAAAATTTTTAGATTTAGCTGATGGAAATATTAATATCTATAGTTTAAATAACAATAAGAATAATAATGTTAGAACAATCTACCAATAAAATTGCCATTGTATTAAAAGGACATGATTCAGACAGAGCATACAAGTTTAAACAACTTTCTAATTTACATATTTTATCTAATTTGTTTAATTCTCTTGGTATCCTTCCTTGAAAAGCATACCTAGGTAGGAAACATTTTGGGTTTCATGTCACTTAATGGGGTATATAACCATCTGATGGGTACAAGTGTTTTTACAAAAATTTAAAATATATACATTTAAAAATAAAGTGATCAAAGAAACAAAGACACATGGTGTAAAGTTGTAATTTGCATTGATATATATAAGAAGTGTTTTAAATAACCACTAACAAAAACATAATTTATGTAAGAACTTACCTGATAAATTCATTTCTTTCATATTAGCAAGAGTCCATGAGCTAGTGACGTATGGGATATACATTCCTACCAGGAGTGGCAAAGTTTCCCAAACCTTAAAATGCCTATAAATACACCCCTCACCACACCCACAATTCAGTTTAACAAATAGCCAAGAAGTGGGGTGATAAGAAAGGAGCGAAAGCATCAAAAAATAAGGAATTGGAATAATTGTGCTTTATACAAAAAAATCATAACCACCACAAAAAGGGTGGGCCTCATGGACTCTTGCTAATATGAAAGAAATGAATTTATCAGGTAAGTTCTTACATAAATTATGTTTTCTTTCATGTAATTAGCAAGAGTCCATGAGCTAGTGACGTATGGGATAGTAAATACCCAAGATGTGGAACTTCCACGCAAGAGTCACTAGAGAGGGAGGGAAAAAATAAAGACAGCCAATTCCGCTGAAAAATGAATCCACTACCCAAATCAAAAAGTTTCAATTTTTATAATGAAAAAAACTGAAATTATAAGCAGAAGAATCAAACTGAAACAGCTGCCTAAAGTACCATTCTACCAAAACTGCTTCTAAAGAAGAGAAAACATCAAAATGGTAGAATTTAGTAAAAATATGCAAAGAAGACCAAGTCATTGCTTTGCAAATCTGATCAACAGAAGCTTCATTCTTAAAAACCCGGGAAGTAGAAACTTACCTAGTAGAATCAGCCGTAATCCACTGAGGCAGGAATCAACCCGACTCCAAATAAGCATGATGAATCAAAAAGTTTAACCAAGATGCCAAAGAAATGGCAGAAGCCTTTTGCCCTTCCGAAAACCAGAAAAGATAACAAATAGACTAGAAGTCTGTGTGAAAACTGAATAGCTTCAACATAGGATTTCAAAACTCTTACCATATCCAAAGAATGTAAGAATCTTACCAAAGAAATCTTAGGAAAAAACAATAATTCCTCCTTAATGTTGATAGAAATCACAACTTTAGGTAAGAATTGAAATGAGGATAGCAAAAACCACCTTATCCTGATGAAAAAATCAGAAAAAGGAGACTCACAAGAAAGAACAGATAATTCAAAAACTGTTCTAGCTGAAGAGATGTCTAAAAAGAACAATACTCTCCATGAAAGTAAATAATGTCTAGAGAAAGCATATGCTCAAATAGAAGAGCCTGTAAAGCCTTCAGCACCAAATTAAAACTCCAAGGAGGAGAAATTGGCCTAATGACAGGTTTGATAAGAACCAAAGCCTGAACAAAATAATGAATAACAGGAAGGAACACTGCCTTATCCTGATGAAAAATCAGAAAAGGAGATCCACAAGAAAAAGCAGAAAACTCAGAAACTCCTCTAGCAGAAGAGATAGCCAAAAGGAACAATACTTTCCAAGAAAGTAATTTAATGTCCAGAGAACGCAAAAGGTTCAAACGGAGGGGCCTGTAAAGCCCTCAGTACCAAATTGAGACTCCAAGGAGGAGAGATTGACTTAATGACAGGCTTGATACAAACCAAAGCCTGAATTCTGTTCTTTTTCACAGAATGAATAGCAATCTTTCTGTGAAAAAGAACAGAAAGAGTAGAGATTTGTCTTTTCAAAGAACTTGCAGACAAAACCTTATCTAAATCAACCTGAAAAATGGTAAAATTCTAGGAATTCTAAAAGAATGCCAAAAGAATTTATGAGAAGAACACCAAGAATTGTAAGTCTTCCAAACTCGATAATAAATCTTTCTAGAGACAACAAAGTATTAATCACTGAGTCAGAGAAACCTCTATGACTAAGAATCAAACGTTCAATCTCCATACCTTCAAATTGAATGGTCTGAGATCCTGATGGAAAAAATGAGCCTTGAGATAGAAGGTCTGGTCTTAACGGAAGTGACCAAGGTTGGCAACTGGCCATCCGAATGAGATCCGCATACCAAAACCTGTGAGGCCATGCTGGAACCATCAGCAGTACAAACGAACGCCTCATTATAATTTTGGAAGAACTAGAGGCGGAAGATAAAGGCAGAATGATAATTCCAAGGAAGTGTCAATGCATACGCTACTTCCGCCTGAGGATCCCCGGATCTGAAATAGGCTCCTGGGAAGTTCCTTGTTAAGACAAGATGCCAACAGATCTATTTCTGGAAGCCCTCACATCTGAAAAATTGAAAAAACATATCTGGGTAAAGAGACCATACTCCCGGATGTAAAGCTTGATTAACAGAGATAATCCGCTTCCCAAATGTCTATACCTGTGAAAAGGACCACAGAATTTAGATAGGAGCTGGATTTAGCCCAAGCAAATATCTGAGATACTTTTGTCACAGTCTAAGGACTGATAGTCCCACCCTGATGATTGACATACACCACAGATGTGATATTGTCTGAAAAAAACAATAAACGTCTCTTCTTCAAAAGAAACCAACTGAAGAACTCTGGAAATGCACGGAGTTCCAAAATATCAAATGGAAATCTCGCCTCCTGAGATTTCCAAACCCCTTGTGCTGACAGAGAACCTCAGACAGCCTCCCAACCTAAAAGACTCGCATCTGTAGAGATCATGGTCCAGGTTGAAAGAATCGAAGAGACCTGTAGAACTAAATGATGGTGATCTTAACCACCGAATCAAAAGATAGATAAACATAGAATTCGAAGATTTAAAAAGTGAAATCCTAGAATCCCTACACCATTATGCAGCATAAAAAACTGGAAAGGTTTTCTATGAAAATGAGCAAAGGGAATTGAATCCAATGCTGCAGCCATAACACCTAAATTTCCATGCATATTTAGCAACTGAAGGAAATAATAGAGACTGAAGGTACCGACAGACGGAACCCAATAAAAAAATCACTTATCTGTTAGAGACAAAGACAATGACACAATCTATCTGGAAACCTAAAAAAGGTGACCATTGTGTGAGGAATCAAGAGCTTTTGATAAAAAGATCCTCTAACCATGTCTTGAAAAAAACAAAGTTGAATCATATGAGATTCCGTAGTCTCAGAAAATAAAAATAATCTGAATGAAAACAGAAAATGAAGATATGCATCTATTGTATCTAATGAAAACAAATAATGCTATCACTGACCAAAAAAAGGCAGACTAGACCATATAAATACCAATCTAAAAGATGGTACATTTATATAATAAAAAGATTTTCTATCTTTGGAACAATGAATAGTTTTGAATAAAACCCCAAAACCCATTTCCTAAAAATGGAACTGGAATAAATACCCCAGAAGAGTCCAGATCTGAGCAGCGCTTGAGCCTCAACAGGTGATCAACCGCACTTCAACATTACCCAAAAAATATAGGACTGAAACACATTAAGGAAAGTGTTAGCCTTGCTGGAATAGCTGGAATATAATAGAGAGAAAAAGACTTCTCATAGACTGTTTTACTCTAAATTTTATTCTGTACCCAAAATCTAAGAAATTTGGACCGAATAGAATCAAAAAAACTTCCAATTAAAAACATGTTACTTGGGTAAGAATTTAGAATTTTGTTCCTTAGTAAGAACAACCAAACTAAAATAAGCTTAAAGTTTTAGTCTAAGAACTTAAACTTGAAGCCCAGAGTAACAGTTAAGAATTGAATCCAATATGAACCAAATAATTGATTATCTTGGAAAAAAACATAATTTATGCTTACCTGATAAATTTATTTCTCTTGTAGTGTGTTCAGTCCACGGGTCATCCATTACTTATGGGATATATTCTCCTTCCCAACAGGAAGTTGCAAGAGGATCACCCAAGCAGAGCTGCTATATAGCTCCTCCCCTCACATGTCATATCCAGTCATTCGACCGAAACAAGACGAGAAAGGAGAAACTATAGGGTGCAGTGGTGACTGGAGTTATAATTTAAAATTTAGAACCTGCCTCAAAAAGACAGGGCGGGCCGTGGACTGAACACACTACAAGAGAAATAAATTTATCAGGTAAGCATAAATTATGTTTTCTCTTGTTAAGTGTGTTCAGTCCACGGGTCATCCATTACTTATGGGATACCAATACGAAAGCTAAAGTACACGGATGATGGGAGGGACAAGGCAGGAACCACTGCCTGTAGAACCTTTCTCCCAAAAACAGCCTCCGAAGAAGCAAAAGTGTCAAATTTGTAAAATTTGGAAAAAGTATGAAGTGAAGACCAAGTTGCAGCCTTGCAAATCTGTTCAACAGAGGCCTCATTCTTAAAGGCCCAGGTGGAAGCCACAGCTCTAGTGGAATGAGCTGTAATTTTTTCAGGAGGCTGCTGTCCAGCAGTCTCATAGGCTAAGCGTATTATGCTACGAAGCCAAAAAGAGAGAGAGGTAGCCGAAGCCTTTTGACCTCTCCTCTGTCCAGATTAAACGACAAACAGAGAAGAAGTTTGTCGAAAATCTTTAGTTGCCTGTAAGTAGAACTTCAGGGCACGGACCACGTCTAGATTATGCAAAAGACGTTCCTTCTTTGAAGAAGGATTAGGGCATAACGATGGAACAACAATCTCTTGATTGATATTCCTGTTAGAAACAACCTTAGGTAAAAACCCAGGTTTAGTACGCAGGACTACCTTGTCTGAATGAAAGATCAGATAAGGAGAATCACAATGTAAGGCAGATAACTCAGAGACTCTTCGAGCCGAGGAAATAGCCATCAAAAACAGAACTTTCCAAGATAAAAGCTTAATATCACTGGAATGAAGGGGTTCAAACGGAACACCCTGAAGAACTTTAAGAACCAAGTTTAAGCTCCACGGAGGAGCAACAGTTTTAAACACAGGCTTAATCCTAGCCAAAGCCTGACAAAAAGCCTGGACGTCTGGATTCTCTGCCAGACGCTTGTGTAAAAGGACAGAGCAGAAATCTGTCCCTTTAGTGAACTAGCGGATAAGCCCCTTTCTAAACCCTCTTGTAGAAAAGACAATATCCTAGGAATCCTAACCTTACTCCATGAGTAACTCTTGGATTCACACCAATATAAATATTTACGCCATATCTTGTGGTAAATTTTTCTGGTAACAGGTTTCCGAGCCTGTATTAATGTATCAATAACCGAATCCGAAAACCCACGCTTTGATAGTATCAAGCGTTCAATTTCCAATCAGTCAGCCTCAGAGAAATTAGGTTTGGATGGTTGAAAGGACCCTGAATTAGAAGGTCCTGCCTCAGGGGTAGAGACCATGGTGGACAGGACGACATGTCCACTAGGTCTGCATACCAGGTCCTGCGTGGCCACGCAGGCGCTATCAGAATCACCGATGCTTTCTCCTGTTCCTGATCCTGGCAATCAGTCGAGGTAGCAACGGAAAAGGTGGAAACACATAAGCTATGTTGAAAACCCAAGGGGCTGCTAGTGCATCTACCAGCACCGCACCCGGGTCCCTGGACCTGGATCCGTAACAAGGAAGCTTGGCGTTCTGGCGAGATGCCATGAGATCCAGATCCGGTTTGCCCCAACGACGAATCAGTTGAGCAAATACCTCCGGGTGGAGTTCCCACTCCCCCGGATGAAAGATCTGGCGACTTAGAAAATCCGCCTCCCAGTTCTCCACGCCTGGGATGTAGATCGCTGATAGGTGGCAAGAGTGAGACTCTGCCCAGCGAATTATCTTCGAGACTTCCAACATCGCTAGGGAACTCCTGGTTCCCCCTTGATGATTGATGTAAGCCACAGTCGTGATGTTGTCCGACTGAAATCTGATGAACCTCAGTGTTGCTGAGGCCAAGCTAGAAGAGCATTGAATATTGCTCTTAATTCTAGAATGTTTATCGGGAGGAGTCTCTCCTCCTGAGTCCACAATCCCTGAGCCTTTAGGGAGTTCCAGACTGCTCCCCAGCCTAGTAGGCTGGCATCTGTTGTTACAATCGTCCAATCTGGTCTGCGAAAAGTCATTCCTTTGGACAGATGAACCTGTGACAACCACCAGAGAAGAGAATCTCTGGTCTCATGGTCCAGATTTAGCAAAGGGGACAGATCTGAGTAATCCCCGTTCCATTGACTTAGCATGCATAGTTGCAGCGGTCTGAGATGTAGGCGCGCAAATGGCACTATGTCCATTGCCGCGACCATTAAGCCGATTACTTCCATGCACTGAGCTACTGATGGGCTTGGAATGGAGTGAAGGACACGGCAAGCATTGAGAATCTTTGATAACCTGGACTCCGTCAGGTAAATCTTCATCTCTACAGAATCTATAAGAGTCCCTAGAAAAGGGACCCTTGTGAGTGGTAACAGAGAACTCTTTTCCACGTTCACTTTCCACCCATGCGACCTCAGAAATGCTAAAACTATCTCTGTATGAGACTTTGCATTTTGAAAACTTGACGCTTGTATCAGAATGTCGTCTAGGTACGGAGCCACCGCTATGCCTCGTGGTCTTAGTACCGCCAGAAGTGAGCCCAGAACCTTTGTAAAAATTCTCGGGGCCGTAGCTAACCCGAAGGGAAGAGCTACAAACTGGTAATGCCTGTCTAGAAAGGCAAACCTTAGGTACCGATAATGATCTTTGTGAATCGGTATGTGAAGGTAGGCATCCTTTAAGTCCACTGTGGTCATATATTGACCCTCTTGGATCATGGGTAGGATGGTCCGAATGGTTTCCATCTTGAACGATGGAACCCTTAGGAATTTGTTTAAGATTTTTAAGTCTAAGATTGGTCTGAAGGTTCCCTCTTTCTTGGGAACCACAAACAGATTTGAATAAAACCCTTGCCCCTGTTCCGTTCGCGGAACTGGGTGGATCACTCCCGTCACTAAGAGGTCTTGTACACATTGTAGAAATGCCTCTTTCTTTACTAGGTTTGTTGATAACCTTGACAGATGAAACCTCCCTTGTGGAGGAGAAGTTTTGAAATCCAGAAGGTATCCCTGAGATATAATCTCCAACGTCCAGGGATCCTGTACATCTCTTGCCCAAGCCTGGGCGAAGAGAGAAAGTCTGCCCCCCACTAGATCCGTCTCCAGAAAGGGGGCCCTGTCTTCATGCTGTCTTAGGGGCGGAAGTAGGCTTTCTGGCCTGCTTGCCCTTGTTCCATGACTGGTTGCCTTTCCAACCCTGTCTGTAACGAGCAGTAGTTCCTTCCTGTTTTGAAGCGGAGGAAGTTGATGCTGCTCCTGCCTTGAAATTACGAAAGGCACGAAAATTAGACTGTTTGGCCTTTGATTTGGCCCTGTCCTGAGGAAGGGTGTGGCCCTTACCTCCAGTAATGTCAGCAATAATTTCCTTCAAGCCGGGCCCGAATAAGGTCTGCCCTTTGAAAGGAATGTTTAGTAGTTTAGACTTAGAAGTTACATCTGCTGACCAGGATTTAAGCCATAGCGCTCTGCGCGCCTGTATGGCGAATCCGGAATTCTTAGCCGTAAGTTTGGTTAAATGCACTACGGCATCCGAAACAAACGCATTAGCCAGCTTAAGGGTTCTAATCTTGCTCAAAGATTCATCCAATGGTGCTGTGCGAATCGCCTCTTCCAGAGACTCAAACCAGAATGCCGCTGCAGCAGTGACAGGCGCAATGCATGCAAGAGGCTGTAATATAAAACCTTGTTGAACAAACATCTTAAGATAACCCTCTAATTTTTTATCCATTGGATCTGAGAAAGCACAGCTATCCTTCACCGGGATAGTGGTACGCTTGGCTAAAGTAGAAACTGCTCCCTCCACCTTAGGGACCGTCTGCCATAAGTCTCGTGTGGTGGCGTCTATAGGGAACATTTTTCTAAATATCGGAGGAGGGGAAAAAGGCACACCGGGTCTATCCCACTCCTTGCTAATAATCTCTGTAAGCCTCTTTGGTATAGGAAAAACGTCAGTACACACCAGTACCGCATAGTATTTATCCAGCCTACATAATTTCTCTGGGATTGCCACAGTGTCACAATCATTCAGAGCCGCTAACACCTCCCCTAGCAACACGCAGAGGTTCTCAAGCTTAAATTTAAAATTTGAAATTTCTGAATCCGGTCTCCCCGAATCAGAACCGTCACCCACAGAATGAAGCTCTCCGTCCTCATGTTCTGCAAATTGTGACGCAGTATCAGACATGGCTCTCGTGTCATCGGCGTGCTCTGTCCTTAACCCAGAGCTGTCGCGCTTGCCTCTTAACTCGGGCATATTGTATAATACTTCTTTCATAACATTAGCCATATCATGTAAAGTGATTTGTAAGGGCCTTGATGTACTTGGCGCCTCAATCTTACGCACCTCCCGAGCGGGAGACGAAGGTACTGACACGTGAGGAGAGTTAGACGGCATAACTTCCCCCTCGTTGTCTGGTGATAATTTCTTTATCGGTACAGATTGACTTTTATTCAAAGTAATATCAATACAATTGGTACACATATTTCTATTGGGCTCCACATCGGCTTTTAAACATAATGAACAAGCAGATTCCTCTGTATCAGACATGTTTAAACAGACTAGCAATGAAGCTAGCAAGCTTGGAAATTACTTTCAATAAGTTTACAAGCAATATAAAAAACGCTGCAGCGCTTTTTTAAAAAAACACAGTTGAATAACAAAGAACTAATTCAGTTATAGTCAACAATTCTTTAAATGTATTAATTAGCAGAGGATTGCACCCATTAGCAAAAGGATGATTAACCCCTCAGTACCCAAAAACGGATATCAAATTAAGATTTAACGCTTTTATCACAGTCAAACACACTGTCACAGGTCTGCTGTGACTGATTACCTCCCTCAAAAACGACTTTTGAAGATCCCTGAGCTCTCTGGAGACGTCCTGGATCAAAGAGGAAGAAGCAGGAAGACTGTGCTAGAATTCTAACTGCGCAACAAGGCGCTAAAAAAAGGTCCCTCCCACTCCAATTACAACAGTGGGAGACCTGATATAACGGTTTCTATGCAGAAATATACGTTAGCCATGTGGAAAAAAATCATGCCCAAAAAGATTTATCACCAAAGTACCTCACAAAAAACAACATTTCAGATGCTGTGTAAAGTTATTACTAAGCCTGCTACCAGTCGCTTCTACTGCAGTTAAGGCTCACACATTATATCAGTATTAACAGTATTTTTTCAGTCAAATTCTAGTCCCTAGAAAATAACTCTACTGTGCATACATTTATCAGCCTGATACCAGTCACTACTACTGCATTTAAGGCTGTACTTACATCATACGGGTAACAGCAGTGTTTTCTTAGTCAATTCCATTCCCAGAAAATATTGTACTGCACATACCTCATTTGTGGGAGACCCTGCATGCTATTCCCATTTTCTGAAGTTACCCCACTCCTCAGAATGTCGAGAACAGCCAGTGGATCTTAGTTACGCCTGCTAAGATCATAGAAAATGCAGGCAGTTTCTTCTTCCAAATACTGCCTGAGATAGAAAAAACAGCACACTCCGGTGCCATTTAAAATAACAAACTTTTGATTGAAGAATAATTAAGTAAAAACTCCAACTCCTCTCGCGACCTCCTCCTTTGTTGAGGGTTGCAAGAGAATGACTGGATATGACATGTGAGGGGAGGAGCTATATAGCAGCTCTGCTTGGGTGATCCTCTTGCAACTTCCTGTTGGGAAGGAGAATATATCCCATAAGTAATGGATGACCCGTGGACTGAACACACTTAACAAGAGAAAAGAAATAAGGATTTTTTAGAAATCACAAAATTCTTCTAGCTAAAAACAGCTAAAGACATAGATTAAACCTCATTTGTGAAAATATTCAATAAAATGAAGATACAAATAAAATTATTAGCATGTTAATCCAGTTAAAGGACCAGTCAACACACCGGACTTGCATAAACAAATGCAAGACAACAAGACAAATGCAACAGCACCCAGTCTAAACCTCAAATGAGCAGTAGACTTTGTCCCTTAACAATGCTAAAATAAAACATAATCTAATACTTGATCTTAAAGTAAACAGAAAAATTAAGCAAAAGCAACATCATCCAAATAAATCACAGGTCCAAGAAAAGTACCTGAAAATAAATAATTTTCCTTAAATAAGATACAACCATCTAAAAGGAAAATAAATACTATTTTGCTATAGAAACAATAGCATAATTTAGCAGGAGTAAAGAAAGCCCCATTAAATTGGAGAACCCTCAAAATTGAAATTAACTGCCGGCAAAGAATATAATTTAAAACCTTTGAAGAAAATTCTCAGCCTATTCCATTCCCTAGTATGAAGAAATGGAAAAAAACCTCTGAAAACACAGAAGATAAAATAAGCAGAAATAAAATGTTAGCTAGTTTTGAAAAAGAACTAGTTACCTCAATATCCAAAATAATCAACACCTTTTCAACAAAAAACAAATGTACTCTAATAAAAAATAAAAAAGTAGATTTGTTAGTGTCAATATCTGATGAAGAAAATTCTGAAAGAAAAAAAAACATCATCAGAGAAGGATAATTCAGTATGTTGTTGGTCATTTGAAACTTCATCAAAAAGAAGTTTGAAAAAGACCTAAAAATTTTAATCGAAGGCGCAAAGTCAGACAAAGCCTTTAACATAGAATCAGAAAAATATTCTTATAAATTTTCTAAGCATATCTTGTACATAAAAGAATAGCAATACATAAAGCATAAATACTAATGGATTCTGCATGTAAAAGTTTATCATGATAACTTATTACAAACCATAGCCAAAGATAAACATTCATAACATTTAAAATAAATGAACTTAGCTTTGGTAGGACTTATCTCAGTCAACAGGAATCCCTCAGTATGTTCTGATCCAGGAATAGATTATGGAAAATCTTGCAATATGTAATAGAAAAAAACAACATATAAAGCAAAATTTATCAAATTCCTTAAATGACAGTTTCAGGAATGGGAAAAAATGCAAAACAAACAAGCCTCTAGCAACCAGAAGCAACAAAAAAGTGAGACTTAAATAATGTGAAAAAAGGTGGCGCCAAGTATGACGCCCACATGTTTTGGCGTCAAGTATGACGCCCACATTTTTTGGCGCCAAGTATGACGGCCACTTTTTTTGGCGCCAAGTATGACGCCACATCCTTTGGTGCCAAAAACGACGCCCACATTTTTTTGCGCAAAAAAACGTCTGTAACACACATGCGTCAAAATGACGCAACCACGTGTAAACTTCCGGCGTCAACTATGGCGCCGGAAATGACAAAATTTTGCGCCAAAAAAGTTTGCGCCAAGAATGACGCAATAAATTGAAGCATTTTCTGCCCCCGCGAGCCTAACAGCCCACAAGGAAAAAAGTCAATTAGAAAAATTTTTAAGGTAAGAAAAAATATTTATTCATATGCATTATCCCAAATAATGAAACTGACTGTCTGAAATAAGGAATATTGATCATCCTGAATCATGGCAAATATAAGTTTAAAGATATATATTTAGAACTTTATATATAAAGTGCCCAACCATAGCTTAGTGTGTCACAAAAAATAAGACTTACTTACCCCAGGACACTCATCTACATATAGTAGATAGCCAAACCAGTACTGAAACGAGAATCAGTAGAGGTAATGGTATATAAGAGTATATCGTCGATCTGAAAAGGGAGGTAAGAGATGAATCTCTACGACCGATAACAGAGAACCTATGAAATAGATCCCGTAGAAGGAGACCATTGAATTCAAATAGGCAATACTCTCTTCACATCCCTCTGACATTCACTGCACACTGAGAGGAAAACCGGGCTCCAGCCTGCTGCGAAGCGCATATCAACGTAGAATCTAGCACAAACTTACTTCACCACCTCCACGGGAGGCAAAGTTTGTAAAACTGAATTGTGGGTGAGGTGAGGGGTGTATTTATAGGCATTTTAAGGTTTGGGAAACTTTGCCCCTCCTGGTAGGAATGTATATCCCATACGTCACTAGCTCATGGACTCTTGCTAATTACATGAAAGAAATCTATTAATCACTCCCTAAAGTAGAAATGTAAAACTGTCTGTTATTTTTAATTAATAAACTTACCTCTGTATCCGCCCCTGTCTGGCTATTCCATAGGTGACAACCTAGGTAGTCTCTTGTTTTAAAAAATATTAACAGTAGCAGTTTTTAATTTCTTATGTATGGGAGAAAATGCTAGTAAGTACAGACTGTAAGCCCCTTTAGTTACAGTCGAATCAACTTTCTAACATAAAAATAAAACAAAAATATGGATAGATCAGATTGCTGGAGATATGGAGGGAGACGTTCCAGGGTGTGGGGGGCGGGTTGGCACCCCAGGAGGCTGAATGATGTAGGTGTATTCAGAGGTTGGAGTTACCGAATGTATGATTAATCTCCTTGTGATTTGTTATTATACTTTGTTTAATAGAAGAAATGAACAGTTAGTTACTCATTGAGTTAATTGAGAGCCCCGGGAGGAGGAGAGGGAGAAGGACTTTAAAAAAAAAAGGGGAAAAAAGATGGCAAAGACACCTAGGACAAGGAGATGGCAAAGAAAGACATTCTATGCACCAAAAATAAAGAATAATAAAATGAGACTCATATCAAAGAGTGGTCATAGATCAAGCTAGTTAATGTTTGGTGTTATGCCTCAAAAATTCAACACACCAGCATAGTTATTGTATCTTTATATATATTGTACATTGGGAACGGTGTGTATGTTTGTAACATTTGTCATCTCAATATAAATAAAGTATTAAAAAAAACAAAAAAAACAGAATTTATGTTTACCTGATAAATTACTTTCTCCAACGGTGTGTCCGGTCCACGGCGTCATCCTTACTTGTGGGATATTCTCTTCCCCAACAGGAAATGGCAAAGAGCCCAGCAAAGCTGGTCACATGATCCCTCCTAGGCTCCGCCTTCCCCAGTCATTCGACCGACGTAAAGGAGGAATATTTGCATAGGAGAAATCATATGATACCGTGGTGACTGTAGTTAGAGAAAATAAATCATCAGACCTGATTAAAAAACCAGGGCGGGCCGTGGACCGGACACACCGTTGGAGAAAGTAATTTATCAGGTAAACATAAATTCTGTTTTCTCCAACATAGGTGTGTCCGGTCCACGGCGTCATCCTTACTTGTGGGAACCAATACCAAAGCTTTAGGACACGGATGATGGGAGGGAGCAAATCAGGTCACCTAGATGGAAGGCACCACGGTTTGCAAAACCTTTCTCCCAAAAATAGCCTCAGAAGAAGCAAAAGTATCAAATTTGTAAAATTTGGTAAAAGTGTGCAGTGAAGACCAAGTCGCTGCCTTACATATCTGATCAACAGAAGCCTCGTTCTTGAAGGCCCATGTGGAAGCCACGGCCCTAGTGGAATGAGCTGTGATTCTTTCAGGAGGCTGCCGTCCGGCAGTCTCATAAGCCAATCTGATGATGCTTTTAAGCCAAAAAGAGAGAGAGGTAGAAGTTGCTTTCTGACCTCTTCTTTTACCAGAATAAACAACAAACAAGGAAGATGTTTGTCTGAAATCCTTTGTAGCCTCTAAATATAATTTTAGAGCACGAACTACATCCAAATTGTGCAACAAACGTTCCTTCTTTGAAACTGGATTCGGACACAAAGAAGGCACGACTATCTCCTGGTTAATATTTTTGTTAGAAACAACTTTCGGAAGAAAACCAGGTTTAGTACGCAAAACCACCTTATCTGCATGGAACACCAGATAAGGAGGAGAACACTGCAGAGCAGATAACTCTGAAACTCTTCTAGCAGAAGAAATTGCAACCAAAAACAAAACTTTCCAAGATAATAACTTGATATCAACGGAATGTAGGGGTTCAAACGGAACCCCCTGAAGAACTGAAAGAACTAAATTAAGACTCCAAGGAGGAGTCAAAGGTTTGTAAACAGGCTTGATTCTAACCAGAGCCTGAACAAAAGCTTGGACATCTGGCACAGCCGCCAGCTTTTTGTGAAGTAAAACAGATAAAGCAGAAATCTGTCCCTTCAAAGAACTTGCAGATAATCCTCTCTCTAAACCTTCTTGAAGAAAGGATAGAATCTTAGGAATTTTTATCTTGTTCCATGGGAATCCTTTAGATTCACACCAACAGATATATGTTTTCCATATTTTATGGTAGATTTTTCTAGTTACAGGCTTTCTGGCCTGAACAAGAGTATCAATGACAGAATCTGAGAACCCTCGCTTTGATAAAATCAAGCGTTCAATCTCCAAGCAGTCAGTTGGAGTGAGGCCAGATTCGGATGTTCGAACGGACCTTGAACAAGAAGGTCCTGTCTCAAAGGTAGCTTCCATGGTGGAGCCGATGACATATTCACCAGATCTGCATACCAAGTCCTGCGTGGCCACGCAGGAGCTATCAAGATCACCGATACCCTCTCCTGTTTGATCCTGGCTACCAGCCTGGGAATGAGAGGAAACGGTGGGAACACATAAGCTAGGTTGAAGCTCCAAGGTGCTACTAGTGCATCCACTAGAGTCGCCTTGGGATCCCTGGATCTGGACCCGTAGCAAGGAACCTTGAAGTTCTGACGAGACGCCATCAGATCCATGTCTGGAATGCCCCACAATTGAATTATTTGGGCAAAGATTTCCGGATGGAGTTCCCACTCCCCCGGATGAAATGTCTGACGACTCAGAAAATCCGCTTCCCAATTTTCCACTCCTGGGATGTGGATTGCAGACAAGTGGCAAGAGTGAATCTCCGCCCATTGAATTATTTTGGTCACTTCTTCCATCGCCAGGGAACTCCTTGTTCCCCCCTGATGGTTGATATACGCAACAGTCGTCATGTTGTCTGATTGAAACCGTATGAATTTGGCCTTTGCTAGCTGAGGCCAAGCCTTGAGAGCATTGAATATCGCTCTCAGTTCCAGAATATTTATCGGGAGAAGAGATTCTTCCCAAGACCAAAGACCCTGAGCTTTCAGGGGTTCCCAGACCGCGCCCCAGCCCACCAGACTGGCGTCGGTCGTGACAATGACCCACTCTGGTCTGCGGAAGCTCATCCCTTGTGACAGGTTGTCCAGGGTCAGCCACCAACGGAGTGAATCTCTGGTCCTCTGATCTACTTGTATCGTCGGAGACAAGTCTGTATAATCCCCATTCCACTGACTGAGCATGCACAGTTGTAATGGTCTTAGATGAATTCGCGCAAAAGGAACTATGTCCATTGCCGCGACCATCAAACCTATTACTTCCATGCACTGCACTATGGAAGGAAGAAGAACAGAATGAAGTACTTGACAAGAGCTTAGAAGTTTTGATTTTCTGGCCTCTGTCAGAAAAATCCTCATTTCTAAGGAGTCTATTATTGTTCCCAAGAAGGGAACTCTTGTTGACGGAGATAGAGAACTTTTTTCTACGTTCACTTTCCACCCGTGAGATCTGAGAAAGGCCAGGACAATGTCCGTATGAGCCTTTGCTTGTGGTAGAGACGACGCTTGAATCAGTATGTCGTCCAAGTAAGGTACTACTGCAATGCCCCTTGGTCTTAGCACCGCTAGAAGGGACCCTAGTACCTTTGTGAAAATTCTTGGAGCAGTGGCTAATCCGAATGGAAGTGCCACAAACTGGTAATGCTTGTCCAGAAAGGCGAACCTTAGGAACCGATGATGTTCCTTGTGGATAGGAATATGTAGATACGCATCCTTTAAATCCACCGTGGTCATGAATTGACCTTCCTGGATGGTAGGAAGAATTGTCCGAATGGTTTCCATTTTGAACAATGGAACCTTGAGAAATTTGTTTAGGATCTTGAGATCTAAGATTGGTCTGAATGTTCCCTCTTTTTTGGGAACTATGAACAGATTGGAGTAGAATCCCATCCCTTGTTCTCCTAATGGAACAGGATGAATCACTCCCATTTTTAACAGGTCTTCTACACAATGTAAGAATGCCTGTCTTTTTATGTGGTCTGAAGACAATTGAGACCTGTGGAACCTCCCCCTTGGGGGTAGCTCCTTGAATTCAAGAAGATAACCTTGGGAGACTATTTCTAGCGCCCAAGGATCCAGAACATCTCTTGCCCAAGCCTGAGCGAAGAGAGAAAGTCTGCCCCCCACCAGATCCGGTCCCGGATCGGGGGCCAACATCTCATGCTGTCTTGGTAGCAGTGGCAGGTTTCTTGGCCTGCTTACCTTTGTTCCAGCCTTGCATTGGCCTCCAGGCTGGCTTGGTTTGAGAAGTATTACCCTCTTGCTTAGAGGATGTAGAACTTGGGGCTGGTCCGTTTCTGCGAAAGGGACGAAAATTTGGTTTATTTTTAGCCTTAAAAGACCTATCCTGAGGAAGGGCGTGGCCCTTACCCCCAGTGATATCTGAAATAATCTCTTTCAAGTCAGGGCCAAACAGCGTTTTCCCCTTGAAAGGTATGTTAAGCAATTTGTTCTTGGAAGACGCATCCGCTGACCAAGATTTTAGCCAAAGCGCTCTGCGCGCCACAATAGCAAACCCGGAATTTTTCGCCGCTAATCTAGCCAATTGCAAAGTGGCGTCTAAAGTAAAAGAGTTAGCCAATTTAAGAGCATGAATTCTGTCCATAATCTCCTCATAAGAAGAATCTTTATTGAGCGACTTTTCTAGTTCATCGAACCAGAAACACGCTGCTGTAGTGACAGGAACAATGCATGAAATTGGTTATAGAAGGTAACCTTGCTGAACAAACATCTTTTTAAGCAAACCCTCTAATTTTTTATCCATAGGATCTTTGAAAGCACAACTATCTTCTATAGGGATAGTAGTGCGTTTGTTTAGAGTAGAAACCGCCCCCTCGACCTTGGGGACTGTCTGCCATAAGTCCTTTCTGGGGTCGACCATAGGAAACAATTTCTTAAATATAGGGGGAGGGACAAATGGTATGCCGGGCCTTTCCCATTCTTTGTTTACAATGTCCGCCACCCGCTTGGGTATAGGAAAAGCTTCGGGGGGCCCCGGGACCTCTAGGAACTTGTCCATCTTACATAATTTCTCTGGAATGACCAAATTGTCACAATCATCCAGAGTAGATAACACCTCCTTAAGCAGAGCGCGGAGATGTTCCAATTTAAATTTGAATGTAATCACATCAGGTTCAGCTTGTTGAGAAATTTTCCCTGAATCTGAAATTTCTCCCTCAGACAAAACCTCCCTGGCCCCCTCAGACTGGTGTAGGGGCATGTCAGAACCATTATCATCAGCGTCCTCATGCTCTTCGGTATTTTCTAAAACAGAGCAGTCGCGCTTTCGCTAATAAGTGGGCATTTTGGCTAAAATGTTTTTGATAGAATTATCCATTACAGCCGTTAATTGTTGCATAGTAAGGAGTATTGGCGCACTAGATGTACTAGGGGCCTCCTGTGTGGGCAAGACTGGCGTAGACGAAGGAGGGGATGATGCAGTACCATGCTTACTCCCCTCACTTGAGGAATCATCTTGGGCATAATTTTCTCTAAATTTTGTGTCACATACATCACATCTATTTAAATGAGAAGGAGCCTTGGCTTCCTCACATACAGAACATAGTCTATCTGATAGTTCAGACATGTTAAACAGGCATAAACTTGATAACAAAGTACAAAAAACGTTTTAAAATAAAACCGTTACTGTCACTTTAAATTTTAAACTGAACACACTTTATTACTGAATATGTGAAAAAGTATGAAGGAATTGTTCAAAATTCACCAAAATTTCACCACAGTGTCTTAAAGCCTTAAAAGTATTGCACACCAAATTTGAAAGCTTTAACTCATAAAATAACGGAACCGGAGCCGTTTTTATATTTAACCCCTATACAGTCCCTGGTATCTGCTTTGCTGAGACCCAACCAAGCCCAGAGGGGAATACGATACCAAATGACGCCTTCAGTAAGCTTTTTCTATGTATCTGAGCTCCTCACACATGCATCTGCATGCCTTGCTTCCCAAAAACAACTGCGCATTAGTGGCGCGAAAATGAGGCTCTGCCTATGATTAGAGAAGGCCCCCAGTGAAAAAGGTGTCCAATACAGTGCCTGCCGGTTTATTTAACATAATTCCCAAGAATAAAATAACTCCTCAAAGCTATAAACTATTAAAAATGCTTATAAATCAATCGTTTTAGCCCAGAAAAATGTCTACCAGTCTTTAAAGCCCTTGTGAAGCCCTTTATTATTATTTAATAAAAATGGCTTACCGGATCCCATAGGGAAAATGACAGCTTCCAGCATTACCAAGTCTTGTTAGAAATGTGTCATACCTCAAGCAGCAAAAGTCTGCTCACTGTTTCCCCCAACTGAAGTTAATTCCTCTCAACAGTCCTGTGTGGAAAACATAATTTATGCTTACCTGATAAATTCCTTTCTTCTGTAGTGTGATCAGTCCACGGGTCATCATTACTTCTGGGATATTACTCCTCCCCAACAGGAAGTGCAAGAGGATTCACCCAGCAGAGCTGCATATAGCTCCTCCCCTCTACGTCACTCCCAGTCATTCGACCAAGGACCAACGAGAAAGGAAAAGCCAAGGGTGAAGTGGTGACTGGAGTATAAATTAAAAAATATTTACCTGCCTTAAAAACAGGGCGGGCCGTGGACTGATCACACTACAGAAGAAAGGAATTTATCAGGTAAGCATAAATTATGTTTTCTTCTGTTAAGTGTGATCAGTCCACGGGTCATCATTACTTCTGGGATACCAATACCAAAGCAAAAGTACACGGATGACGGGAGGGATAGGCAGGCTCTTTATACAGAAGGAACCACTGCCTGAAGAACCTTTCTCCCAAAAATAGCCTCCGATGAAGCAAAAGTGTCAAATTTGTAAAATTTGGAAAAAGTATGAAGCGAAGACCAAGTTGCAGCCTTGCAAATCTGTTCAACAGAGGCCTCATTCTTGAAGGCCCAAGTGGAAGCCACAGCTCTAGTAGAATGAGCTGTAATTCTTTCAGGAGGCTGCTGTCCAGCAGTCTCATAAGCTAAACGAATTATGCTACGAAGCCAAAAAGAAAGAGAGGTAGCGGAAGCTTTTTGACCTCTCCTCTGCCCAGAGTAAATGACAAACAGAGAAGACGTTTGTCGAAATTCCTTAGTTGCCTGTAAGTAAAATTTTAGAGCACGGACTACATCCAGGTTGTGCAGTAGACGTTCCTTCTTTGAAGAAGGATTTGGGCATAAAGAAGGAACAACAATCTCTTGATTGATATTCCTGTTAGTAACTACCTTAGGTAAGAACCCAGGTTTAGTACGCAGGACTACCTTATCCGAATGAAAAATCAAATAAGGAGAATCACAATGTAAGGCTGATAATTCAGAGACTCTTCGAGCCGAGGAAATAGCCATTAAAAATAGAACTTTCCAAGATAACAACTTTATATCAATGGAATGAAGGGGTTCAAACGGAACGCCCTGTAAAACATTAAGAACAAGGTTTAAACTCCATGGTGGAGCAACAGTTTTAAACACAGGCTTAATCCTGGTCAAAGCCTGACAAAAAGCCTGGACGTCAGGAACTTCTGACAGACGTTTGTGTAACAGAATGGACAGAGCTGAGATCTGTCCCTTTAATGAACTAGCAGATAAACCCTTTTCTAAACCTTCTTGTAGAAAAGACAATATCCTAGGAATCCTAACCTTACTCCAAAAGTAACCTTTGGATTCACACCAATATAGGTATTTACGCCATATCTTATGGTAAATCTTTCTGGTAACAGGTTTCCTAGCCTGTATTAAGGTATCAATAACTGACTCAGAAAACCCACGTCTTGATAAAATCAAGCGTTCAATTTCCAAGCAGTCAGCTTCAGAGAAGTTAGATTTTGATGTTTGAAGGGACCCTGGATCAGAAGGTCCTGCTTCAGAGGTAGAGACCAAGGTGGACAGGATGACATGTCCACCAGGTCTGCATACCAAGTCCTGCGTGGCCACGCAGGTGCTATTAGAATCACTGATGCTCTCTCTTGTTTGATTCTGGCAATCAATCGAGGAAGCAACGGGAAGGGTGGAAACATGTAAGCCATCCTGAAGTCCCAAGGTGCTGTCAGAGCATCTATCAGGACTGCTCCTGGATCCCTGGATCTGGACCCGTAACGAGGAAGTTTGGCGTTCTGTCAAGACGCCATGAGATCTATCTCTGGTTTGCCCCAACGTCGCAGTATTTGGGCAAAGACCTCCGGATGAAGTTCCCACTCCCCCGGATGAAAAGTCTGACGACTTAAGAAATCCGCCTCCCAGTTCTCCACTCCCGGGATGTGGATTGCTGACAGGTGGCAAGAGTGAGACTCTGCCCAGAGAATTATCTTTGATACTTCCATCATAGCTAGGGAGCTTCTTGTCCCTCCCTGATGGTTGATGTAAGCAACAGTCGTGATGTTGTCCGACTGAAACCTGATGAACCCCCGAGTTGTCAACTGGGGCCAAGCCAGGAGGGCATTGAGAACTGCTCTCAATTCCAGAATGTTTATTGGCAGGAGACTCTCCTCCTGACTCCATTGTCCCTGAGCCTTCAGAGAATTCCAGACGGCACCCCAACCTAGAAGGCTGGCGTCTGTTGTTACAATTGTCCAGTCTGGTCTGCTGAATGGCATCCCCCTGGACAGATGTGGCCGAGAAAGCCACCATAGAAGAGAATTTCTGGTCTCTTGATCCAGATTCAGAGAAGGGGATAAGTCTGAGTAATCCCCATTCCACTGACTTAGCATGCACAGTTGCAGTGGTCTGAGGTGTAAGCGTGCAAAGGGTACTATGTCCATTGCCGCTACCATTAAGCCGATTACCTCCATGCATTGAGCCACTGACGGGTGTTGAATGGAATGAAGGGTGCGGCAAGCACTTTGAAGTCTTGTTAGCCTGTCCTCTGTCAGGTAAATCTTCATTTCTACAGAATCTATAAGAGTCCCCAGGAAGGGAACTCTTGTGAGTGGAACGAGTGAACTTTTCTTTTCGTTCACCTTCCATCCATGTGACCTTAGAAATGCCAGCACTAACTCTGTATGAGACTTGGCAGTTTGAAAGCTTGAAGCTTGTATCAGAATGTCGTCTAGGTATGGAGCTACCGAGATTCCCCGCGGTCTTAGTACCGCCAGAAGAGCACCCAGAACCTTTGTGAAGATTCTTGGAGCTGTAGCCAATCCGAATGGAAGAGCCACAAACTGGTAATGCCTGTCTAGGAAGGCAAACCTTAGGTACCGATAATGATCTTTGTGAATCGGTATGTGAAGGTAAGCATCTTTTAAATCTACAGTGGTCATGTACTGACCCTCTTGGATCATAGGTAAAATTGTCCGAATAGTCTCCATCTTGAACGATGGAACTCTTAGGAATTTGTTTAGGATCTTTAAGTCCAGGATTGGTCTGAAAGTTCCCTCTTTTTTGGGAACCACAAACAGATTTGAGTAAAACCCCTGTCCCTGTTCCGATCGTGGAACTGGATGGATTACTCCCATTAACAAGAGCTCTTGTACGCAGCGTAGAAACGCCTCTTTCTTTGTCTGGATTGTTGACAATCTTGACAGATGAAATCTCTCTCTTGGAGGAGAGTATTTGAAGTCCAGAAGGTATCCCTGAGATATTATCTCTAGCGCCCAGGGATCCTGGACATCTCTTGCCCAAGCCTGGGCGAAGAGAGAAAGTCTGCCCCCCACTAGATCCGTTCCCGGATCGGGGGCCCTCAATTCATGCTGTTTTAGGGGCAGCAGCAGGTTTCCTGGCCTGCTTGCCCTTGTTCCAGGACTGGTTAGGTTTCCAGCCTTGTCTGTAGCGAGCAACAGCTCCTTCCTGTTTTGGTGCAGAGGAAGTTGATGCTGCTCCTGCTTTGAAATTACGAAAGGAACGAAAATTAGACTGTCTAACCTTAACTTTGGCTTTGTCCTGAGGCAGGGCATGGCCTTTACCTCCTGTAATGTCAGCGATAATCTCTTTCAACCCGGGCCCGAATAAGGTCTGCCCTTTGAAAGGTATATTAAGCAATTTAGACTTAGAAGTAACATCAGCTGACCAGGATTTTAGCCACAGCGCCCTGCGTGCCTGAATGGCGAATCCTGAATTCTTCGCCGTAAGTTTAGTAAGATGTACTACGGCTTCCGAAATGAATGAATTAGCTAGTTTAAGGACTCTAAGCCTGTCCGTAATGTCGTCCAGAGTAGCTGAACCAATGTTCTCTTCCAGAGACTCAATCCAGAATGCCGCTGCAGCCGTGATCGGCGCAATGCATGCAAGGGGTTGCAATATAAAACCTTGTTGAACAAACATTTTCTTAAGGTAACCCTCTAACTTTTTATCCATTGGATCTGAAAAAGCACAGCTATCCTCCACCGGGATAGTGGTACGCTTAGCTAAGGTAGAAACTGCTCCCTCCACCTTAGGGACCGTTTGCCATAAGTCCCTTGTGGTGGCGTCTATTGGAAACATTTTTCTAAATATCGGAGGGGGTGAGAACGGCACACCGGGTCTATCCCACTCCTTAGTAACAATTTCAGTAAGTCTCTTAGGTATAGGAAAAACCTCAGTACTCGTCGGTACCGCAAAATTTTTATCCAACCTACACATTTTCTCTGGTATTGCAACTGTGTTACAATCATTCAGAGCCGCTAACACCTCCCCTAGTAATACACGGAGGTTTTCCAGTTTAAATTTAAAATTTGAAATATCTGAATCCAGTCTGTTTGGATCAGAACCGTCACCCACAGAATGAAGTTCTCCGTCCTCATGTTCTGCCACCTGTGACGCAGTGTCTGACATGGCCCTAATATTATCAGCGCACTCTGTTCTCACCCCAGAGTGATCACGCTTACCTCTTAGTTCTGGTAATTTAGCCAAAACCTCAGTCATAACAGTAGCCATATCCTGTAATGTGATTTGTAATGGCCGCCCAGATGTACTCGGCGCTACAATATCACGCACCTCCCTCTGAGCGGGAGATGTAGGTACTGACACGTGAGGCGAGTTAGTCGGCATAACTCTCCCCTCGTTGTTTGGTGAAATTTGTTCAATTTGTACAGATTGACTTTTATTTAAAGTAGCATCAATACAGTTAGTACATAAATTTCTATTGGGCTCCACTTTGGCATTGCAACAAATGACACAGGTATCATCCTCTGAATCAGACATGTTTAACACACTAGCAAATAAACTTGCAACTTGGAAATACAATTCAATTAGAATAATATTAAAACGTACTGTGCCTTTAAGAAGCACAGAAGATCTTTGACAGTTGAAAATTAATAAATTGAAACAGTTATAGCCTCAATCCTTGTAAACAACACAACTTTAGCAAAGGTTTAATCCCATTAGCAAAGATAACAAATTCTGAAGCAGGAAACAAATTACAGAATAAACGTTTTTTATCTCAGTCAAACTACAATTCTCACAGCTCTGCTGAGAGAAATTACCTCCCTCAAAATAAGTTTTGAAGACCCCTGAGCTCTGTAGAGATGAACCGGATCATGCAGGGAATACAATGAGTTGCTGACTGAAATATTTGATGCGTAGTAAAAGCGCCAAAAAACGGCCCCTCCCCCTCACACACAGCAGTGAGGGAGAACAGAAACTGTCAGAAAACAGATTAAGCAACTGCCAAGTGGAAAAATAGTGCCCAAACATTTATTCACTCAGTACCTCAGTAAATGAAAACGATTTTACATTCCAGCAAAAACGTTAAACATAATCTCTAGTTATTAAACAGCTTTATGTATTTCTTACAGTGTAATTCTAGTGAAGTACCATTCCCCAGAATACTGAAGTGTAAAGTATACATACATGACATTATATCGGTATGGCAGGATTTTCTCATCAATTCCATTATCAGAAAATAAAAACTGCTACATACCTCTATGCAGATTCATCTGCCCGCTGTCCCCTGATCTGAAGTTTACCTCTCCTCAGATGGCCGAGAAACAGCAATATGATCTTAACTACTCCGGCTAAAATCATAACAAAAACTCTGGTAGATTCTTCTTCAAACTCTGCCAGAGAGATAATAACACACTCCGGTGCTATTTTAAAATAACAAACTCTTGATTGAAGATAAAAACTAAGTATAATCACCATAGTCCTCTCACACATCCTATCTAGTCGTTGGGTGCAAGAGAATGACTGGGAGTGACGTAGAGGGGAGGAGCTATATGCAGCTCTGCTGGGTGAATCCTCTTGCACTTCCTGTTGGGGAGGAGTAATATCCCAGAAGTAATGATGACCCGTGGACTGATCACACTTAACAGAAGAAACAGCCATCGATTTTAGTAACGGTTGCTAAAATCATTTTCCTCTTACAAACAGAAATCTTCATCTCTTTTCTGTTTCAGAGTAAATAGTACATACCAGCACTATTTTAAAATAACAAACTCTTGATTGAAGAATAAAAACTACATTTAAACACCAAAAAACTCTAAGCCATCTCCGTGGAGATGTTGCCTGTACAACGGCAAAGAGAATGACTGGGGAAGGCGGAGCCTAGGAGGGATCATGTGACCAGCTTTGCTGGGCTCTTTGCCATTTCCTGTTGGGGAAGAGAATATCCCACAAGTAAGGATGACGCCGTGGACCGGACACACCTATGTTGGAGAAAACTGCTATATACCTATTAAGATCAGCATGTCTCATAGACCCCCCCCCACATGCCAGAAACCAGATATTTACTGCACTAGAGCACTTCCTCTGAGACTAACACTGGGAATATGTAAAATATGCAATTATTAGGATTTAAGAACAGGAAAGGTATTTTTACAACTTTTTAAAGGGACACTCAAGTCAAAATTAAACTTTAATGATTCAGATAGAACATGCCATTTTAAACAACTTTTCAATTTGCTTCCATTAACAAAAAGTGCACAGTTTTTTTATATTTAAAAGTTTTGAGTCACCAGCTCCTACTGAGCATGTGCAAGAATAAACGTATATGCATTTGTGATTGGATGATGGCTGTCACATGGTACAGGGGGAGTGGAGATAGATTTAACTTTTAAAATTGTCAGAAAAAAAAACCAGAATTTATGCTTACCTGATAAATTACTTTCTCTTACGGTGTATCCAGTCCACGAATTCATCCTTACTTGTGGGATATTCTCAATCCCTACAGGAAGTGGCAAAGAGAGCACACAGCAGAGCCGTCCACATAGCTCCCCTCAGGCTCCGCCCCCCCCAGTCATTCGACCGACGGTTAGGAGTAAAAGGAGAAACTATAGGGTGCAGTGGTGACTGTAGTTTTACTAAAATAAATTTGAACCTGACTTAATTGCCAGGGCGGGCCGTGGACTGGATACACCGTAAGAGAAAGTAATTTATCAGGTAAGCATAAATTCTGTTTTCTCTTACATGGTGTATCCAGTCCACGGATTCATCCTTACTTGTGGGATACCAATACCAAAGCTTTAGGACACGGATGAAGGGAGGGAACAAGTCAGGTAACCTAAACGGAAGGCACCACTGCTTGCAAAACCTTTCTCCCAAAAATAGCCTCCGAAGAAGCAAAAGTATCGAATTTGTAAAATTTGGCAAATGTATGCAGTGAAGACAAAGTCGCTGCCTTACAAATCTGTTCAACAGAAGCCTCATTCTTGAAAGCCCATGTGGAAGCCACAGCTCTAGTGGAATGAGCTGTAATTCGTTCAGAAGTCTGCTGACCAGCAGTCTCATAAGCCAATCGGATGATGCTTTTCAGCCAGAAGGAAAGAGAGGTAGCAGATACCACTGAGCAACAATTTCTAATGCCCAGGGATCTGGAACGTCTCTTGCCCAAGCCTGGGCAAAGAGAGAAAGTCTGCCCCCTACTAGATCCGGTCCCGGATCGGGGGCTACCCCTTCATGCTGTCTTGGCAGCAGGCGCAGGCTTCTTGTCCTGTTTACCCTTATTCCAGCCCTGCAAGGGTTTCCAGGTTGCTTTAGGCTGGGAAGCGTTACCCTCTTGCTTAGCGGCAGTTGAAGCAGGTCCGCTCCCGAAGTTGCGAAAGGAGCGAAAATTAGCCTTGTTTTTGGCCTTAAACGGTCTATCCTGCGGGAGGGCATGACCCTTCCCCCCAGTGATATCCGCGATAATTTCTTTCAACTCGGGACCAAAAAGGGTCTTTCCCTTGAAAGGAATATTTAGTAATTTTGTTTTGGATGACACGTCAGCCGACCATGATTTGAGCCAAAGCGCTCTTCGCGCCATAATGGCAAAACCTGAATTTTTCGCCGCTAACTTAGCTAATTGGAAAGCGGCATCAGTGATAAAAGAATTAGCCAGCTTTAAAGCGTGAATTCTATCCATGACTTCGTCATATGAAGTCTCCCTCTGGAGCGACTCCTCCAGCGCCTCAAACCAAAAAGCCGCTGCAGTAGTTACAGGAATAATGCAGGCAATTGGCTGGAGAAGGAAACCTTGCTGAACAAACATTTTCTTCAGCAAACCTTCCAATTTTTTATCCATAGGGTATTTAAAAGCACAACTGTCTTCTATTGGTATAGTTGTACGCTTAGCAAGTGTTGAAACTGCTCCCTCCACCTTAGGGACCGGCTGCCACGCGTCCCGTCTGGGGTCATTTATGGGGAACATTTTCTTAAAGATAGGGGGGGGGACAAAAAGGTACACCTGGTCTCTCCCACTCCTTAGTCACAATATCCGCCACCCTCTTCTGGATCGGAAACGCATCAGTGTATACAGGGACCTCTAAAAATCTGTCCATTTTACACAATTTTTCTGGGACCACCATGGGGTCACAATCATCTAGGGTAGCCAAAGCCTCCTTAAGCAGGACGCGGAGGTGTTCCAGCTTAAATTTAAACGCTAATGAATCTGACTCTGCCCGCTGAGAAATTTTTCCTGTGTCAGAAATTTCTCCCTCGGACAGACCATCCCTCACTGCCACTTCAGAGTGTTGTGAGGGTACTACAGATAAATCATCCAAAGCATCTGATTGCTCATCCTCTGTTCTTAAAACTGAGCTATCACGCTTTTTTGGAAAAACTGGCAGTTTGGATAAAAATGCCGCAAGGGAATTATCCATGACTGCTTCTAATTGTTGTAATGTAATAGGGGCCAATGCGCTAGAGGTACTAGGCAACGCTTGCGCGGGTGTAACTGGTGTAGACACATGGGGAGAGGAAGGAGGACAATCCTCATTACCTTCCGTCAAAGAATCATCTTGGGCTACATTTTTAAGTGTTACTGCATGGTCATTAAAATGTTTAGATACCTTAGCACACTTTAAACATAAATGCAATGGGGGTACCGCCATGGCTTTCAAACACATAGAACAAGGTCTATCTGTAGGCTCAGACATGTTAGACAGACTTAGATAGCACTTAAATACAAAAAAAATACACTTTTTGAAAAAACGTTACTGTGCCTTTAAATAATAAAAAGCACCCACTTTTTTACCAAATCTCAAAAAAAATCCGATCTTTATGAAATTTACACCATATGATCCTAATGCTTTGAAAAGATTGCACACCAAGTTTCAAGCCAATTAACCCCTTATTGCCCAAACCGGAGCCAATTGAAGCTGCCACCGGTTTAACACACTACATCACGATGCCACAGTCTCTGCTGTGGCCCTACCTTCCTTGGGGATTAGTTTTGGAACGAAATAAGCCTCCCTGAAGTCCTTCTGCAATCTCTGGACTTTACATGTCAAGCTGCATGAAGCTGACTTGCAAAACAACTGCGCAACTGAGGCGCGAAAATTAGGCCCCCTCCCTCTTCACTCTGGAGTTGTGGGGCCTTCCTGAGTCAATTTAGGTGTCTAAAATTATGTCAGGAGTATAAAACACCTATAAAGTGTTCCAAATATGACAAACACTTGTGCAAACAGATTATATTAAAAAATAATCAATTTTCCCGATAATAGTGTCCACCAGTGATTTAAGCCCTTTAAACCAAGCCATCCTTCTATACTGAGTCTGAGAATATGGCTTACCTTCCCACATGGGGATTTCTGTCAGTCTTCTAGCATTACCAAGTCTTGTTAGAAAAAAAATGACTGAGCATACCTTAAGCAGTTAAGCCTGCAAACTGTTCCCCCCAACTTAAGTTCTCCGGTACTCAACAGTCCTGTGTGGGAACAGCAATGGATTTTAGTTACAACATGCTAAAATCTTTTTCCTCTCAGCAGAAATCTTCATCACTTTCTGCCTCAGAGTAAATAGTACAAACCGGCACTATTTTAAAATAACAAACTCTTGATTGAAGAAATAAAAACTACAAATCTAACACCACATACTCTTTACCCTCCCGTGGAGATGCTACTTGTTAGAGCGGCAAAGAGAATGACTGGGGGTGCGGAGCCTGAGGGGAGCTATGTGGACGGCTCTGCTGTGTGCTCTCTTTGCCACTTCCTGTAGGGATTGAGAATATCCCACAAGTAAGGATGAATCCATGGACTGGATACACCATGTAAGAGAAATCTACTACTCATTTGAAGCTCAGACTAATTGCTAATGCATTGTCTTTTTATGTTGATTATGCAAATATACTGTGTTTACTGGTCCTTTAATATGGCGCATTACACTATCAGCTTAGTTGTGTGGAGCACTGTTACAGGGACATGAAACCCAAAACATTTCTTTCATGATTCAGATAGAACATACAATTTTAAACAACTTTCCAATTTACTTATTTTATCCAATGCTCTTTGTTTTCTTGCTATCTTTTGTTGAAAAGCAGGAAGGTAAGTTCAGGAGTGTTATATGGCAGCTTTTCTGCAACAATGTTATACATCAGCAAGAGCATTAGATGGCAGCACTATTTCCTGTCATGTAGAGCTCCAGACATGTGCACGCTACCTATCTAAATATCTCTTTATCAAAGAATAACAAGAGAACAAAGTAAATATGATAAAATAATTAAATTGGAAAACATTTTTTAAATGTTTTCTCTTTCCGAATCATGAAATAAAAATGTTGGGTTTCATTTCCCCTTTAAATGAATAATTATAGGTAATTATGACTCCGAAACCAATGAATTAGGGTCAACTTCCGCTTCTACTCAAGTAGTTCAGAAGAACCAGAATACCTCCATTCTATTCTGTGATTAGTAAATGCCTTTTCCATCTTAACTTTATAAAGGCCTATTGATATGATCTGCAGTATGGTAGGGGAACTGAGTTTTTATACCATTCTCTAGTTAAATATAATTGGGCAGCAAAAAAGGAAATTTATGCTTACCTCATATTTATTTCTTTTACGATATGACAAGTCCACGGATTTCATCCTTACTTATGGGATTACGCCTCCTGGTCAGCAGGAAGTGGAAAAGAGCACCACAGAAGAGCTGTATATATAGCTCCTCCCTTCCCTCCCACTCCAGTCATTCGACCGAAGTTAGGAAGAGAAAGGAAAAGCCAAAGGTGCAGAGGTGACTGAAGTTTGCCAAAAAGAAGTAAATACCTGTCTTCGAATTGACAGGGTGGGCCGTGGACTCGTCATATCGTAAAATAAATCAATTTATCAGGTAAGCATAAATTTCCTTTTCTTCTACAAGATACGACAAGTCCACGGATTTCATCTTTACTTGTGGGATACAATACCAAAGCTACAGGACACGGATGAAAGAGAGGGTCAAGACAGAGACCTAAACGAAAGGCACCACTGCTTGAAGAACTTTTCTCCCAAAAACAGCCTCAGAAGAAGCAAAAGTATAAAATTTGTTAAATTTGGAAAAAGTATGAAGGGACGACCAAATCGCAGCCATACAAATCTGTTCAACAGATGCATCGTTTTTAAAAAACAAAGTGATGAGCTGCACCAGGGTACTTGTTAAAAACTTTTTATTGTCGGTCACAAAAACTTCCTTCCAGAAGCATCATTTCACAACAATAATACAGGACATTGTGATGTGTATAGAAGTCACCCAAAGAGCTTATTGCTGACGCGTTTCAGCCTGTACCGGCCGTAATCGTAGCATAATGCTCATAATCCCAATTCACCTTTAAATCCCTTGTGCTAAATTGTGATTGGATAAAACAATTATCCTGGGCGGTTTCTATGAACACACCTATTATGTATATACATCAATACAAAGTACTATTCCTTTATAAACAATGATAAGTAATAAGAACATTAAACATTTGCTTATACTCAGATTAATTTTTGGTTGGGGCTAAAAGTATTTTGCAGCCTTAATCTTATGGTTCTAGCTTTTTATTTATTTTTATATATTGTCATAACTCTTCCTGATTAGACTTTCGAGTCCCTTTTTAGATTGTAGGAAAATTGAGTCAAGACAAACCGGAAAAAATCTGCCCTAATATGCTGTGTCTTCACAAATGCTTTATTTTACTTAGTCTATCCCTTTACTGGGAACTAATGTTGCCAGACATAATCCAAACACAGACAAAAATAATAAATAAATGAATAGGCAAGTGCTCTTACTCCTAATATATGTTTGTGAATTCTTTTGAATTTTTGCTCAAAAATACCAAACAAATACTTTCAACTTAACTTAAATCCCTAGTTACAAATTCCAAACTTTAAATTTTAAATTTTAAATTCCAAATTTTCAAACTCCAAATTTTAAATCTCAGACATCAAAATATTAATATGAATTCAACTTTTTATCTCTGAAACCTTAATTTCAATCTCCACTCAGAGGGTGTTTTTGGATACACAGACCCAAGACCATTTATTCCCAGAAATTGATTACGGTATGTCAAATTCTGAATTCAGACCTGTGGGGATTCTAGTTCTGAGTCTGTGTATCCAAAAGGCTTCCCTTTTGGCTAGGAGTTTGTCTCTGTCTCCACCCCTTGCCTTACAGGTTACTTGTTCGATAATTGTCCACCTCATTGTATCCGCTTTTTTATTGTGCATCAATTTAAAATGCTGCACTAATGGTGTTGTTAGTTTTCCTGCTTTTATATTAGTTACATGTTCACGTATTCTGTCCCGTGTTTCTCTAGTTGTGAGTCCTGTATATTGGACTCCACACTGTGTGCAGGTCAGCAAATAGATCACATAAGTGGCTCGACAGTTCAGGCATGAATAATGCCTGAATTGTTCACCTGTTGCTGTACTCGAGAAGCCTTCGCCTCCCTGTAAGAACCCACATGCTATACACAATGTAAACCGGCAACAATCTGCAGCCAGGGGTGAGTCAGTTTACAGAGACATTTCCATCTTGGTGTTACACAAGTTTGGGATTACTTATTAACAAGTAAATTGACTGAGCGGTTATACTAGGTGCTCACACATCTTTTGACTTTTGTACATTATACAGTGGGTTTCCTGTGATTTGTGGTTGAGCACTAATTAACGTTCCTGGCAATACGGCACAAGTCACAATTTTCACAACATGGAACAAGAAATAAGGGACATTGAAGTAATTCAATTTTATTCATTGCGGAAGTCAGATGAACGTGTGGAGAACACATTAGAGATTGAAAATGTATTTTCTTCTGATTTTTCCACCTATACATTAAGCAAATTGTTTGAGCATTTGGAGTCTCTCCTAGAAAAAGAGATAAGACTCAAATGGGACATTTGGACACTGCAAAAGTATCTAAATCAGGGCATGATACCCAGGGGCCTAAGGGTCAATAAATTTCCCACCTTTGTGGTGGAAGACGAAGAGTTCATAAGGGTCTGGAATGGGGTGCTTTCAGATTGTTCGCTCAAACTTATGGGAATGTTGATTGAATTTAAATCTAAGCTGCTAGTTACTATTTCAAAGGAAATTGATGTTTTGCAAATAGAGTTAAATGTGCGTAGCAAAGAGTTACAATTTAAGAAATTTGACTCAATACTGCAGGTTACACTGGCAGAATCAAAAGCACTAATTATGGAAATTAAGCACGATAAATATTTAAGAGATTTAAGTGATTATGAAAATAATAAAATTTATATTTGGAATAGAAAACTAAGACCTAGCTATAGAAGGGAAAACGATCAAAAAAGGTTCCCCAAAGGTAAAAAATCAGGCAAGAGACAAAACAAACAAGCTTTTAAATCTAAAAAAGTAACCTTTAATGAGAGTGAGGCTGAGTCCTCTGGGGATTGTTCCACTTCAGAAGAGGAGGACACAGCCAGAGATAAGGAGATAATTTGTAATTCAGAACATATAACAGCCCCCATAGCCAAGGCCATCACAGAAATGAGCACAACAAGGCATCAACAGAATTATGTAAACGAAGCAAGCCCAGTAACCTATAGGGAAGAAGAGAGATCAGAGGTAGGGCAGGTTTTTTCAAAGGTCCCAGAAGGATTCGAAGGGGGGGGGAACGTTACAAAAGGGAAAGGGATTCTAAAAGGAAATCCTTTACAACAACGGCAACCCCCCAGGAGAGGCAGATCCAAAACCAAGTATCAGTAAATTCTGTGATTAACCTGTCTTCGCGTCCACTAAGTGCCATTGAGACTAAGGTCTTAAATTATGGCCTGAGTTTTGTGCCAGCTGACACATTTAATTTATTCCAAACCTTAGTGGACGTGAACAGATTGATCAGGAACCTCACAGTCAAGAAATATTTTGCAAAAGGTGGTACAGGGATGAGTCACGATAAAACTGAAAATGAATCCCATTAAAACACTACATTGACATTTCAAGAGGTATGTGATTTGGAGGCACTTGAACATTTATACTGTGAAAGTGGTAACAACGAGATAGATACGGATACAAATAAAGTATCAAGTGGCCCACAGTTTTCAAGTGCCTCTAAATTGTATCCCTTACACGTAAGGGGTAATATTCTTGAAAAATTTCAGGAAAGAGTGGAGAGGGATTTAACGAATTTAGCCTATGTTGCCAGACAGAATGAACATCCAAATTTAGATAAAGATGAACTCTCAGCACTGAACGATCTCAAAAGAGATAATAATCTGGTGATTAGATCAGCAGACAAGGGTGGGTCCGTGGTTGTCATGGACAAATGTTTCTTTGTTCAAGAAGCACTACGACAACTATCGGACCCACTCCAGTATACACTCTTGTCGCACGATCCGACTGCAAGATTCAAGCGTGAGTTATTGCACTTAATTGATGATGGAAGGGAAGCAGGCTTTATAGATGAGAAAACATGTGAGTTTTTGATAGTAGATTCTCCGATAAAGCCTGTTTTTAATTTCCTTCCCAAAGTACACAAGTCTTTAACAGAGGTTAAAGGCCGTCCCATTATTAGTGGCATTGGCTCCATATTGGAACCTATGTCACAATGGCTAGATTCCATTCTACAGCCAATGGTCTCCAAGTTGTCTAGTTACTTGAGGGACACGAAGCAACTTTTGATTGAACTTGAATCTGTGGTTTGGCAAAGCCATTACAGTTGGCTGTCTATAGATGTAACTTCCTTGTATTCATCTATACCCCATAACAAGGGTCTAGAAGCATTATCTTTTTTCCTGAAAAGGATGACTGAGTATAGCCCCCATTTTTGCAGTTATATCCTGAGTGTCACAGAGTTCTTGTTAACTCACAATTTTTTCATGTTTGAGGGAGACCACTACCTCCAGAGATGTGGGACAGCGATGGGGGCCAAGTTTGCCCCCTCCTATGCCAACCTGTTCATGGGCTGGTGGGAGCTGTCCCACATCTATGGAGATAGTGGACCCTGGAAAGCAAAGTTCCATTACTACAGGAGATACATAGATGATCTTCTGATCATCTGGGAAGGAAGTGAAACAGAGGCTGAGGACTTCCTAAGACATCTCAATAGCAACACAGCAGGGATAAAGCTAACACATGAGTTTAATGCTACACAACTTAACTATCTTGACGTAACATTAATGAGCAAAGAGCACAAAGTGTTCACAAAGGTGTTCAGAAAACCTATTTCAGGAAATACACTGCTCCACGCAAGAAGTAACCACCCTAAAAGGGTTTTTCGATCGGTCACAAAAGGGCAGTTTATACGCTTAAAGCGCAATTGTACAACTCAAGAGGAATTTAACATACAGGCTTTAGAACTAGAAGACCGTTTATGCCAAAGAGGGTATAAGAGAAAGGAAGTATCTAATTCCAGATTAGAGATAGCCAAAGCAAACAGGTTACAATTTCTAAACTCAGAGAAGCCTATGAAAAAGGATGGTTTTGAAGGTGTTTCCTTTATCACTAGATATAGCAACCAATATCATCAGATTTGCAACATCATACGAAAGCATTTTCGTATGTTATCAGCTGATGATGATCTCAGTGATATTATATCAAAGGGGTGCAGATATGCATTCAAAAAAGGGAAAACATTAGCTAACATTCTAGCTCCCACACAAATAAGTACCACAAAACCTGATCAATCATCATGGTTAAGATTCAAAGGGGTCTTTAAATGTAGCTATACATTGTGTATAGCATGTGGGTTCTTACAGGGAGGCGAAGGTTTCTCGAGTACAGCAACAGGTGAACAATTCAGGCATTATTCATGCCTGAACTGTCGAGCCACTTATGTGATCTATTTGCTGACCTGCACACAGTGTGGAGTCCAATATACAGGACTCACAACTAGAGAAACACGGGACAGAATACGTGAACATGTAACTAATATAAAAGCAGGAAAACTAACAACACCATTAGTGCAGCATTTTAAATTGATGCACAATAAAAAAGCGGATACAATGAGGTGGACAATTATCGAACAAGTAACCTGTAAGGCAAGGGGTGGAGACAGAGACAAACTCCTAGCCAAAAGGGAAGCCTTTTGGATACACAGACTCAGAACTAGAATCCCCACAGGTCTGAATTCAGAATTTGACATAATCAATTTCTGGGAATAAATGGTCTTGGGTCTGTGTATCCAAAAACACCCTCTGAGTGGAGATTGAAATTAAGGTTTCAGAGATAAAAAGTTGAATTCATATTAATATTTTGATGTCTGAGATTTAAAATTTGGAGTTTGAAAATTTGGAATTTGGAATTTAAAGTTTGGAATTTGTAACTAGGGATTTAAGTTAAGTTGAAAGTATTTGTTTGGTATTTTTGAGCAAAAATTCAAAAGAATTCACAAACATATATTAGGAGTAAGAGCACTTGCCTATTCATTTATTTATTATTTTTGTCTGTGTTTGGATTATGTCTGGCAACATTAGTTCCCAGTAAAGGGATAGACTAAGTAAAATAAAGCATTTGTGAAGACACAGCATATTAGGGCAGATTTTTTCCGGTTTGTCTTGACTCAATTTTCCTACAATCTAAAAAGGGACTCGAAAGTCTAATCAGGAAGAGTTATGACAATATATAAAAATAAAAATAAATAAAAAGCTAGAACCATAAGATTAAGGCTGCAAAATACTTTTAGTCCCAACCAAAAATTCATCTGAGTATAAGCAAATGTTTAATGTTCTTATTACTTATCATTGTTTATAAAGGAATAGTACTTTGTATTGATGTATATACATAATAGGTGTGTTCATAGAAACCGCCCAGGATAATTGTTTTATCCAATCACAATTTAGCACAAGGGATTTAAAGGTGAATTGGGATTATGAGCATTATGCTACGATTACGGCCGGTACAGGCTGAAACGCGTCAGCAATAAGCTCTTTGGGTGACTTCTATACACATCACAATGTCCTGTATTATTGTTGTGAAATGATGCTTCTGGAAGGAAGTTTTTGTGACCGACAATAAAAAGTTTTTAACAAGTACCCTGGTGCAGCTCATCACTTTGTTACTCTGGAATTCAATGAAACAGAGCCTGCACGGAGGTAGCTTGTAACCGCTACAACTGTTGATCCAGCCAGCGCCCATTGGATAATTCTGACAGCTGATTGAACAGCTGAGAAGGAGCAGGCCGGTGACGTCAGACGCCGAGTAACCGCGAGTGGAGCGGGACCCAGGAGGAGAGCGGAACACCAGCCGGAGGCAGCGAGAAAGGGGCTCGGATCTGTATTAGCCCACTGCCCCGGAGGAATAAACCAGCTCTCTGAGGACGGGCCATACTCTGCGAGCAGCGGAAAGAGGCAAGAAACCGGCAACAATCTGCAGCCAGGGGTGAGTCAGTTTACAGAGACATTTCCATCTTGGTGTTACACAAGTTTGGGATTACTTATTAACAAGTAAATTGACTGAGCGGTTATACTAGGTGCTCACACATCTTTTGACTTTTGTACATCGTTTTTAAAAGCCCATGTGGAAGCCACAGCCCTAGTAGAATGAGCCGTAATTCTTTCAGGAGGCTGCTGTCCAGCAGTCTCATATGCCAGGCGGATGATACTCCTCAGCCAAAAAGAAAGAGAGGTAGCCGTAGCTTTCTGGCCCCTACGTTTTCCAGAAAAAAACAATAAATAATGAAGATGATTGACGTAAGTCCTTAGTCGCCTGCAAGTAAAACTTCAGGGCACGGACCACGTCCAAGTTATGCAACAGACGCTCCTTCTTAGAAGAAGGATTAGGACACAACGAAGGAACAACAATTTCCTGATTAATATTCTTATTAGAAATAACCTTAGGAAGAAAACCAGGTTTGGTACGTAAAACCACCTTATCAGAATGGAAAATAAGATAAGGAGAATCACATTGTAATGCTGAAAGCTCAGAAACTCTACGAGCAGAAGAAAAAGCGACCAAAAATAAAACCTTCCAAGAAAAAAAACGTAATATCTATGGAATGCATGGGTTCAAACGGAACCCCTTGAAGAACATTAAGAACTAAATTCAAACTCCAGGGTGGAGCAATTGGTCTAAACACAGGCTTGATTCTAATCAGAGCCTGACAAAAAGACTGAACGTCTGGAACATCTGCCAAACGCTTGTGTAGTAAAATCGACAAAGCAGAAATTTGTCCCTTTAAGGAACTTGCTGATAACCCTTTCTCCAATCCTTCTTGGAGAAAAGATAAAATCCTGGGAATCCTAACTCTACTCCACGAGTAGCCCTTGGATTCGCACCAATAAAGATATTTACGCCATATCTTATGGTAGATCTTTCTAGTGACAGGCTTACGTGCCTGAATCAAAGTATCAACGACCAAATAAGAGAACCCCAGCTTAGATAAAATCAAGCGTTCAATCTCCAAGCAGGCAGCTGCAGAGAAACTAGATTCGGATGATGGAAGGGTCCCTGAATGAAAAGGTCCTGCCCCAATGGAAGCTTCCACGGTGGCAGAGATGACATGTCCAACAGATCGGCATACTAAGTCCTGCGAGGCCACGCAGGCGCGATTAGAATTACCGAAGCCCTCTCCTGTTTGATCCGTGCAATCACCCGGGGAAGGAGAGCAAACGGTGGAAACACATAAGCAAGGTTGAACGACCAAGGCACTGCCAAGGCATCTATCAGTTCGGCCTAAGGATCCCTCGACCTGGACCCGTATCTTGGGAGCTTGGCATTCTGACGAGACGCCATCAGATCCAATCCCGGTCTGCCCCATCTGAGAATCAGGGTGGCAAAGACCTCCGGATGGAGTTCCCACTCCCCCGGATGAAACGTCTGTCTGCTTAAAAAGTCCGCTTCCCAGTTGTCCACTCCTGGGATGTAGATTGCTGACAGATAACAAGAGTGAGCTTCCGCCCACCGAATGATCTTGGATACTTCTGTCATCGCTAAGGAACTCCTCGTTCCTCCCTGATGATTGATGTAAGCCACAGTCGTGATGTTGTCCGACTGAAATCGGATGAATTTGGCCGAAGCCAACTGAGGCAAAGTCTGAAGCGCATTGAATATTGCTCTCAATTCTAGAATATTGATTGGAAGTAGAGACTCCGACCGAGTCCACACCCCCTAAGCCTTCAGGGAATTCCAGACCGCACCCCAGTCTAGTAGACTGGCGTCCGTTGTCACTATCACCCAACAGGGTCTGCGGCAGCACGTCCGTTGGGACAGATGATCCGGCGACAACCACCAAAGAAGAGAGTCTCTTGTCTAATGATCCAGATGTATCTGAGGAGACAAATTTGCATAATCTACATCCCACTGCCCGAGCATGCACAGTTGTAGTGGTCTGAGATGAAAGCGAGCAAACGGAATGACGTCCATTGCTGCCACTATCAATCCAATCACCTCCATGCACTGAGTCACTGATGGTCGAGGATTGGACTGAAGGGTTCGGCATGTATTCAGAATTTTTAAATTTCTGACCTCTGTCAAGAAAATTTTCATGGATATAGAATCTATTAGAGTTCCCAAGAAGGAAACCCTTGTCTGTGGAATTAGTGAACTCTTTTCTAGATTCACCTTCCAACTGTGAGTCCTCAGAAAGGACAGAACTATGTCTGTATGAGATTTTGCCAGATGGTAAGACGACGCCTGGATCAGAATATCGTCCAGATAAGGCGCCACTGCGATGCCCCGTGGCCTGAGAACCGCCAGAAGAGACCCTAGAACCTTCGTGAAGATCCTGGGTGCTGTGGCCAACCCGAAGGGAAGAGCCACGAAATGAAAATGTTTGTCCAGGTAGGCAAACCTTAGAAACTGGTGATGATCCTTGTGGATAGGAATATGAAGATAGGCATCCTTCAAGTCCACGGCAGTCATATATTGACCCTCCTGGATAAATGGTAGAATTGTTCGAATAGTCTCCATTTTGAATGATGGGACTCTGAGAAACTTGTTTAGACTTTTTAGATCTAAAATAGGTTGAAACTTTCCACTCTTTTTTGGGGACCATGAAAAGATTTGAGTAAAACCCCTGCCCCTGTTCCAGTATTGGAACGGGAAAAATTACTCCCATAGTAGAGAGGTCTTTTACACAACGTAAGAACGCCTCTCTTTTTATCTGGTCTACAGACAATAGTGAAAGAAGAAACCTCCCTCTTGGGAGAGAATTTTTGAATTCTAGTTGATACCCTTGGGACACGATCTCCAGTGTCCAGGGGTCCTGAACGTCTCTTATCCAAGCCTGGGTAAAGAAAGTAAGTCTGCCCCCTACTAGATCTGGTCCCGGATCGGGGGCCGCCCCTTCATGCTGTCTTGGGAGCAGCAACGGGCTTCTTGGGTTGTTTACCCTTGTTCCAAACCTGGTTGGGTCTCCAGACAGACTTGGCTTGAGCAAAATTCCCTTCCTGTTTAGCGGATAAAAGAGAGGGGAACCCTATGAAATTCCGAAAGGAACGGAAATTATTCTGTTTACCCCTCAGTTTAGCTGCTTTATCCTGAGGTAGGAGATGACCCTTACCTCCCGTAATGTCAGAAATTATTTCTTTCAAGTCAGGCGGGTCTTTCCTTTGAAAGGAATAGCCAAAAGCTTTGACTTAAAGGACACATCAGCAGACCAAGATTTTAACCATAACGCTCTACGTGCTAAAATGGCAAATCCAGCATTCTTAGCCGCCAATTTGGCAATCTAAAAGGCGGCATCCGTAAGAAAAGAATTAGCCAGCTTAAGAGCCTTAATTCTATCTAAGATTTCCTCTAAAGGAGTGTCAGTCTTAAGAGACTCTTCTAAGGCGTCAAACCAGAAGGCCGCCGCAGTTGTAACTGGTACAATGCAGGCCGTCGGTAGTAAAAGAAAACCCTGATGAATAAATTACTTTTTCAGAAGACCCTCCAACTTTTTATCCATGGGATCTTTGAAAGCACAACTGTCCTCAATAGGAATAGTTGTACGCTTAGCCAGGGTAGATATAGCTCCCTCCACCATAGGGACTGTTTGCCAAGAGTCCAGGACAGTAATCTAAAAAGACAAGAGGAGACAGATGCGCCACATGGCCCAATATTGTTTGATCCAAAACCAAAATAGTTGAAGCAAGAAATACACTCACATTTAGGAAAGCACCTCACTCAGTGCTGTAGAGACAGTCTGGGATCTGTTACAGTCACCCAGAAGACCAAACCTCCCGCATAAGATGTGTTGTCTACAATAAGAGAGACACAGGTGCCTATATGGCCTAGTATTGTTGGGGCAATGATGATTCAAGACCACAAATTAGAATGGTACTCACAATATTAAAAGCATGTCCATTGATGCTGTTGAAGCAGAATGGGGTCAATGCAGTCACCCAGTAGACTTAGATATAGGCACTCAGGATACAGAGGTAGTCCAGAGATGAAAACACAGTCAGGATAATCGCAAAGGCTCCCCAACTCGGGAACCAAGTCACAGAAAAAGGCAGCGAGTGTTCAAAATATAAATGACTTTATTAAAATATTAAAACAAAGGCGACGCGTTTCTCAGCCAATGGCTGTTTCATCAGGCTTCATTTTGTGGCATGGGAGGAGATAGAAGGGAAGATAAAAGCTCTGGTGTAAAGTGTTGGTTTGTCTTTACCTGGTGACCAGGGAATAAATAGCCTACATGTGGACTCTCACCATCTATTAAAAGGAAGAAAAGTTTTAAAGTGAAGGTAAACTTTGGTGAATGAAAGTCGTTTTTTTAAAAATACTATTAAAAACAGGGGCACTTTCATTCATCAAAGTTTACAAAGCAGCCGCTTTGTTAAAAAAAAATGCCTTTTTTCTTTCCACAGCCAGAGCAGCTTCCCCCACCTAGAGATCCTCTATTCACACGTCAGCAATGACTAATCCGGCTTCCTCCAATCACAGCATGGCCTCAGGCAATGTCTACCCTGGGGGGAAAGCTGGGATTGGAGGAAGCCGGATTAGTCATTGCTGACGTGTGAATAGAGGATCTCTAGGTGGGGGAAGCTGCTCTGGCTGTGAAAAGAAAAAAAGGCAATTTTTTTAACAAAGCGGCTGCTTTGTAAACTTTGATGAATGAAAGTGCCCCTGTTTTTAATAGTATTTTTAAAAAACGGGCTTTCATTCACCAAAGTTTACCTTCACTTTAAAGCTATTTTTTGATAACAGAATAAGCTCCAATACATTATTTGATTCCAAATAAGAGAGTTTATCTTGGATTTCTAGTTTCTACACTACTGTGTAAGATTAAAGTCATTTCCAAGTAGTGATTAAAGAGTTCAGTGTTTTTTTTTCCTACAGTTAATGCATATTTCTTAAACATATCTTTGCATCTCACATTGGTTTGTGTTCTGAAGTAAATCTGAGTGTACTTGACATTTGCAGCAAAAACTCAACTAGAATGGAACAATAAAAATGTCAAATAGTTTATGGCAAATATATTTTCATGTCATAATATGTGAGACATTTGCAACACAGGGTTGGATTCCATTGTAAAAACCTGAGAAAAGTGCTTTACAAAAAATGTATATTTATAATATTTAAATCACTCGTATACACTAGAGAGCCAACATCTTCAGTTCTTTAGATGATTAAAAAAAAGGTTTATAAAGTTAAATTATAAACTTCTTATATGTATAGTGTAGCTCTGCTAAATTTCAGAAATACACTCACCCAAGCTCTGTCCTCCACATCCCTGTAGGATTCTGACAGCTCTTCTTTTAGCATCCTGGGGGAAATTTGGACTATCTAAAAGTTCTGGGAATGTACATAGAGCAACCACCTAAAAACAACAGCAGAAGAATTACCGACTATTAACTGTACACGTAACAACAAATTCACTGTGTATTCATACAGGAGAAAAAGGGAATTTATACTGGAGAGAAAAAAAAAGACACCAATCACAGTATTAATTCCTTCTCTGCTAAAGATTTAAGAAATGTTTGTACAAATTTTCATACTTTTGTTATGTTTCTGATTGGACTTCATTCTGGAGTATAGTTTTACTTGTACACAGATAAATTATACATTAAGATATATAGATATTTTTCAAATGTAACACCTTCTATTCAAATTGAACAAAAATTACAGTGTTTCCCCTACTTTTTAACACAAAAGTATGTTGTTGTTTTTTTTATACATTTACACTCAATTATCAATAAATACAATTCCAGAATATGTGTCCATTTATAAAAATACCTGCCCAGAAACAAGCTTTATTAGTTTCTTTTCAGAGAAACATTATTTTCTGTTAATTCTTGACAAAGTAATGAAAACCTAGAAAACAGAATTTATGTTTACCTGATAAATTGCTTTCTCCAACGGTGTGTCCGGTCCACGGCGTCATCCTTACTTGTGGGATATTCTCTTCCCCAACAGGAAATGGCAAAGAGCCCAGCAAAGCTGGTCACATGATCCCTCCTAGGCTCCGCCTACCCCAGTCATTCGACCGACGTTAAGGAGGAATATTTGCATAGGAGAAACCATATGGTACCGTGGTGACTGTAGTTAAAGAAAATAAAATATCAGACCTGATTAAAAAAACCAGGGCGGGCCGTGGACCGGACACACCGTTGGAGAAAGCAATTTATCAGGTAAACATAAATTCTGTTTTCTCCAACATAGGTGTGTCCGGTCCACGGCGTCATCCTTACTTGTGGGAACCAATACCAAAGCTTTAGGACACGGATGAAGGGAGGGAGCAAATCAGGTCACCTAAATGGAAGGCACCACGGCTTGCAAAACCTTTCTCCCAAAAATAGCCTCAGAAGAAGCAAAAGTATCAAACTTGTAAAATTTGGTAAAAGTGTGCAGTGAAGACCAAGTCGCTGCCCTACATATCTGATCAACAGAAGCCTCGTTCTTGAAGGCCCATGTGGAAGCCACAGCCCTAGTGGAATGAGCTGTGATTCTTTCGGGAGGCTGCCGTCCGGCAGTCTCGTAAGCCAATCTGATGATGCTTTTAATCCAAAAAGAGAGAGAGGTAGAAGTTGCTTTTTGACCTCTCCTTTTACCGGAATAAACAACAAACAAGGAAGATGTTTGTCTAAAATCCTTTGTAGCATCTAAATAGAATTTTAGAGCGCGAACAACATCCAAATTGTGCAACAAACGTTCCTTCTTTGAAACTGGTTTCGGACACAGAGAAGGTACGATAATCTCCTGGTTAATGTTTTTGTTAGAAACAACTTTCGGAAGAAAACCAGGTTTAGTACGCAAAACCACCTTATCTGCATGGAACACCAGATAAGGAGGAGAACACTGCAGAGCAGATAATTCTGAAACTCTTCTAGCAGAAGAAATTGCAACCAAAAACAAAACTTTCCAAGATAATAATTTAATATCAACGGAATGCAAGGGTTCAAACGGAACCCCCTGAAGAACTGAAAGAACTAAATTGAGACTCCAAGGAGGAGTCAAAGGTTTGTAAACAGGCTTGATTCTAACCAGAGCCTGAACAAAGGCTTGAACATCTGGCACAGCTGCCAGCTTTTTGTGAAGTAACACCGACAAGGCGGAAATCTGTCCCTTCAGGGAACTTGCAGATAATCCTTTTTCCAATCCTTCTTGAAGGAAGGATAGAATCCTAGGAATCTTAACCTTGTCCCAAGGGAATCCTTTAGATTCACACCAACAGATATATATTTTTCCAAATCTTGTGGTAAATCTTTCGAGTTACAGGCTTTCTGGCCTGAACAAGAGTATCGATAACAGAATCTGAGAATCCTCGCTTCGATAAAATCAAGCGTTCAATCTCCAAGCAGTCAGCTGGAGTGAAAGCACATTCGGATGTTTGAACGGACCCTGAACAAGAAGGTCTCGTCTCAAAGGTAGCTTCCAAGGTGGAGCCGATGACATATTCACCAGATCTGCATACCAAGTCCTGCGTGGCCACGCAGGAGCTATCAAGATCACCGACGCCCTCTCCTGATTGATCCTGGCTACCAGCCTGGGGATGAGAGGAAACGGCGGGAACACATAAGCTAGTTTGAAGGTCCAAGGTGCTACTAGTGCATCCACTAGAGCCGCCTTGGGATCCCTGGATCTGGACCCGTAGCAGGGAACTTTGAAGTTCTGACGAGAGGCCATTAGATCCATGTCTGGAATGCCCCACAGCTGAGTGACTTGGGCAAAGATTTCCGGATGGAGTTCCCACTCCCCCGGATGCAATGTCTGACGACTCAGAAAATCCGCTTCCCAATTTTCCACTCCTGGGATGTGGATAGCAGACAGGTGGCAGGAGTGAGACTCCGCCCATAGAATGATTTTGGTCACTTCTTCCATCGCTAGGGAACTCCTTGTTCCCCCCTGATGGTTGATGTACGCAACAGTCGTCATGTTGTCTGATTGAAACCGTATGAACTTGGTCCTCGCTAGCTGAGGCCAAGCCTTGAGAGCATTGAATATCGCTCTCAGTTCCAGAATATTTATCGGTAGAAGAGATTCTTCCCGAGACCAAAGACCCTGAGCTTTCAGGGATCCCCAGACCGCGCCCCAGCCCATCAGACTGGCGTCGGTCGTGACAATGACCCACTCTGGTCTGCGGAATGTCATCCCTTGTGACAGGTTGTCCAGGGACAGCCACCAACGGAGTGAGTCTCTGGTCCTCTGATTTACTTGTATCTTTGGAGACAAGTCTGTATAGTCCCCATTCCACTGACTGAGCATGCACAGTTGTAATGGTCTTAGATGAATGCGCGCAAAAGGAACTATGTCCATTGCCGCTACCATCAACCCGATCACTTCCATGCACTGAGCTATGGAAGGAAGAGGAACGGAATGAAGTATCCGACAAGAGTCTAGAAGTTTTGTTTTTCTGGCCTCTGTTAGAAAAATCCTCATTTCTAAGGAGTCTATAATTGTTCCCAAGAAGGGAACCCTTGTTGACGGGGATAGAGAACTCTTTTCTCTAAGCCATCTCCGTGGAGATGTTGCCTGTACAACGGCAAAGAGAATGACTGGGGTAGGCGGAGCCTAGGAGGGATCATGTGACCAGCTTTGCTGGGCTCTTTGCCATTTCCTGTTGGGGAAGAGAATATCCCACAAGTAAGGATGACGCCGTGGACCGGACACACCTATGTTGGAGAAATAACAAACGTATATACATTATTAATTTAATAGCTAGCACAGTCAGTAAACATAACCAGTGGCTATTGCAGAAACCTTATTATAGGGGGACAAAATCTCATTGGTGGAGATGTGGGTGCTCCATGAATAGGGAGGGTGGAGGTGTAGATAGGGGTGTTCCATGGGCAGTGTCAGGGTAAGTGTTCTGAAGGCAGAGCCAGGTGGTGGTCCATGGTGTAGTTAGTAGGATGTAGGACGTGGCCTGCATAAAAGGACAGGGGGCAAGAAGTAGTAATTTGTATCTGTTTACTTGATACAATGGGGAAAGTACAAAATTGGTGGTGCTTTTGCACCACTTATTCCCCCTCTAGAACCACCACTGAATATAAACATACTACAAAACATAATTTATGTTTCCTTTCTTTCTTAGTGGTGAGAGTCCATGACATTCCTTGCTGTTGAGAATTCATCACCTGCCCACCAGGAGGAAATTGCAAAACCCTTATAACAAAGCTCAAATTCCAAGATTGCAAAAAATTAGCTAGATACTGGGTCTGAAGTTTGAATACATGCTTAAATATCTGGCAGATGAATAAGCTCCTGTGCAATAAAAATGCAGAAAAGTTACCCTCTAAAGTGCTGACCAACAGACTGCTGTCTAAAAAATATAGAAGGTTCATGAAATCTTAACAGAAAGCTATGTATAACCCCAGGGCTAAACCCCAAGGGCATTACACTTTTCACACCTTGTGGTAATTATTGATACTGACTGGCTTGAGTACCAGAATCAAGGAAGCCACTGCAACATCCAGGACTTCTTTGGATAAAAACTAAGTGTGCCAATTAAGAGATTGAAGAATGTGGGGGGAAAAAAAGCCCTAAGATCACAGCGTTGAAGGAGAAGCCACAAAAAATAACTTTACCTTAATGACAAGAGCATGCATAGGCTCAAACGGAGCCCTCTGCAAAACCTTAAGAACCAAGTTTAAGCTCCAAGGAGCCGGATTCCTGAAGACAGGCGTGATCCTAACCAGCACCTGAACATAGGACTGAATGTCAGGAAGCTCTGAAAGCTTCTTATGCAACAGTACCGATAAAGCCGAGATCTGTCCCGTTAGGGAACTGGCGGCAAGATCCTTATCCAGACCGTCCTGGAGAAAGGCCAAAATCCTGGATACCCTGACCTTATGCCATGGGTATCCTCGTTCCTCACACCAGGACAAGTAGGTCCTCCACACCTTGTGATAGAATCGACGAGTGACCGGCTTCCTGGCCTGAATGTTGAGTGTCAATCAGCCTTTCCGAAAATCCTCTCTTAGCTAAGACTAGACGTTCAATCTCCACGCAGTCAGCCTCAGAGAATCGAGATTTTGATGTAGAAAGGGACCTTCAACTAGCAGATCCCTGCGACAAGGTAACTTCCACGGCGGAGATGACGACATCGCCACCAGATCGACAAACCACGTCCTCCACAGCCACGACAGAGTAATCAGAATAGCAGAAGCTTGCTCCTGCTTGATGCAGGCCACTACCCGAGGTAGAAGAGGTAATGGTGGAAATATGTAAATTAGGTTGAAGTCCCAGTGTACCCCCAAGGCATCTATCAGTTCCGCTCAAAAAACATAATTTATGTAAGAACTTACCTGATAAATTAATTTCTTTCATATTAGCAAGAGTCCATGAGCTAGTGACGTATGGGATATACATTCCTACCAGGAGGGGCAAAGTTTCCCAAACCTCAAAATGCCTATAAATACACCCCTCACCACACCCACAAATCAGTTTAACGAATAGCCAAGAAGTGGGGTGATAAGAAAAAAGTGCGAAAGCATAAAAAATAAGGAATTGGAATAATTGTGCTTTATACAAAAAAATCATAACCACCACAAAAAAGAGTGGGCCTCATGGACTCTTGCTAATATGAAAGAAATGAATTTATCAGGTAAGTTCTTACATAAATTATGTTTTCTTTCATGTAATTAGCAAGAGTCCATGAGCTAGTGACGTATGGGATAATGACTACCCAAGATGTGGATCTTTCCACGCAAGAGTCACTAGAGAGGGAGGGATAAAATAAAGACAGCCAATTCCTGCTGAAAATAATCCACACCCAAAATAAAGTTTAAATGAAAACATAAGCAGAAGATTCAAACTGAAACAGCTGCCTGAAGTACTTTTCTACCAAAAACTGCTTCAGAAGAAGAAAACACATCAAAATGGTAGAATTTAGTAAAAGTATGCAAAGAAGACCAAGTTGCTGCTTTGCAAATCTGATCAACCGAAGCTTCATTCCTAAACGCCCAGGAAGTAGAAACTGACCTAGTAGAATGAGCTGTAATCCTCTGAGGCGGAGTTTTACCCGACTCAACATAGACATGATGAATTAAAGATTTCAACCAAGATGCCAAAGAAATGGCAGAAGCTTTCTGGCCTTTTCTAGAACCGGAAAAGATGACAAATAGACTAGAAGTCTTTCGGAAAGTCTTAGTAGCTTCAACATAATATTTCAAAGCTCTAACAACATCCAAAGAATGCAATGATTTCTCCTTAGAATTCTTAGGATTAGGGCATAATGAAGGAACTACAATTTCTCTACTAACGTTGTTGGAATTCACAACCTTAGGTAAAAATTTAAAAGAAGTTCGCAACACCGCCTTATCCTGATGAAAAATCAGAAAAGGAGACTCACAAGAAAGAGCAGACAATTCAGAGACTCTTCTGGCAGAAGAGATGGCCAAAAGGAACAAAACTTTCCAAGAAAGTAATTTAATGTCCAATGAATGCATAGGTTCAAACGGAGGAGCTTGAAGAGCCCCCAGAACCGAATTCAAACTCCAAGGAGGAGAAATTGACTTAATGACAGGTTTTATACGAACCAAGGCTTGTACAAAACAATGAATATCAGGAAGATTAGCAATCTTTCTGTGAAAAAGAACAGAAAGAGCAGAGATTTGACCTTTCAAGGAACTTGCGGACAAACCTTTATCTAAACCATCCTGAAGAAACTGTAAAATTCTCGGAATTCTAAAAGAATGCCAGGAAAAATGATGAGAAAGACACCAAGAAATATAAGTCTTCCAGACTCTATAATATATCTCTCTAGATACAGATTTACGAGCCTGTAACATAGTATTAATCACAGAGTCAGAGAAACCTCTTTGACCAAGAATCAAGCGTTCAATCTCCATACCTTTAAATTTAAGGATTTGAGATCCTGATGGAAAAAAGGACCTTGCGACAGAAGGTCTGGTCTTAACGGAAGAGTCCACGGTTGGCAAGAGGCCATCCGGACAAGATCCGCATACCGAAACCTGTGAGGCCATGCTGGAGCTACCAGCAGAACAAACAAGCATTCCTTCAGAATCTTGGAGATTACTCTTGGAAGAAGAACTAGAGGCGGAAAGATATAGGCAGGATGATACTTCCAAGGAAGTGATAATGCATCCACTGCCTCCGCCTGAGGATCCCGGGATCTGGACAGATACCTGGGAAGTTTCTTGTTTAGATGAGAAGCCATCAGATCTATTTCTGGAAGTTCCCACATTTGAACAATCTGAAGAAATACCTCTGGGTGAAGAGACCATTCGCCCGGATGCAACGTTTGGCGACTGAGATAATCCGCTTCCCAATTGTCTATTCCTGGAATATGAACCGCAGAGATTAGACAGGAGCTGGATTCCGCCCAAACCAGAATTCGAGATACTTCTTTCATAGCCAGAGGACTGTGAGTCCCTCCTTGATGATTGATGTATGCCACAGTTGTGACATTGTCTGTCTGAAAACAAATGAACGATTCTCTCTTCAGAAGAGGCCAAGACTGAAGAGCTCTGAAAATTGCACGGAGTTCCAAAATATTGATCGGTAATCTCACCTCCTGAGATTCCCAAACCCCTTGTGCTGTCAGAGACCCCCACACAGCTCCCCAACCTGTAAGACTTGCATCTGTTGAAATTACAGTCCAGGTCGGAAGAACAAAAGAAGCCCCTTGAACTAAACGATGGTGATCTGTCCACCACGTCAGAGAGTGTCGTACAATCGGTTTTAAAGATATTAATTGAGATATCTTTGTGTAATCCCTGCACCATTGGTTCAGCATACAGAGCTGAAGAGGTTGCATGTGAAAACGAGCAAAGGGGATCGCGTCCGATGCAGCAGTCGTAAGACCTAGAATTTCCATGCATAAGGCTACCGAAGGGAATGATTGTGACTGAAGGTTTCGACAAGCTGAAATCAATTTTAGACGTCTCTTGTCTGTCAAAGACAGAGTCATGGACACTGAATCTATCTGGAAACCCAAAAAGGTTACCCTTGTCTGAGGAATCAATGAACTTTTTAGTGAATTGATCCTCCAACCATGATTTTGAACAAACAACAAAAGTCGATTTGTATGAAATTCTGCTAAATGTGAAGACTGAGCAAGTACCAAGATATCGTCCAAATAAGGAAATACCACAATACCCTGTTCTCTGATTACAGATAGAAGGGCACCGAGAACCTTTGTAAAAATTCTTGGAGCTGTTGCTATGCCAAACGGCAGAGCCACAAACTGGTAATGCTTGTCTAGGAAAGAGAATCTCAGAAACTGATCGTGAGCTGGATGAATCGGAATATACAGATATGCATCCTGTAAATCTATTGTAGACATATAATGCCCTTGCTGAACAAAAGGCAGGATAGTCCTTACAGTTACCATTTTGAATGTTGGTATCCTTACATAACGATTCAATATTTTTAGATCCAGAACTGGTCTGAAGGAATTCTCCTTCTTTGGTACAATGAAGAGATTCGAATAAAACCCCAGCCCCTGTTCCAGAACTGGAACTGGCATAATTACTCCAGCCAACTCTAGATCTGAAACACATTTCAGAAATGCTTGAGCTTTCGCTGGGTTTACTGGGACACGGGAAAGAAAAAATCTCTTTGCAGGAGGTCTTATCTTGAAACCAATTCTGTACCCTTCTGAAATAATGTTCTGAATCCAAAGATTGTGAACAGAATTGATCCAAATTTCTTTGAAAAAACGTAATCTGCCCCCTACCAGCTGAGCTGGAATGAGGGCCGCACCTTCATGTGGACTTAGAAGCTGGCTTTGCTTTTCTAGAAGGCTTGGATTTATTCCAGACTGGAGATGGTTTCCAAACTGAAACTGCTCCTGAGGATGAAGGATCAGGCTTTTGTTCTTTGTTGAAACGAAAGGAACGAAAACGATTATTAGCCCTGTTTTTACCCTTAGATTTTTTATCCTGTGGTAAAAAAGTTCCTTTCCCACCAGTAACAGTTGAGATAATAGAATCCAACTGAGAACCAAATAATTTATTACCCTGGAAAGAAAGGGAAAGTAGAGTCGATTTAGAAGACATATCAGCATTCCAAGTTTTAAGCCATAAAGCTCTTCTAGCTAAAATAGCTAGAGACATAAACCTGACATCAACTCTGATAATATCAAAAATGGCATCACAGATAAAATTTTTAGCATGTTGAAGAAGAATAATAATGTTATGAGAATCATGATCTGTTACTTGTTGCGCTAAAGTTTCCAACCAAAAAGTTGAAGCTGCAGCAACATCCGCCAAAGATATAGCAGGTCTAAGAAGATTACCTGAACACAAATAAGATTTTCTTAGAAAGGATTCAATTTTCCTATCTAAAGGATCCTTAAAGGAAGTACCATCTGCCGTAGGAATAGTAGTACGTTTAGCAAGGGTAGAGATAGCCCCATCAACTTTAGGGATTTTGTCCCAAAACTCTAATCTGTCAGACGGCACAGGATATAATTGCTTAAAACGTTTAGAAGGAGTAAATGAATTACCCAAATTATTCCATTCCCTGGAAATTACTTCAGAAATAGCACCAGGAAAAGGAAAAACCTCTGGAATAACTACAGGAGATTTAAAGACCTTGTCTAAACGTTTAGATTTAGTATCAAGAGGACCAGAATCCTCAATTTCTAAAGCAATTAGGACTTCTTTATGTAAAGAACGAATAAATTCCATTTTAAATAAATATGAAGATTTATCAGCATCAACCTCTGAAACAGAATCCTCTGAACCAGAAGAATCATTAGAATCAGAATGATGATGTTCATTTAAAAATTCATCTGGATAAAGAGAAGTTTTAAAAGACTTTTTATGTTTACTAGAAGGAGGAAAAACAGACATAGCCTTCTTAATAGATTCAGAAACAAAATCTCTTATGTTATCAGGAACACTCTGAACATTAGATGTTGATGGAACTGCAACAGGTAATGGTATTTTACTAAAGGAAATATTTTCTGCATTAACAAGTTTGTCATGACATTTAATACAAACAACAGCTGGAGGAACAGCTACCAAAAGTTTATAGCAGATACACTTAGCTTTGGTAGTTCCAGCACCAGGCAGCGATTTTCCTGAAGTATCTTCTGACTCAGATGCAACATGAGACATCTTGCAATATGTAAGAGAAAAAACAACATATAAAGCAAAATTGATCAAATTCCTTAAATGACAGTTTCAGGAATGGGAAAAAATGCCAAAGAACAAGCTTCTAGCAACCAGAAGCAATGAAAAATGAGACTTAAATAATGTGGAGACAAAAGCGACGCCCATATTTTTTTTTTAGCGCCAAATAAGACGCCCACATTATTTGGCGCCTAAATGCTTTTGGCGCCAAAAATGACGCCACATCCGGAACGCCGACATTTTTGGCGCAAAAGAACGTCAAACAATGACGCAACTTCCGGCGACACGTATGACGCCGGAAACAGAAAAGATTTTTTGCGCCAAAAAAGTCTGCGCCAAGAATGACGCAATAAAAACATAATTTATGCTTACCTGATAAATTCCTTTCTTCTGTTGTGTGATCAGTCCACGGGTCATCATTACTTCTGGGATATAACTCCTCCCCAACAGGAAATGCAAGAGGATTCACCCAGCAGAGCTGCATATAGCTCCTCCCCTCTACGTCACTCCCAGTCATTCGACCAAGAATCAACGAGAAAGGAGAAACCAAGGGTGAAGTGGTGACTGGAGTATAATTTAAAAGATATTTACCTGCCTTAAAAAACAGGGCGGGCCGTGGACTGATCACACAACAGAAGAAAGGAATTTATCAGGTAAGCATAAATTATGTTTTCTTCTGTTATGTGTGATCAGTCCACGGGTCATCATTACTTCTGGGATACCAATACCAAAGCAAAAGTACACGGATGACGGGAGGGATAGGCAGGCTCATTATACAGAAGGAACCACTGCCTGAAGAACCTTTCTCCCAAAAATAGCCTCCGAAGAAGCAAAAGTGTCAAATTTGTAAAATTTGGAAAAAGTATGAAGCGAAGACCAAGTTGCAGCCTTGCAAATCTGTTCAACAGAGGCCTCATTCTTAAAGGCCCAAGTGGAAGCCACAGCTCTAGTAGAATGAGCTGTAATTCTTTCAGGAGGCTGCTGTCCAGCAGTCTCATAGGCTAAACGAATTATGCTACGAAGCCAGAAGGAGAGAGAGGTAGCCGAAGCCTTATGACCTCTCCTCTGACCAGAGTACACGACAAACAGGGAAGACGTTTGTCGAAAATCCTTAGTTGCCTGCAAGTAGAACTTGAGGGCACGAACTACATCCAGATTGTGTAGAAGACGTTCCTTCTTTGAAGAAGGATTCGGGCACAGGGAAGGCACCACGATCTCTTGATTGATGTTCCTGTTAGTGACTACCTTAGGTAAGAACCCAGGTTTTGTACGCAGAACTACCTTATCTGAATGAAAAATCAAATAAGGAGAATCACAATGTAAAGCTGATAACTCAGAGACTCTCCGAGCCAAAGAAATAGCCATTAAAAATAACACTTTCCAAGATAACAGCTTTATATCAATGGAATGAAGGGGTTCAAACGGAACTCCTTGTAGAACGTTAAGAACAAGGTTTAAACTCCATGGCGGAGCAACAGTTTTAAACACAGGCTTGATCCTAGCTAAAGCCTGACAAAAGGCCTGGACGTCTGGATTTTCTGACAGACGCCTGTGTAACAGGATGGACAGAGCTGAGATCTGTCCCTTTAATGAGCTAGCCGATAAACCCTTTTCTAAACCTTCTTGTAGAAAGGACAATATCCTAGGAATCCTAACCTTACTCCAGGAGTAACCTTTGGATTCGCACCAGTATAGGTATTTACGCCATATCTTATGGTAAATCCTTCTGGTAACAGGCTTCCTAGCCTGTATCAGGGTATCAATAACCGACTCAGAAAACCCACGTTTTGATAAAATCAAGCGTTCAATTTCCAAGCAGTCAGCTTCAGAGAAGTTAGATTTTGATGTTTGAATGGACCCTGTATCAGAAGGTCCTGTCTTAGAGGTAGAGACCAAGGCGGACAGGATGACATGTCCACTAGATCTGCATACCAAGTCCTGCGTGGCCATGCAGGCGCTATTAGAATCACTGATGCTCTCTCCTGTTTGATTTTGGCAATCAATCGAGGAAGCAGCGGGAAGGGTGGAAACACATAAGCCATCCCGAAGTTCCAAGGTGCTGTCAAAGCATCTATCAGAACCGCTCCCGGATCCCTGGATCTGGACCCGTAGCGAGGAAGTTTGGCGTTCTGGCGAGACGCCATGAGATCTATCTCTGGTTTGCCCCAACGTCGAAGTATTTGGGCAAAGACCTCCGGATGAAGTTCCCACTCCCCCGGATGAAAAGTCTGGCGACTCAAGAAATCCGCCTCCCAGTTCTCCACTCCCGGGATGTGGATTGCTGACAGGTGGCAAGAGTGAGACTCTGCCCAGCGAATTATCTTTGATACTTCCATCATTGCTAGGGAGCTTCTTGTCCCTCCCTGATGGTTGATGTAAGCTACAGTCGTGATGTTGTCCGACTGAAACCTGATGAACCCCCGAGTTTTTAACTGGGGCCAAGCCAGAAGGGCATTGAGAACTGCTCTCAATTCCAGAATGTTTATTGGCAGGAGACTTTCCTCCTGACTCCATTGTCCCTGAGCCTTCAGAGAATTCCAGACAGCGCCCCAACCTAGTAGGCTGGCGTCTGTTGTTACAATTGTCCAGTCCGGCCTGCTGAATGGCATCCCCCTGGACAGATGTGGCCGAGAAAGCCACCATAGAAGAGAGTTTCTGGTCTCTTGATCCAGATTCAGAGTAGGGGACAAGTCTGAGTAATCCCCATTCCACTGACTCAGCATGCACAATTGCAGCGGTCTGAGATGTAGACGTGCAAAGGGTACTATGTCCATTGCTGCTACCATTAAGCCGATCACCTCCATGCATTGAGCTACTGACGGGAGTTGAATGGAATGAAGGACACGGCATGCATTTAGAAGCTTTGTTAATCTGTCTTCTGTCAGATAAATCTTCATTTCTACAGAATCTATAAGAGTCCCCAAGAATGGAACTCTTGTGAGAGGAAAGAGAGAACTCTTCTTTTCGTTCACTTTCCATCCATGCGACCTTAGAAATGCCAGAACTAACTCTGTATGAGACTTGGCAGTTTGAAAGCTTGAAGCTTGTATCAGAATGTCGTCTAGGTACGGAGCTACCGAAATTCCTCGCGGTCTTAGTACCGCCAGAAGGGCACCCAGAACCTTTGTGAAGATTCTTGGAGCCGTAGCCAATCCGAATGGAAGAGCTACAAACTGGTAATGCCTGTCTAAGAAGGCAAACCTTAGATACCGGTAGTGATCTTTGTGAATCGGTATGTGAAGGTAAGCATCCTTTAAATCCACTGTGGTCATGTACTGACCCTTTTGGATCATGGGTAAGATTGTCCGAATAGTTTCCATTTTGAACGATGGAACTCTTAGGAATTTGTTTAAGATCTTTAAATCCAAGATTGGCCTGAAAAGTTCCCTCTTTTTTGGGAACCACAAACAGGTTTGAGTAAAACCCTTGTCCTTGTTCCGACCGCGGAACCGGATGGATCACTCCCATTAATAACAGATCTTGTACACAGCGTAGAAACGCTTCTTTCTTTATCTGGTTTGTTGACAACCTTGACAGATGAAATCTCCCTCTTGGGGGAGAGAATTTGAAGTCTAGAAGGTATCCCTGAGATATGATCTCTAGCGCCCAGGGATCCTGAACATCTCTTGCCCAAGCCTGGGCGAAGAGAGAGAGTCTGCCCCCCACTAGATCCGGTCCCGGATCGGGGGCCCTCGGTTCATGCTGTCTTTGGGGCAGCAGCAGGTTTCCTGGCCTGCTTGCCCTTGTTCCAGGACTGGTTAGGTTTCCAGCCTTGTCTGTAACGAGCAACAGCTCCTTCCTGTTTTGGTGCAGTGGAAGTTGGTGCTGCTCCTGCTTTGAAATTCCGAAAGGGACGAAAATTAGACTGTCTAGCCTTAGCTTTGGCTTTGTCTTGAGGCAGGGCGTGGCCCTTACCTCCTGTAATGTCAGCGATAATTTCTTTCAAACCGGGCCCTATTAAGTAATTTGAACTTAGAAGTTACATCAGCTGACCAGGATTTTAGCCACAGCGCCCTACGTGCCTGAATGGCGAATCCTGAGTTCTTAGCCGTAAGTTTGGTTAAATGTACTACGGCCTCCGAAATGAATGAATTAGCTAGTTTAAGGACTCTAAGCCTGTCCGTAATGTCGTCCAGCGTAGCTGAACTAAGGTTCTCTTCCAGAGACTCAATCCAAAATGCTGCCGCAGCCGTAATCGGCGCGATGCATGCAAGGGGTTGCAATATAAAACCTTGTTGAACAAACATTTTCTTAAGGTAACCCTCTAATTTTTTATCCATTGGATCTGAAAAAGCACAGCTATCCTCCACCGGGATAGTGGTACGCTTAGCTAAAGTAGAAACTGCTCCCTCCACCTTAGGGACCGTTTGCCATAAGTCCCGTGTGGTGGCGTCTATTGGAAACATCTTTCTAAATATTGGAGGGGGTGAGAACGGCACACCGGGTCTATCCCACTCCTTAGTAACAATTTCAGTTAGTCTCTTAGGTATAGGAAAAACGTCAGTACTCGCCGGTACCGCAAAGTATTTATCCAACCTACACAATTTCTCTGGTATTGCAACAGTGTTACAATCATTAAGAGCCGCTAAAACCTCCCCTAGTAATACACGGAGGTTCTCCAATTTAAATTTAAAATTTGAAATATCTGAATCCAATCTGTTTGGATCAGAACCGTCACCCACAGAATGAAGCTCTCCGTCCTCATGCTCTGCAAGCTGTGACGCAGTATCAGACATGGCCCTAGTATTATCAGCGCACTCTGTTCTCACCCCAGAGTGATCACGCTTGCCTCTTAGTTCTGGTAATTTAGCCAAAACTTCGGTCATAACAGTAGCCATATCTTGTAATGTTATCTGTAATGGCCGCCCAGATGTACTAGGCGCCACAATATCACGCACCTCCCGGGCGGGAGATGCAGGTACTGACACGTGAGGCGAGTTAGTCGGCATAACTCTCCCCTCGCTGTTTGGTGAAATTTGTTCAATTTGTACAGATTGGCTTTTATTTAAAGTAGCATCAATACAGTTAGTACATAAATTTCTATTGGGCTCCACCTTGGCATTGGAACAAATGACACAGGTATCTTCCTCTGAATCAGACATGTTTAACACACTAGCAATAAACTTGCAACTTGGTTACAATCTTATTTAACAAAAACGTACTGTGCCTCAAAGAAGCACTAAACGATTAAATGACAGTTGAAATAATGAACTGAAAAAACAGTTATAGCATCAATCCTTAAAAACAACACAACTTTTAGCAAAGGTTTGTTCCCATTAGTAAAGTAACAATAATTAAATTTGAAGCATAAAAATTACAGAGCAACGTTTTTAATCACAGTCAATATATAAGTCTCACAGCTCTGCTGAGAGAATCTACCTCCCTCCAAAGAAGTTTGAAGACCCCTGAGTTCTGTTAGAGATGAACCGGATCATGCAGGAAATACAAGAGTAACTGACTGGAAATTTTTGATGCGTAGCAAAGAGCGCCAAAAACGGCCCCTCCCCCTCACACACAGCAGTGAGAGAGAAACGAAACTGTCACAATTAAAACAAGCAACTGCCAAGTGGAAAAATAATGCCCAAACATTTATTCACTCAGTACCTCAGAAAATGCAAACGATTCTACATTCCAGCAAAAACGTTTAACATAATAAATACCTATTAAAAAGGTTTAATGTACTTTTAACAGAGTAATTCCAGTGAAATACCATCCCCAGAATACTGAAGTGTAGAGTATACATACATGTCATTATAACGGTATGGCAGGATTTTCTCATCAATTCCATTCAGAAAATAAAAACTGCTACATACCTCAATGCAGATTCATCTGCCCGCTGTCCCCTGATCTGAAGCTTTTACCTCCCTCAGATGGCCGAGAAACAGCAATATGATCTTAACTACTCCGGTTAAAATCATAGTAAAAACTCTGGTAGATTCTTCTTCAAACTCTGCCAGAGAGGCAATAACACGCTCCGGTGCTATTGTAAAATAACAAACTTTTGATTGAAGTTATAAAAACTAAGTAAAATCACCATAGTCCTCTCACACATCCTATCTAGTCGTTGGGTGCAAGAGAATGACTGGGAGTGACGTAGAGGGGAGGAGCTATATGCAGCTCTGCTGGGTGAATCCTCTTGCATTTCCTGTTGGGGAGGAGTTATATCCCAGAAGTAATGATGACCCGTGGACTGATCACACATAACAGAAGAAATGAAGCATTTTCAGCCCCCGCGAGCCTAACAGCCCACAGGGAAAAAGTCAAATTTTTTAAGGTAAGAAAAAATGATTGATTCAAATGCATTATCCCAAATATGAAACTGACTGTCTGAAAATAAGGAATTTTGAACATCCTGAGTCAAGGCAAATAAATGTTTGAATACATATATTTAGAACTTTATAAAAAAGCACCCAACCATAGCTTAGAGTGTCACAGAAAATAAGACTTACTTACCCCAGGACACTCGTCTACATGTTGTAGAAAGCCAAACCAGTACTGAAACCAAAATCAGCAGAGGTAATGGTGTATATATAAGAGTATATCGTCGATCTGAAAAGGGAGGTAAGAGATGAATCTCTACGACCGATAACAGAGAACCTATGAAATAGACCCCGTAGAAGGAGATCATTGCATTCAAATAGGCAATACTCTCCTCACATCCCTCTGACATTCACTGCACGCTGAGAGGAAAACCGGGCTCCAACCTGTTGCGGAGCGCATATCAACGTAGAATCTAGCACAAACTTACTTCACCACCTCCATAGGAGGCAAAGTTTGTAAAAACTGATTTGTGGGTGTGGTGAGGGGTGTATTTATAGGCATTTTGAGGTTTGGGAAACTTTGCCCCTCCTGGTAGGAATGTATATCCCATACGTCACTAGCTCATGGACTCTTGCTAATTACATGAAAGAAATCAGTCTGCTCAAAAATTTCACTTTCCAGTTGTCCACACCCGGAATGTGGATCGCTGAGAGCGAACAATTGTGAGTCTCTGCCCATTCCAGAATCCGAGATACTTCCCTCATGGCTAGGGAGCTTCTCATCCCCCCCTGATGGTTTATGTAAGCCACCAAGGTAATGTTGTCCGACTGGAATCTTATGAATCGGGACGACCCTCAGTTCCAATATATTTATAGGAAGACTCGACTCTTCTTGAGTCCACCTTCCCTGTGCCCTTCTGGCACCCCAAACAGCTCCCCATCCTGATAGACTTGCATCCGTGGTCATACTCTCCCAGGATGGTCTCAAAAAGGATGTCCCCTGAGACAACTGCCCCGGTCGGGTCCACCAAGATAGGGACTCCCTCACCGGTCTGTCTAGAGAAATCTGTTGGGATACATCTGAATTATCGCCGTTCCACTGTCTCAACATGCACAGCTGAAGAGGTCTGAGATGGAACCTGGCGAATGGAATGACATCTATGCTGGATACTATGAGCACGATCACCTCCATACACCTGGCTACAGATGCCCTAGAGGATGACTGAAGAGTTAGACAGTTGGACGCAAGCTTGCAACGTCTCTGATCTGTCAAGAATATCTTCATTGCTGAAGAATCTATTACCGTACCCAGTAATTCCACCCTGTTGCTCGGGACCAATGAACTCTTTCCTTCGTTTATCTTCCACCCGTGGGATCGAAGGAGAAGAGCTCTCGAGTGATCCTCCGCATGACTGTTGGATGGAGCCTGAACCAGTATATCGTCCAGATAAGGTGCCACTGCAATTGCTCTGGCTCTCGCTACTGCGAGTAGAGCTCCCAGGACCTTTGTGAATACTTTTGGGGCAGTCGCCAGACCAAATGGAAGGGCCACAAACTGGAAGTGCTGGTCCAGGAAGATGAACCTTAGAAACCTGAAGTGATCCCTGTGGATTGGAGCGTGAAGGTAGTCGTCCTTCAGGTCTATAGTTGTCATGAATTGCCCCTCTTGCACCAGAGGCAAAATTGACCTGATCGTCTCCATCTTAAATGATGGGACTGACAAAGAACTTTGCCTTCCTTTTTTGGGACCACGAAAAGTTTTGAATAATATCCCAGACCTCTTTCTGCCAGAGGAACTGGGACGATTACCCCAGAGATGAGAGATCCATCACACACCCTAGGAAGGCATATCTCTTTTCTGGTCTTGAAGATATGTTTGACAGGAGGAATCTGCCTCTGGGCAGATAAGACTTGAAACCTATCCTGTAACCCCGGGATTCGACCTCCAGAACCCAAGGATCTATAACGTCTCTTCTCCAGGCCTCCACAAAAAAGAGATAGTATGCCCCCTACATGATCCGATGATGGACCGGGGGCCGCCCATTTATGCCGACTTCGATTCAGCGGGCTTCTTGTTCTGCTTGGACTTGTTCCAAGAGTTAGTTGGCTTCCAAGAACCCTTGGATTGCTCTGACTTTGCGGCAGGCTGCTGACGCTGAGACTTGTCCGCACGAAAGGGACGAAAAGTAAATCCCTTTGGTTTAGCCTTCTTATCCTGAGCCAAGAAGGCACCCTTGCCACCCGTGACCGTACAGATGATAGAATCCGGGCCCGGGCCAAACAAAACTTTCCCCTTGAATGGGAGGGAAAGCAAACGAGACTTAGAAGTCATGTCAGCAGACCATGACTTTAGCCACAGAGCCCTGCGGGCTAAAACAGAAAACCCTGATGTCTTAGCTTTCAGGCGAATAATCTGCATGTTAGCATCACAAATGAACGGATGTGCCACCTTAAGGGCCTTAATTTGGTCTAGAATTTCAATGAACTGAGTCTCCACCTCGACCATCGCTGCTAGTGCATCACACCAGTAGGTAGCCGCACCCGCCACCGCGGTAACTGCAAACGAACCCTGTGAGTTGGAACATCTTCCGCAACATGGACTCCATCTTTTTATCCATGGGTTGCTTGAAAGAGGAGCTATCCTCTAGCAGAATAGTCTTTCACCCCATATACATGCCTCTGATAAACACTGTACTCTCAGGGGAAAACGGACCTCAACATAGACTGAAAACCCCTCTCTCTGTAGAATCAAATGCACATCTTCATTATTCAACCACCTCCAGCGGAGGCAAAGACAAGACTGAGGTACCTGTGAGGTGGGAGGAGTTAAGCAGAAATATTCTAGATAAGATTACCATCCTATTAAGTGTTCTCCACAGAACATTTTGCCAGGTGAGGGCAGCATTATGACGTAGACAGATGGGGACAGCGTAATACTTACAATATTATTTATAAATATTATTTAAGATATCCAAAGCAACAAATTAATTTCATAATTTAACATTTCACTGATTTAATGATAGTTTGTGACCAAAAAAATAATATTACCTCATTTTAGCTAAGTATTGACTTAAATTTTAGCAGGGTAGTTCATAAAATCAGCGGGGAGAAGGGGGGGGGGCATTAAATAGGTCCTGGGGAATACACTATTCTTGACAGCTACAGTTATGTTTCCTTTTTTTGGAGTGTAGTGGTGTGGGATGTAGTTTTACTCCAGACTGATTTTTTATTTATTTATCTTTTGCACTGAAAAAAAACAGAATTTATGTTTACCTGATAAATTACTTTCTCCAACGGTGTGTCCGGTCCACGGCGTCATCCTTACTTGTGGGATATTCTCTTCCCCAACAGGAAATGGCAAAGAGCCCAGCAAAGCTGGTCACATGATCCCTCCTAGGCTCCGCCTTCCCCAGTCATTCGACCGACGTAAAGGAGGAATATTTGCATAGGAGAAATCATATGATACCGTGGTGACTGTAGTTAGAGAAAATAAATCATCAGACCTGATTAAAAAACCAGGGCGGGCCGTGGGCCGGACACACCGTTGGAGAAAGTAATTTATCAGGTAAACATAAATTCTGTTTTCTCCAACATAGGTGTGTCCGGTCCACGGCGTCATCCTTACTTGTGGGAACCAATACCAAAGCTTTAGGACACGGATGATGGGAGGGAGCAAATCAGGTCACCTAGATGGAAGGCACCACGGCTTGCAAAACCTTTCTCCCAAAAATAGCCTCAGAAGAAGCAAAAGTATCAAATTTGTAAAATTTGGTAAAAGTGTGCAGTGAAGACCAAGTCGCTGCCTTACATATCTGATCAACAGAAGCCTCGTTCTTGAAGGCCCATGTGGAAGCCACAGCCCTAGTGGAATGAGCTGTGATTCTTTCAGGAGGCTGCCGTCCGGCAGTCTCATAAGCCAATCTGATGATGCTTTTAAGCCAAAAAGAGAGAGAGGTAGAAGTTGCTTTTTGACCTCTCCTTTTACCAGAATAAACAACAAACAAGGAAGATGTTTGTCTGAAATCCTTTGTAGCCTCTAAATAGAACTTTAGAGCACGAACTACATCCAAATTGTGCAACAAACGTTCCTTCTTTGAAACTGGATTCGGACACAAAGAAGGCACAACTATCTCCTGGTTAATATTTTTGTTAGAAACAACTTTCGGAAGAAAACCAGGTTTAGTACGCAAAACCACCTTATCTGCATGGAACACCAGATAAGGAGGAGAACACTGCAGAGCAGATAACTCTGAAACTCTTCTAGCAGAAGAAATTGCAACCAAAAACAAAACTTTCCAAGATAATAACTTAATATCTACGGAATGTAAGGGTTCAAACGGAACCCCTTGAAGAACTGAAAGAACTAAATTGAGACTCCAAGGAGGAGTGAAAGGTTTGTAAACAGGCTTGATTCTAACCAGAGCCTGAACAAAAGCCTGAACATCTGGCACAGCCGCCAGCTTTTTGTGAAGTAAAACAGATAAAGCAGAAATCTGTCCCTTCAAAGAACTTGCAGATAATCCTTTCTCCAAACCCTCTTGTAGAAAGGATAGAATCTTAGGAATTTTTACCCTGTTCCATGGGAATCCTTTCGATTCGCACCAAAAGATATATTTTTTCCATACTTTATGGTAAATTTTTCTAGTTACAGGCTTTCTAGCCTGAATAAGAGTATCAATGACAGAATCTGAGAACCCACGCTTTGATAAAATCAAGCGTTCAATCTCCAAGCAGTCAGTTGGAGTGATGCCAGATTCGGATGTTCGAAGGGACGTTGAACAAGAAGGTCCCGTCTCAAAGGTAGCTTCCATGGTGGAGCCGATGACATATTCACCAGGTCTGCATACCAAGTTCTGCGTGGCCACGCAGGAGCTATCAAGATCACCGAAGCCCTCTCCTGATTGATCCTGGCTACCAGCCTGGGAATAAGAGGAAACGGTGGGAACACATAAGCTAGGTTGAAGGTCCAGGGCGCTACTAGTGCATCTACTAGAGTCGCCTTGGGATCCCTGGATCTGGACCCGTAGCAAGGAACCTTGAAGTTCTGACGAGACGCCATCAGATCCATGTCTGGAATGCCCCATAATTGAGTTATTTGGGCAAAGATTTCCGGATGGAGTTCCCACTCCCCCGGATGTCTGAATTACTTTGGTCACTTCTTCCATCGCCAGGGAACTCCTTGTTCCCCCCTGATGGTTGATATATGCAACAGTCGTCATGTTGTCTGATTGAAACCTTATGAATTTGGCCTTTGCTAGTTGAGGCCAAGCCTTGAGAGCATTGAATATCGCTCTCAGTTCCAGAATGTTTATCGGGAGAAGAGATTCTTCCCGAGACCATAGACCCTGAGCTTTCAGGTGTTTCCAGACCACGCCCCAGCCCACCAGGCTGGCGTCGGTCGTTACAATGACCCACTCTGGTCTTCTGAAGCTCATCCCTTGGGACAGGTTGTCCAGGGTCAGCCACCAACGGAGTGAATCTCTGGTCCTCTGATCTACTTGGATCGTCGGGGACAAATCTGTATAATCCCCATTCCACTGTCTGAGCATGCACAGTTGTAATGGTCTTAGATGAATTCGCGCAAAAGGAACTATGTCCATTGCCGCAACCATCAAACCTATTACTTCCATGCACTGCGCTATGGAAGGAAGAAGAACAGAATGAAGTACTTGACAAGAGCTTAGAAGTTTTGATTTTCTGGCTTCTGTCAGAAAAATCTTAATTTCCAAGGAGTCTATTATTGTTCCCAAGAAGGGAACTCTTGTTGACGGGAATAGGGAACTTTTTTCTACGTTCACTTTCCACCCGTGAGATCTGAGAAAGGCTAGGACAATGTCCGTATGAGCCTTTGCTTGTGGCAGAGACGACGCTTGAATCAGTATGTCGTCCAAGTAGGGTACTACTGCAATGCCCCTTGGCCTTAGCACCGCTAGAAGGGACCCTAGTACCTTTGTGAAAATTCTTGGAGCAGTGGCTAGTCCGAATGGGAGTGCCACAAACTGGTAATGCTTGTCCAGAAAGGCGAATCTTAGGAACCGATGATGTTCCTTGTGGATAGGAATATGTAGATACGCATCCTTTAAATCCACCGTGGTCATGAATTGACCTTCCTGGATGGTAGGAAGAATTGTCCGAATGGTTTCCATCTTGAACGATGGGACCTTGAGAAATTTGTTTAGGATCTTGAGATCCAAAATTGGCCTGAATGTTCCCTCTTTTTTGGGAACTATGAACAGATTGGAGTAAAACCCCATCCCTTGTTCTCCTAATGGAACAGGATGAATCACTCCCATTTTTAACAGGTCTTCTACACAATGTAAGAATGCCTGTCTTTTTATTTGGTCTGAAGACAATTGAGACCTGTGGAACCTTCCCCTTGGGGGTAGTTCCTTGAATTCCAGGAGATAACCTTGAGAAACTATTTCTAGCGCCCAAGGATCCTGAACATCTCTTGCCCAAGCCTGAGCGAAGAGAGAGAGTCTGCCCCCCACCAGATCCGGTCCCGGATCGGGGGCCAGCATCTCATGCTGTCTTGGTAGCGGTAGCGGGCTTCTTGGCCTGCTTACCTTTGTTCCAGCCTTGCATCGGTCTCCAGGCTGGCTTGGTTTGAGAAGAATTACCCTCTTGCTTAGAGGATGTAGAATTTGAGGGCTGGTCCGTTTCTGCGAAAGGGACGAAAATTTGTTTTATTTTTAGCCTTAAAAGACCTATCCTGAGGAAGGGCGTGGCCCTTTCCCCCAGTGATGTCTGAAATAATCTCTTTCAAGTCAGGGCCAAACAGCGTTTTCCCCTTGAAAGGGATGTTAAGCAATCTGTTCTTGGAGGACACATCCGCTGACCAAGACTTCAGCCAAAGCGCTCTGCGCGCCACAATAGCAAAACCTGAATTTTTCACCGCTAATCTAGCTAACTGCAAAGTGGCGTCTAAGGTAAAAGAGTTAGCCAACTTAAGTGCTTGAACTCTGTCCATAACCTCCTCATAAGAAGATGCTTGATTGAGCGACTTTTCTAGTTCTTCGAACCAGAAACACGCTGCTGTAGTGACAGGAACAATGCATGAAATTGGTTGTAGAAGGTAACCTTGCTGAACAAACATCTTTTTAAGCAAACCCTCTAATTTTTTATCCATAGGATCTTTGAAAGCACAACTATCTTCTATAGGGATAGTGGTGCGTTTGTTTAGAGTAGAAACCGCCCCCTCGACCTTGGGGACTGTCTGCCATAAGTCCTTCCTGGGGTCGACCATAGGAAATAATTTCTTAAATATAGGGGGAGGGACAAAAGGTATGCCGGGCCTTTCCCATTCTTTATTTACAATGTCCGCCACCCGCTTGGGTATAGGAAAAGCTTCGGGGGGCACCGGGACCTCTAGGAACCTGTCCATCTTACATAATTTCTCTGGAATGACCAAATTGTCACAATCATCCAGAGTAGATAACACCTCCTTAAGCAGAGCGCGGAGATGTTCCAATTTAAATTTAAATGTAATAACGTCAGGTTCAGCTTGTTGAGAAATTTTTCCTGAATCTGAAATTTCTCCCTCAGACAAAACCTCCCTAGCCCCTTCAGACTGGTGTAAGGGCATGTCAGAACCATTATCATCAGCGTCCTCATGCTCTTCAGTATCTAAAACAGAGCAGTCGCGCTTTCGCTGATAAGTGGGCATTTTGGCTAAAATGTTTTTAATAGAATTATCCATTACAGCCGTTAATTGTTGCATAGTAAGGAGGATTGGCGCACTAGATGCACTAGGGGCCTCCTGAGTGGGCAAGACTGGTGTAGACATAGAAGGAGATGATGCAGTACCATGCTTACTCCCCTCACTTAAGGAATCATTTTGGGCAACATTATTATCAGTGGCATCATTGTCCCTACTTTGTTTGTCACATTCATCACATATATTTAAATGGATAGGAACCTTGGCTTCCGAACATACAGAACATCGTCTATCTGATAGTTCAGACATGTTAATAGGCATAAACTTGATAACAAAGCACAAAAAACGTTTTAAAATAAAACCGTTACTGTCTCTTTAAATTTTAAACTGAACACACTTTTTTACTGAATATACGCAAAAGTATGAAGGAAATGTTCAAAATTCACCAAAATTTCACCACAGTGTCATAAAGCCTTAAAAGTATTGCACACCAAATTTGAAAGCTTTAACTCTTAAAACAACGGAACCGGAGCCGTTTTTACATTTAACCCCTATACAGTCCCTGGTATCTGCTTTGCTGAGACCCAACCAAGCCCAGAGGGGAATACGATACCAAATGACGCCTTCAATAAGCTTTTTCAGTGGATCTGAGCTCCTCACACATGCATCTGCATGCCTTGCTTCTCAAAAACAACTGCGCATTAGTGGCGCGAAAATGAGGCTCTGCCTATGACTAGAAAAGGCCCCCAGTGAAAAAGGTGTCCAATACAGTGCCTGCCGTTTTTTTAACAAAATTGCCAAGATTAAAATAACTCTCCAAAGTTATAAACCATTAAATATGCTTATATAGTAATCGTTTTGGCCCAGAAAAATGTCTACCAGTCTTTAAAGCCCTTGTGAAGCCCTTTTATTCTTATATTGAAAATTAAGAAAATGGCTTACCGGATCCCATAGGGAAAATGACAGCTTCCAGCATTACCAAGTCTTGTTAGAAATGTGTCATACCTCAAGCAGCCAAAGTCTGCTCACTGTTTCCCCCAACTGAAGTTAATTCCTCTCAACAGTCCTGTGTGGAAACAGCCATCGATTTTAGTAACGGTTGCTAAAATCATTTTCCTCTTACAAACAGAAATCTTCATCTCTTTTCTGTTTCAGAGTAAATAGTACATACCAGCACTATTTTAAAATAACAAACTCTTGATAGAAGAATAAAAACTACATTTAAACACCAAAAAACTCTGAGCCATCTCCGTGGAGATGTTGCCTGTGCAACGGCAAAGAGAATGACTGGGGAAGGCGGAGCCTAGGAGGGATCATGTGACCAGCTTTGCTGGGCTCTTTGCCATTTCCTGTTGGGGAAGAGAATATCCCACAAGTAAGGATGACGCCGTGGACCGGACACACCTATGTTGGAGAAAAATATAATTTTTGTTTCCTGTTACTGCAAGGATAAGTCCACCCCTGACTTCTACTAGAGCTGTGTGTGGTCAGCTGGTGCACTGTCAGTGTTCTCCACAGAATATTTTTCAAGCCAGGTAGCATTTTAAAGTAGCTGGTTGGGGAAGTCCAAAATTATAACATTTTCTGTCATTTATAATTGTTACTTAAGATATCCAAAGCACAAATTAATTGCATAATTTAACATTAATTACTTTACTGATAATTTGTGCAACAAACATTGAAAACAATTTATATCAGATAGTTTTAGCTTAAACTTTAGCCGGGTGGTCAGTAAAATCAGCTGGGTGGTGGGCCCATTAAAAAAAGGAAATTTATGCTTACCTGATAAATTTATTTCTTTTACAATATTACGAGTCCACGGATTTCCTCCTTACTTATGGGATAACGCCTCCTAAATAGCAGGAAGTGGCAAATAGCACCACAGCAGAGCTGTATATATAGCTCCTCCCTTCCCTCCCACTCCAGTCATTCGACCGAAGTTAGGAAAAGAAAGGAAAAGCCAAAGGTGCAGAGGTGAGTGAAGTTTAACAAAAATAATAACATGTCTTAGAAATGACAGGGTGGGCCGTGGACTCTTCATATCGTAAAAGAAATAAATTTATCATGGTAAGAATAAATTTCCTTTTCTTTTACAAGATATGACGAGTCCACGGATTTCATCCTTACTTATGGGATACAATACCAAAGCTATAGGACACGGATGAAAAGGAGGGAGGGACAAGACAGGAACCTAAACGGAAGGCACCACTGCTTGAAGAACCTTTCTCCCAAAACCAGCCTCAGATGAAGCAAAAGTGTCAAATTTTGAAAAAGTGTGAAGAGACGACCAAGTTGCAGCCTTGCAAATCTATTCACCAGAAGCATTGTTTTTAAATGCCCATGAGGAAGCCACAGCCCTAGTGGAATGAGCCGTAATTCTTTCAGGAGGCTGCTGTCCAGCAGTCTCATATGCCAGACGGAAGATACTCTTCAGCCAAAAAGAAAGAGAGGTAGCCGTAGCTTTATGACCCCTACTCTTTCCAGAAAAAACAATAAATAAAGAAGATGATTGACGAAAATCTTTAGTCGTCTGCAAGTAAAACTTCAGGGCACGGACCACGTCCAAGTTATGCAACAAACACTCCTTCTTAGAAGAAGGATTAGGACACAATGAAGGAACAACAATTTCCTGATTAATATTCTTATTAGAAACAACCTTAGGAAGAAAACCAGGTTTGGTACGCAAAACCACCTTATCAGAATGAAAAATAAGATAAGGAGAGTCACATTGTAACGCTGAAAGCTCGGAAACTCTACGAGCAGAAGAAATAGCAACCAAAAATAAAACCTTCCAAGATAAAAACTTAATATCTATGGAATGCATGGGTTCAAACGGAACCCCTTGAAGAACATGAAGAACTAAATTCAAACTCCAGGGTGGAGCAATTGGTCTAAACACAGGCTTGATTCTGGTCAGAGCCTGACAAAAAGACTGAACGTCTGGAACATCTGCCAAATGCTTGTGTAGTAAAATCGACAAAGCAGAAATTTGTCCCTTTAAGGAAATTGCTGATAACCCCTTCTCCAATACTTCTTGGAGAAAAGATAAAATCCTGGGAATCCTAACTCTACTCTATGAGTAGCCCTTGGATTCGCACCAATAAAGATATTTACGCCATATCTTATGGTAGATCTTTCTAGTGACAGGCTTACGTGCCTGAATCAAAGTATCAATGACCGAATCAGAGAACCCCCACTTAGATAAAATCAAGCGTTCAATCTCCAAGCAGTCAGCTGCAGAGAAAACATAATTTATGCTTACCTGATAAATTTATTTCTCTTGTAGTGTATCCAGTCCACGGATCATCCATTACTTATGGGATATTCTCCTTCCCAACAGGAAGTTGCAAGAGGATCACCCAAGCAGAGCGGCTATATAGCTCCTCCCCTCACATGTCATATCCAGTCATTCGACCGAAACAAGACAAGAAAGGAGAAACCATAGGGTGCAGTGGTGACTGTAGTTTAATTAAAATTTAGTTTAATTAAAAGGACAGGGCGGGCCGTGGACTGGATACACTACAAGAGAAATAAATTTATCAGGTAAGCATAAATTATGTTTTCTCTTGTTAAGTGTATCCAGTCCACGGATCATCCATTACTTATGGGATACCAATACCAAAGCTAAAGTACACGGATGATGGGAGGGACAAGGCAGGTACTTAAACGGAAGTGACCACTGCCTGTAAAAAACCCTTTCTCCCAAAAATAGCCTCCGAAGAAGCAAAGTATCAAATTTGTTAAATTTAAAAAAGTATGAAGCGCAGACCAAGACTCCGTCTTGTAAATCTGTTCAACAGAAGCCTCCTTCTAAAAAGGCCCAAGTGAAAACCACAGCTCTAGTAGAATGAACTGTAATCCCTTCAGAAGGCTGCTGTCTAGCAGTCTCGTAAGTTAAATGAATTATGCTTTTTAACCAAAAAGACAGAGAGGTTGCTGAAGTCTTTTGACCTCTCCTCTGTCCAAAATAGACAACAAACAAGGTGAATGTTTGATGAAAATCTGTAGTAGCTTGTAAGAAAAACTTTAAAGCACGAGCCACATCCAAATTATGTAATAAACGTTCCTTCTTTGAAGAAGGATTAGGATACAAGAACGGAACAACAATCTCTTGAGTGATATTCTTGTTAGATACCACCTTAGGTAAAAACCCAGGTTGGTACGTAGGACTACCTTATCCGTACGGAGGACCAGATAAGGAGAATCACATTGTAACGCAGATAACTCGGAGACTCTATGAGCCGAGGAAATATCTACCAAGAAAGAACTTTCCAAGATAAAAGTTTGATATCTATGGAATGAAAAAGTTCAAACGAAACTCCTAGAAGAACCTTAAGAACCAGGTTTAAGCTCCATGGCGAAGCAACAGTTTTAAACACAGGCTTGGTTCTAACCAAAGCCTGAACGTCTAGAATACCTGCCAGGCGCTTGTGCAAAAGAATAGACAGTAGAATCTGTCCTTTTAAGGAACTAGCTGACCATCCTTTCTCAAAATCATCTTGGAGAAAAGATAATATCTTGGGAATCCAGACTTTACTCCATGAGTAACCCTTGGATTCATAACAATAAGATATTTACACCATATCTATGTTAAATTTTCAAAGAAAGGCTTTCATCTCTGTATTAAGGTATCAATGACTGACTCGGAGAAACCATGCTTTGATAACATCAAACGTTCAGTCTCCAGGCAGTCCAACTCGGACTAGATATATTTAGCTGATTGAAAGGACCCTGAGGTAGAGGGTCCTGTCTCAGAAGCAGAGACCGTGGTGGAAAGGATGACATGTCCACCAGATCTCCATACCAGGTCCTGCGTGGCCACGCAGGCGCTGTCAAAAAACTCCAAAGCACTCTCATGCTTGATTTTGTACAAACACCTCCGGAGGGAATTCCCACTCCCCCGGATGAAAAGTCTGACGACTTAGAAAATCCGTCTCCCAGTTCTCAACACCTGGGATATGATAGACAAGAGTGAGTCTCTGTCCAGAGAATTATTTTAAAACTTCTAACATCGCTAGGGAACTTCTGTTCCCCCTTGATGGTTGATGTAAGCCACAGTCGTGATATTGTCCGACTGAAATATGATGTACCTCAGAGTTGCTAACTGAGGCCAAGTCTGAAGAGTATGGGATATCGCTCCCAGTTCCAGAATATTCATTAGAAGGAGGAACTCCTCCTGAGTCCACTATCCCTGAGCCTTCAGGGAGTTCCAGACTGTATCCCAACCTAAAAGGCTGGCATCTGTTGTAACAATTGTCCCATCTGACCTGCGGAAGGTCATACCCTTGGACAGATGGACCCGAGATAGTCACCAGAGAAGAGAATCTCTGATCTCTTGGTCCAGATTTAACAGGAGAACAAATCTGTGTAATCCCCGTTCCTCTGACTGAGCATGCATAGTTGCAGCGATCAGAAAAGTAGGCGTGCAAACGATACTATGTCCCTTGCCGCTACCATTAAGCCGATTACATTCATGTACTGAGCCACCAAAGGGTGCGGATGGAATGAAGAACACGGCAGAAATTTAGAAACTTTGACAACCTTGACTCCGTCAGGTAAATTTTCTATCAGAATCCCTAGGAGGGAAACCCTTGAGATTGGGGATAGAGAACTCTTTCCTTGTTCACTTTCCACCCATGCGATCTCAGAAATGCCATTACTACGTCCGTATGAAACTTGGCAACTTGGATGTTTGACGCCTGCATCGGGATGTCGTCTAAATAAGGGGCCATTTTTATGCCCCGCGGTCTAAGGGCCGCCAGAGCGACCCCAGAACCTCCATAAAGATTCTTGGGGCTGTAGTTAACCCAAAGGAAAGAGCTACAAACTGGTAATGCCTGTCTAGAAAGGCAAACATGAAAAAACAATGGTGATCTTTATGTATCGTAATGTGAGAATAAGCATCCTTCAAATCCATTGTAGTACTCCTGGATAATAGTTAAAATGGTACGAATAGTTTCCAACTTAAATGATGGAATCTATTAGTTTTAGATCTTTAGATCCAAAATAGATCTGAAGGTTCCCTCTCCTTGGGAACCACAAACAGACTTGAGTAAAAATTCTATCCCTGTTCCTCCCTTGGAACTGGATGGGTCTCGTACACAGAGTAAGAATGCCTCTTTCTTTATCCGGTCTGCAGATAATTGTGAAAGGAAAAATCTCCCCTTTTTTGGGGGGGAAAAGCTTTGAAATCCAGAAGATATCTCTGGGATAAAATTTCCAATGCCCAGGGATCCTGGGCCTCTCTCTCTCTCGCCCACGCCTGGGCGAAAAATGAAAGTCTGCCCCCTACAGGATCCGTTACCGGATAGGGAGCCGTTCTACATGCTGTCTTAAAGGCAGCAGCAGGCTCCTTGGCCTGTTTATCTTTGTTCCAGGTCCGGTTGTCACCAGACCGTCTTGGACTGAGCACAAGTTCCCTCTTGATTTGCCTTAGAGGAAATTGATGCCATGCCTGCCTTGAAGTTTCGAAAGGCACAAAAATTAGACTTTTTGGCCCTTGATTTGGACCTGTCCTGAGGAAGGGCATTACCTTTTCCTCCAGTGATATTAGCAATAATCTCCTTCAAACCAGGGCCGAATAGGGTCTGCCCCTTGAAGGGAAGTTAAGTAGCTTATTTAGTAAAGTCACGACAGCTGACCATAATATAAGCCATAGCACTGTGCGCGCCAGCATAGTAAAAACAGAATTCTTAGCCGTTAGTTTAGTCAAGAAAAACAAGGCATCAGAAACAAGGATTTGGCTAGCTTAAATGCTCTAAGCTTGTCAAGTATTCATCCAATGAAGTGGCTACCTGTAAAGTCTCATCCAGAGACTCCAACCAGAACGCTGCAGCAGCAGTGACAAAGCCAATGCATGCAAAGGGCTGCAGGATAAAAAACTTAGTTAAATAAACATTTTCCTAAGGTAACCCTCTAATTTTTTATCCATTGGATCTAAAAAGGCACAACTGTCCTCGACAGGGATAGTGGTACGCTTAGCTAGAGTAGAAACTCTTCTCTCCACCTTAGGGACTGTCTGCCATAAGTCCCGTGTGGTGGCATCTGTTAGAAACATTTTTCTAAAAATAGGAGGGGAAGAGAACGGCACATCTGGTCTATCCCATTCCTTATTAATAATTTCTGTAAACCTCTTTAGGTATTGGAAAAACATCAGTACACACCGGCACTGCATAGTATTTATTCAGTCTACACAATTTCTCTGGCACTGTGATTGTAACACAGTCATTCAGAGCCACTAAAACCTCCCTGAGCAACAAGTGAAGGATCTCAAGCATAAATTTTAAATGTAGAAAAATCGCAATCAGGTTAAATCATTTTCCCTGAGTCAAAATATCACCCACAGACTGAAGCTCCCCTCAGCTTCTACATATTGTGAGGCAGTATCAGACATGGTTCTTGACGCATCTGTATGCTCTGTATCTACCCCCAGAGCTATCTTGCTTTCCTTTAATTACAGGTAGTCTGACTAATACCGCTGCCAGTGTATTATTCACAACCTTTGCCATGTCTTGTAAAATAAACGCTATGGGCGCCCTTTATGTACTTGGCACCATTTGAGCGTGAGTCCCTGAAGCGGGAGTCGAAGGATCTGACACGTGGGGAGAGTTAGTCGGCATAACTTCCCCCTCGACAGAATTCTCTGGTAAAATAAACGCTATGGGCGCCCTTAATGTACTTGGCGCCATTTGAGCGTGAGTCCCTAAAGCGGGAGTCAAAGGGTCTGACACGTGGGGAGAGTTAGTCGGCATAACTTCCCCCTCGACAGAATCCTCTGGTGATAATTTTTTTAAAGACAAATAATGATCTTATTGTTTAACATGAAATCAGTACATCTGGTACACATTCTAAGATGGGGTTCCACCATGGCTTTTAAACATAATGAACACAGAGCTTCCTCTATGTCAGACATTTTAGGACAGACTAATAATGAGACTAGTAAGCTTGGAAAACACTTTAAATCAGGTTAACAAGCAAATATAAAAAACGTTACTGTGCCTTTAAGAGAAACAAATTTTGTCAAAATTTGAAAAAACAGTGAAAAAAGGCAGTAAATCAAACAAAATTTTCACAGTATATGTAATAAGGTAACAGAGCATTGCACCCACTTGCAAATGGATGATTAACCCCTTAATGCAAAAAACAGATCAAAAAACGACAAGACGTTTTTTAAAACAGACACAACAAAACTGCCACAGCTGATCTGTGGATTACCTTCCCTATAACGATTTTGGAAGTCTTTTTAGCCCTTTAGAGATGTCCTGTAGTAATCATGGGACTGCTGAGGCAATCTGGATGATTCATTTTGTAATTTTAACTGCGCAAAAAGCGCTAAATTGGGCCCCTCCCACTCCTATTACAACAGTGGGAAACCTCAGTTAACTGTTTCTATGTAGAAGTTAAGCCAGCCATGTGGAAAAATTAGGCCCCAATAAGTTTTATCACCAAACATATGTCAAAAAACGATTAAACATGCCAGCAAACGTTTTAAAACACATTTTTTATAAGAGTATGTATCTCTATTAATCAGCCTAATACCAGTCGCTTTCACTGCATTTAAGGCTATAGTAATATTACAGTTTTATCACCATGTACGTTAAAAAACGATTAAACATGCCAGTAAACGTTTTAAAACACATTTTTATGAGAGTATGTATCTCTATTAATAAGCCTGATACCAGTCGCTACTACTGCATTGAAGGCTTTTACTTACATTACTTCGGTATCAGCAGTATTTTCTTAGTCAATTCCATTCCTTAGAAAAATATTTTACTGCACATACCTTATTTGCAGGAAAACCTGCACACCATTCCCCCTCTGAAGTTACCTCACTCCTCAGAATGTGTGAGAACAGCAAATGGATCTTAGTTACTTCTGCTAAGATCATAGAAAAAACGCAGGCAGATTCTTCTTCCAAATACTGCCCGAGATAAACAGCACACTCCGGTGCCATTTAAAAATAACAAACTTTTGATTGAAGAGATAAACTAAGTATAAAACACTACAGTCCTCTTACGACCTCCATCTTAGTTGAGTTGCAAGAGAATGACTGGATATGACATGTGAGGGGAGGAGCTATATAGCAGCTCTGCTTGGGTGATCCTCTTGCAACTTCCTGTTGGGAAGGAGAATATCCCATAAGTAATGGATGATCCGTGGACTGGATACAATTAACAAGAGAAACTAGATTCGGATGTTGGAAGGGTCCCTGAATGAGAAGGTCCTGCCTCAATGGAAGCTTCCACGGCAGCAGAGAGGACATGTCCACTTGATCAGCATACCAAGTCCTGCGAGGCCACGCAGGCGCGATTAGAATTACCGAAGCCCTCTCCTATTTGATCCGAGCAATCATCCGGGGAAGGAGAGCAAACGGTGGAAACACATAAGCTAGGTTGAACGACCAAGGCACAGCCAAGGCATCTATCAGTTAGGCCTGAGGATCCCTGGACCTGGATCCGTATCTTAGGAGCTTGGCATTCTGACAAGATGCCATCAGATCCAATTCCGGTCTGCCCCATCTGAGAATCAGAGTGGCAAAGACCTCCGGATGGAGTTCCCACTCCCCCGGATGAAACGTCTGTCTGCTTAAAAAGTCCGCTTCCCAGTTGTCCACTTCTGGGATGTAGATTGTTGACAGATAACAAGAGTGAGCCTCCGCCTATCGAATTATCTTGGATACTTCTGTCATCGCTAAGGGACTCCTTGTTCCTCCCCGACGATTGATGTAAGCCACAGTCGTGATGTTGTCATACTGAAAGCGTATGAATTTGGCCGAAGCCAAATGAGGCCACTCTTGAAGTGCATTGAATATTGCTCTCAATTCCAGAATATTGATTGGAAGTAGAGACTCCGACTGAGTCCACACACCCTGAGCCTTCAGGGAATTCCAGACTGCCCCCCAACCTAGTAGACTGGCGTCCGTTGTCACTATCACCCATGAGGGTCTGCAGAAGCACGTCCCTTGGGACAGATGATCCAGCGACAACCACCAAAGAAGAGAGTCTCTTGTCTCCTGATCCAGATCTATCTGAGGAGACAAATTTGCATAATCTCCATTCCACTGCCTGAGCATGCTCAATTGTAGCAGTCTGAGATGAAAATGAGCAAAAGGAATGATGTCCATTTCCGCCACCATCAATCCTATTACCTCCATGCACTGAGCCACTGATGGCCGAGGATTGGACTGAAGGGTTCGGCATGTATTCAGAATCTTTAACTTTCTGACCTCCGTCAAGAAAATTTTCATGGATATGGAATCTATCAGAGTTCCCAAGAAGGGAACCCTTGTCTGTGGAATTAGTGAACTCTTTTCTAGATTCACCTTCCACCCGTGACTCCTTTGAAGTTACGAAAGGAATGAAAATTATTTTGTTTACCCCTCAGTTTAGCTGTTCTATCCTGAGGTAGGAGATGACCCTTACCTCCCGTAATGTCAGAAATCATTTCTTTCAAGTCAGGCCCAAATAGGGTTTTTCCTTTGAAAGGAATAGCCAAAAGCTTTGACTTAGATGACACATCAGCCGACCAAGATTTTAACCATAACGCTCTACGTGCTAAAATGGCAAATCCGGCATTTTTAGCCGCCAATTTGGCAATCTGAAAGGCGGCATCCGTAATAAAAGAATTAGCCAGCTTAAAAGCCTTAATTCTATCCAAAATGTCCTCTAAAGAAGTCTCAGTCTTAAGAGACTCTTCGAAGGCGTAAAACCAGAAGGCCGCCGCAGTGGTAACTGGTACAATGCAAGCCGTCGGTTGTAGAAGGAAAGCCTGATGAATAAATAACTTGTTAGATATGGGATACATTTTCTTAAAATTAGGAGAAGGTGAGAACGGGATACCCGGTCTTTCCCATTCCCACGTAATAATTTCCAAGATTCTCTTAGGAACCGGAAAAACATCAGACTAAGCAGGTACCTCTAAGTATTTGTCCATCTTACACAATTTCTCTGGTGGTACCACAATAGAGTTACAATCATCCAGAGTCGCTAAAACCTCCCGAAGTAACAGGCGGAGGTGTTCAAGCTTAAATCTAAAGGACATGACGTCCGAATCCGTTTGAGGTAACACACTCCTCGAATCGGAAAGTTTCCCCTCAGACAGAAGTTCCCTGACCCCCAATTCAGATCCCTGTGAGGGTACATCGGAAAAAGCCAACAAAGCATCAGAGGTTGCAGTATTCACATTGACTTCTGCCCTGCTGCGTTTGCCCTGTAACACTGGCAACTTAGATAGAACCTCTGTAAGGGTAGATGACATAACTGCAGCCATATCCTGCAGAGTAAATGAAGTAGACGCGGTTGAAGAACTCGGCGTCACTTGGGTAGGCGTTAAAGGTTGTGACGCTTGGGGAGAATTTAGCGGCATACCCTGATTATCATCAGACTGAGAATCATCCTTAGGCACACTTTCCTTAAAGAAAATTTGCTCTTTACATTGTAAGGCCCTTTCAGTACATGAGGGACAAAAAGTAAGAGGGGGTTCCACAATGGCATCTAAACACAGTAGTGTTTCCTCAAGTTCAGACATGTTAAACCGACTAGCAATAGCAATAATAGTCGTTTTATGCTTGATATATTGCACTCTGAAGTCAAAACATATATTAAAAATCTTTTGAACTAAACAATGTACTGCGCCTTTAAATAATAAAAGCGCAATAATTTTTCTGTTATGAGACAAAACAACGTTTTCGGCAAAAAACAATGCCTTTATGTGCCCCAAATAGCTTAACAATATTGCACCACTTGTTAGGGTATATTATATATTAATTTAAATCAATTTTGACCAAACAACGTTTTCTCAGATCTATTACATATATTAATTCAGGCCCCTGCACCTCGCCACAGCTCTGCTGCGGCGCCTACCTGCCCCCAGATCACCCTGAAGAAACGTTCTCAGCCTCTCTGTACTCTACGATTAGCAAACAGAGCTAGGCCCCACCGGAGCCTCAGGACCTTGCTGCCGATCCGGAAACCACACTGCGCGACGGAGCGCGTGAAAATAAGCCCCGCCCACCGTGGGCGTAACTCTAGCCTAACCGAGACCCGCATGGGTAGAGAAGAAAACCAACATGTCGGTCCTCCGCAAATTAGCCATGTGTCCAAATATATACACACACAGCGCAGTAAGCGCATCACAGTGCCAAATATCTCCTGTCAGCCAGCAGTATAACGATAGTCTAACCGCATCTCCCAGCGTCAGCCCACATATAAAAATTTTAAAGTGACATACCAGTACACTATGAAATAAGTAGAATAACAGGGAATTCCAGGTACACCATTACTTCCTATAGTGCATACTGATTACCCCTCCCCAGCTAGGGAATATTGTCAGCTTGTTCTGATGTAACAAGTCTCCCCAGAAACAAAAGACTGAACATACCTAAATGCTGCTTGTAGCATGACACCGTTCTCCACACTGAAGATTTTTCTTTACACTACCTTCAGTTGCTCTGTGGGAACCAGAAAGGATCTTAGATAACGCTTGCTAAGATCATCAACATCAGGGCAGAAAAATAAAATGTCTCCACTCCTCTTGAGAAGTTATAGACTGACGATTTCTCCCTGAGGAAAATAGTACTCACTGGCACCATTTTAAAATAAAAAACTTCTTGATTGAAGAATCTAAACTAACACCTCACTTTACCTCTTCCTATCACTAACACAGGCAAAGAGAATGACAGGAGTGGGAGGGAAGGGAGGAGCTATATATACAGCTCTGCTGTGGTGTTCTTTGCCACTTTCTGCTAATCAGGAGGCGTTATCCCATAAGTAAGGATGAAATCCGTGGACTCGTCATATCTTGTAAAAGAAAAAGTCCTGAGGAGAACACTATGTTCATTTAACTGGCCCTTGGCACATGGCAATTCCTCTAATGGGGAATTTAGGCAATGGGCATTCTTTCATAAGAATGTGCTCACTTATGAAAAGAGTGCGAATTAACAGGGTCAAAGTAATCTTGAAGAGCAGAGAAAGTGATTTTCTTCCTAAAGTTAAGAAAACAACAACTATTTCTTAAAACACAGGAAAGGAAAGTCTGAAATGCAGTTTGAAATAAAACGTATCTTATTCAACATTAAGGGCCAGATAAGAGGCGAGCAAGCAAATAGGGGATTATTGCGCCTGTTTGTGGGCGTCAGGAGTAGTACTTGTATTACAAGTTGAAAGTAAAAGCGATCGATTGACCGCAATTGAAGTTAACGTTCGAAGGGATAGTGCATCCTCAGAGCACTGGTTAACTGTTAGCGAGAAATATATATATATATATAAAAAATACATTGAAAAGTATAGTTACACTACTCATTATACCACTATCTAATTATTTAAAAAAAATATTGCTCAAAAAAGTTATTAGCGCTCAAAGATGTGAGTGTTAGAAAAAAAAGCATCTAGTCATCCAATTACAAAGGGCTTTAAAACAGAGATGCATACATATACATGTCTAAAGATGTACAGTATATGTATGTACATATATACAGTATATATATATATATATATATATATATATATATATATATATATATATATATATATATATTATGTGTGTACATATGTATTTCTATGTGTATTTATGTATTTACAGACATATGCACATATAAATACATAAATACATATGTACACATATATAGACATATATATATAAGTGCATTGGAGCCCTTTGCAATTAAGTAGATGAAAACATGTAAAAGAATATTTATGCAATATTCATATGTAATAAAGTGTTATACTGTGTATTTACTATAAATATTTCCATTCCATTGTTCTGCACATAGAATATGTTCTATGCATTTTGAAATAGATATATATATATATATATATATATATATAATCAGGTATAAATATGTATTGTACCAAAATACCATCAGATATGTATAGAAATATGTATTGATGAATAAATAGAACATATTCTTCTAGGTGAAGAAAATTGAAATGTAAAATATTTAGATTTTCACATCGTGTTAGCGCACTCGAAAAAATGCAATACGGTTTAGCGCGCAAACTAAAATGGTTTACATTTAACTGGTAATAAGATCGCTACCTGAAGCAAGTAAAGAGCTTACTACTAGAGGAGTTAGCACATGAGCGGGATCATTACATACCGCTCTACTTGTAATCTGGCCCTATATATCTTTATCTTAAAGGGACATGAAACCCTTTTTTTCAGGAATCAGATTGAACATACACTTTTTAACAACTTTCCAATTTACTTCTATTATCAAATATGGTCATGCCCTTGATATCCTTTGCGGAAGGTGCAGCAATGCACTACTGAGAGCTAACTGAACATATCTAGTCAGACAGGTAATTTTTAATATGTTTGATTAAATTATAATTTTAATACTGTGGTCTCCACCTATTTAGCTTACACACCCCATTAAACCATATCTAGTCAGCCAATTACAAGAGACAAATGTGTGCAAGCAGCAATCACCAGCTATCTCACACTACTGTATGATATATGCATATTCTTTTTCAACAATGGATACCATGAGAACAAAGTAGATTTGAAAATAGAAGTGAATATAATTCCAAAGAAATCAAGTGCATAATGCGGTTATTTTGAAATAACAGTCTTAGAATATACAGATTCATTTCAGAATTCCATGAAGTTTACCATTTTGTATTTTCTATTTATTTACAAGCTGCTTAGTTACCTGTCGAAGAAATGTTATTGGCTGCTGTCCCATTGCGTGCGCATCTCCGATATTTGCTTTGATGACTTCATTAAACGGTTTCTTGATTCCCTGTGAGGAATAGAGAACAATATTATGCACCACTTTTATTTAAAACTGATTATACAAATATTCTAATTTTAACAACTGTTGTAGAGCAGATAGTTCAGGACAAATGTGTGGGCTCCTCCTTACAATAATGACGATAATAAAAATGATTTCTTTAAATAATCTTTATTGAAGTTTTGAAAATAATATACTGAGCTGTCATGAAAACAATATTCGAAATAGAAATTACATTAAAAAGCCACAATTGCCAAGCAACATAATGAAACTCTGGTGTAGTAAAACTCCAAAGTCAACTTGGAAGTTACAGAAAATAATGGTTAAGATATAGGATAGTGTTCTCTCATGCGAACCTGTGCACCCGGGATTGCAGAATGCAGGCAGCATATTGCAGCAATACGCTGCCCATATTTAACATATGCCGCCCCCTGCTTGTGATAGCCCAATGACACGCGAGTAGGGGATTGTCAATCAACCGGGGCAAAAGTACCTGGGGTGATTAAATCTGCCAGCTAATAGCTGGTGTACTGGTTAGGAAGCTGCAGTCTCATGACCACTAGGTGTCACTGTTACTACCATATCTGCAAGCACATAGCTTCATATCAAACTAAGGTCAATCCATTTCAAGTAGTCCAACATTGCATCGCATTACAAGGTGCCTTGTAGGGGTTAAGTAGTGTAGGGGCAGTTTGTTGTGGGATATTGGCAGTTAGGGATTAACATGTTAAAGGGGTTAATAGGCTAGGGATAGTTTATGGTTGGGGGTTGTGGCAGTATAGGGGTTATTGCGGTGGGGGGCTATGGCAGTATAGGGGTTGAGTAGTATAGGGGTGATAGCGGTGGGGGGTTATGGTGATTTAGGTATATTAGTGTAGACTGTGGTGCGTTTATTTTGCTGTGTGATATATTTGAAAGGGATCCTTTACATTGCCAATGTAGATGGAGACACTGCTTGCAATATTTTGCCAGCATCGGCGCCCATTAAAACGCCTCTCAGCGATGCTGCCTTTAAACGGTATTGTCTGCACTTTTGCATATTTTGCCAGCTCTCTCGACACAGCAACGGATCCCTTTGAATATTCTGTTGCCTTGTGGCACTTTCGATCATCTGGGCCTAATAGAGGTAATATTCATTTAATGTTTATTTAAAATTAAGAGGCAAAAAAGGGTAAGTGGGAAAGGTATGGAGAAGAACTAACGACATGAGTGAAGAACTGTCTCCCAGGTGTGGAATACTTCTTTTAGTATAGGATATTTTTGTCGTCAGTGGGCCATACATTTGTTATATAGAGACAGAAATCGTTCCAGCTGGTGCAATAAAAGACTTTTATTTGTGCAAACAGGGATAAAGAAGCGACGTTTCAAGCCCACACTTGGCCTTTTCTCAAGCCATACATTTGTTAGCCATCACACATCTCTTAATTGAGGATGACCAAGAAGGCTATTCTCGAGCTGGACCTATTCTTTGTTACAATAGGGTCTGCTCCAATCTGCAATCCTCTGTAATACTATGCCCCCCTCCATATAATGTAATGATGCCCTATGGGTTTTTTTTATGTAGAATTTGATGTAGTTTTTGAAACAAATACAAGAGGTACATATTACCAACAGTAAATATGCAAACAAAAAGTTTAGCGTCTTAGATCCATCATTACAATAATCCTCCTTTAATAAGAGTTAAAAGAAAAAATGTGAACAACATGCTTGAGACTGCTTTTGGACTACACAAATAGAACATTCATAACTTAAAAGGGATAGGGAAGTCGGAATTAAACTTTTGTGATTTGGATAGAGCATGCAATATTAATCTACTTCTAGTATCAAATAAAATTTGTTCACTTGGTTTTCTTTGTTGAAAACCATACCTAGGTAGGCTCATAAGCAGCAATGCACTTCTGGTGATTGTAGTCTACATATTCTGTATTTGCTTCTTTTAATTGACTCACTAGATGTGTTCAGCTATCTCCCAGTTGTGCTTTGGTGCATCAACCTTTTTTATTTATTTATTTTTATTGTTCAATATCATATAATAGCCATAACATAACTATAGCAAGAATGACTCTTAAATGCATGTTAGAAACAAAACAGAACAAAATATAAACATCAAAGAAAAAAAAGCTTAGTGTATCCTAGAATATCGCTAACTGTATAAATCTCAAGGCTAATATTTCATAGTCAATCAAAAAGTCCATATCTGACAGACCAAATACAACAAAAGGAGACCTTAAAGGGACATGAAACCCAATTTTTTTCTTTCATGATTTAGAAAGAGCATGCAATTTTTAACAACTTTCTAATTTACTATTATCTAAATTTGCTTCATTCTATTGATATACTTTGCTGAAAAGCATCTCTAGATAGGCTCAGTAGCTGCCGATTGGTTGCTGCACATAGATGCCTCGTGTGATTGGCTCATAAATGTGCATTGCTATTTCTTCAACAAAGGATAGCTAAATAATGAAGCAAATTAGATAATAGACGTAAATTGGAATGTTGTTCAAAATTGTATACTCCACTTGAATCATAAAAGAAACATTTTGGGTTTAGTGTCCCTTTAACATCTTCATATCCATCAGGGTGAGAAAGGGTCTCTGCCGGACAGCACACATATGGAAGCACCAATGCCACTGCAAAAACATACAGATTCTACTCTGAAGTGCCCGACAGGGCTTGTACAGAAGACAACAATACCAATGAGCTGTAAATGAACTTTGCTTATGTCACAGGGTACAAGAATATTTCAACTCGAAGATTTCAGCACCCAGTGAGAAGATGTAAAGATGAAGAGCCCCACTAACCACAACATGTAAAGGGTTCAAATAAGAGAACAGCAGCGTGCGAGTAGGAGCCATGCTACTATCGTTGTACCTAGCAATTTAATGTCCCTTTAAACTCATCTGGTGAGCCAATGACAAGAGCCATATGTGTGTAGCCACCATTCACCAGTTAATACCCAGTAGTGACTTGCTGCTCCTTTCAGCAAACGATACCAAAAGAATAAAATAAATTTGAGAGTAAAAGTAAATTGTTTAAAATCACATGCTCTACTACTTGAATCATAACAATTTAAAATATAATTTTGTCTTTACTGTTCTGGTACTTATTTTTATTATTACTACTATTATATCTATCTATTCTGTAGGAAGGAGGTGATGGGTCAATTGAAAAGCTTTTTTATTACAGCACAAAATGACAACACACTGGGCACACAAATCACTAATGGATTTCTTATGCTTATAGATTCCCTATACCTTCTGTCGCACACCGAATTCATATTAGGTGAACAATTAAGAGGTTTATCTTACCAGATTTTATAGGGTTTTTTTGTCTACCCAGATTTTTATTCTAAAAAATGATGTCAGGGAGCTGTGAAGAACTACATAAATTACTGATGTAGAAGAGAAATGAGACGTAGTTTTCTTGTACAGTAGAAGCCATAAGCACTGAAAGCAAATCTGTTTTGTACTGCAGTTGTCATGGAAGCTGCATATAGCTCAGTCTATTAGTGTGAGACAAAAAGCAGGAACATCTCTCTCCTGAGCAAATAACATATATTAGGTGCATGCATTAAAAACAGCCTTTCTTTATCATAGCCACATTATACTAAACAAAAAATACTGTATTGTTTACTTTGGCATTAATAGCTCAGTGCGTTAACATTATTGGGGCACATGAAAGGCTGCATAATAAATATTGTGTGTTCAAATCACTGGAAAAATGAAATTGTAGTTTGATGGATACAGCTACAGTGACGTGATTTGTGTAATGTAACATAATAGGTTTGTGAATTTCTTTTAGAAGTGAGATTTTTTTCACATTTATGTATCTCCCAATGTTTTAAGCACAACACATGACTGGATGTTTCAGCTAATTGTTTCCCATGGGAATAATGCAGTACATCCTTTCAGTTTCTAGGAGTTTACATAATAAGTTTAGTTATACTTCCAGGCTAACAGGAATACACAATCACTGCTTGTCAACCAAAGGAATAAACACATTTCTGACGCTTAGGCTCTAGAAACTGCCGAGTCATTTATACATTTGTCAGAAGTAAAACTTTAGGAGCCATGATCTACTAAAGTCTAGAGGTACAATTATCCATCCATCAGAGAAGAGTTTTATAAAATCAAATTAAAAAAATGTTTTCTTCCCCCCCCCCCCTCAACAATGTATTTCACTATATTCCTGCATGTGCTAGATAAGAGGAAAAATAACATAACGAAGACAGTGATTATCAATTAATAACTAAGATTAAGCCCCACAACTTTTATTTAAAGAGACAGTTTACATTGTAAAGGTACATAACAGGAGAGGGTCAACCTGGTGCTCTCTTTAAATGCAATGCATCCAAGTATTTTACAAAATGCAGCACAGAGCCCTGTGCAATGTTACTGTATCTCCCAGAAAAGCTGTTTAATTTGTAGTAGAAGCCCTATATGGAGTCAAAGGGAAAAAAACGAGAGAGAAAAAAAAAAAAAAAAACCTTTCTTTTTCTAAGAAATATTTGCTGAAACTATTGAACCACTAAGCTTTGCCGTTTTATAGCTATTTTTAATCACTTCTGAAATACCACATTTCAGCAATACAACTCATTACAATCTGGCTAATAGTAGAGAATGCATCCCCTCTCTCATTTCCTGCCTTGAGTAGCACAATACTCCTAAAATAGATTAGATGAAAATAGGAAGAGAGGAAGGCCATATAAGTGCTTATTCTTTCAACCTACATCAGCTGTTTCACTCTGTCACTCTTTACTTGCTTCTAATGCAGACTAACCTAAACAGCCCTTACTAATGCATTGTAGCTGATTTTATTTCTAAATATCCACCCAACTGTCCAGTGCACTCATCTAATGAGCCTGAGAACTGCCTTGCAGGATAAAATAGATACCCTGTAGAGCTGCCTTCCTCCCTGATCTTAAAGTGAAGGTCAATTTTGATGAATTAGTGCCCGGTGTTTAATAATCATATTAAACACAAGGGCACTTGAATTCATCAAAATTGACATTTCACTCTTATTCTTCAAAAAAAACTTACCTTTTCATTCTGGCAGCCGCTCCAGCGATTCCCACGGCCGTCGGAAGCCTCTGCAGACGTCAGAAATGACGAATCCTGCTTCCTCCAATCGTGGCTTCCCCCCCCCCCAGGAGAATCTTGGCCTGATGCAACGCCGTGATTGGAGGAAGCCGGATTCGTCATTTTGGACCCGCGAAGACGGCTTGCGACGGGCGGAGGAAGTGCTGGAGCGGCTGCCAGGATTAAAAGGTACGTTTTTGAAGAAAACTAGTGAAATGTCAATTTTGATTAATTAAAGTGCCCTTGTTTTTAATAGGATTATTAAAAACCGGGCACTAATTCATCAAAATTGATCTTCACTTATTTTGTTTCTCCCTTAAAACTCCTTTAATCAGACGCTTTTTTTGAATCACCTAAAATCTTCCACACAGGTCACCAATGAAACCAAGTGCATTCCTTGTGCCATTATTCCTGACCCATAATCGTCGTCATCACTTCCTGCCTGTGATCAAATTATCAATCAAGTTTTGTGTATTTCACTTAAATTCTTCCCTAAGCTGTTAGCCATTGTAGGAGAGGCCTGAACTTGTTCTGTATCAGTATGTTTACTTTTGTTGTACTTTATTTTCATGGTGTATTTAATGTATCTGGTATAATACCTTATTGTTCTATACAATTATTTATCGTTTCGGTTATAAACATAGTTATATTTGGTAATTAAATAATAGATCACTACATAAATAGAATTTCTCATGTCGATCAGTTCTGTAGATTGGGGGGGTTAATTAATTTTAAAATGACGTTTTTATCTCAAAATGTATGTTTCTGGGTACAGCTTAGCCTCGGCTACAAAAAAAAATTGTAGATTTAAAAATGTAGCATGGAGGGAAATTAGTGCCAGGAAAACACAAAAATTATTCATTATTAGTGATGCACCGAAATGGAAACAGTGTGTGTGTGTGTGTGTGTGTGTGTGTGGGGTTAGCATAATTAATAACCAACATTCATACAAAAAACTCTGTCTTACACTTGGAAAGGCTTAATAGGCTTAGGTGTATCTAAATATTTCTGTGCATTAGAAACCATCAAACACTGTGTTTCACTTTTTCAAAGATGTATGAATATAGTAACAAAAGTGTAATCAATTCTTATAACGAACTTAATGAATGCATTCATCACCTTTGTATCAGAAAGTCTTTTGCAAAATCACAGTTGGTAAATGAGCTATTTAATAAAACTCAGTGTGTCCATTCCAAAATAATGGTAACTTCAAATAGCTGTTTCATATATTACGGTTAGCATAATTAGACTACTTAATGAATGAAACTGAATTGAAAAACTGCAAGCCAATAAAATAAAATAACTACACTTTTATTGAAAGAAAACACACTAAAATTGGACAAACAATATCTTAAAACAATAATATGTTACACAATTTTACCAAGAAAAAAAAAACAGGCAAACAAAAAACGATACTGCCATTTTTGGCCAAAATGTTTCTGTGACCAAAATTTTCGGTACATCCCTTAAGTGCGTCTACTTAAAGGGACAGTTTTGCATAACCAACACTGTTATAAAAATACACTTTTTACCTCTGTGATTACCTTGTATCTAAGCTTCTGCAAACTGCCCCCTTATTTCAGTTCTTTTGACAGACTTTTTACCCAATCAGTGCTCACTCCAGGGTAACTTCACGTGCATGAGCTCAATGTTATCTATATGAAACACATGAACTAATGCCCTCTAGTGGTCAAAATGCATTCAGATTAGAGGCAGTCTTCAAGGTCTAAATTTTGGACTTGACTGTCCCTTTAAAACAATATTAAATATCATTAATTTAGTTCTGTGTAACAGAATCAGATTTAACAGTATTTTTGGTTTTTTTTACCAATTATCCAAATAAAGTATATTCCTAGAAAACTATTATTATATGCAAAACAGCAAGTTAACTAATGAACTCAAACAGCAGCTCTAGGCTAGCAACAAATTGGAAATATGCTACACATTAATTTTACCGAAAATAACAGGGGGAAAAAATGAAATAACCGAAAATGCAATTTTCGGCCAAAACATCTCTGTGGCCGAAATTTCGATGCATCCTTAATTATTATACTTGACATAAAACCAAATTTTTTCTTTCATGATTCAGATAAAGCATACAATTTTAAACAACTTTCTAATTTCATGTCCCTTTAAAATGCAATCTCCATAAAATGTTTATGTGAGCATAATTTATAAAAAAAACAAACAAAAAAACATAACACTCTGTAATGCACTTTCATGATCTATTTTGCCTGACTTTCCTGTAATTTAAAAGTGTAGCGATTCCTCTACCAAAAAAAAAAAAGTGTATTCCGTACAATACAGAACCCTAACATCCCACAGTAAAGGAAGTAAGATAAACAACACTCTAGAGCAGTAATGGCGAACCTTTGAAGTGCAGTTGAGCATCATGGGAAATGTAGTTCTGAAACATCTGGAGTGCCAAAGTTCGCCATTACTGCTCTAGAGCATTTCAATGGCTGTGTCACAGGCTTGCAAAAAATACACAAAAGTGACAGGGTATTATTTCATTTTCTTATGAATGTACATGAAAAAAAAACAAAAATGTATGCTTTCCTGATAAATTTATTTATTTCCGGATATGGTGAGTCCACTGAATCATCAATTACTCTTGGGAATATCACTCCTGGCCAGCAGGAGGAGGCAAAGAGCACCACAGCAAAGCTGTTAAATATAACTCCCCTTCCCACAATCCCCAGTCATTCGACCGAAGGAAAAGGAGTAACACAAGGTGTAGAGATGCCTGAGGTTAGTCAAAAATAACTGTCTTAAACTAAAGGGCGGGGCCGTGGACTCACCATATCCGGAAAGAAAGAAATTTATCAGGTAAGCATAAATTTTGTTTTCTTTCCTAAGATATGGTGAGTCCACGGAATCATCAATTGCTGTTGGGAATCAATACCCAAGCCAGAGGCACAGATAATTAGGGAGGGACAAGACAGGTCGCCTAAACAGAAGGCACCACCGCTTGAAGAACCTTTCTCCCAAAAGAAGCCTCACCCGAGGCAAAAGTATCAAATTTATAAAATTTGGAAAAAGTATGCAAAGAAGACCAAGTTGCAGCCTTGCAAATCTGTTCCACAGAAGCCTCATTTTTGAAAGCCCAAGAAGAAGAAACAGCCCTGGTAGAATGAGCCGCGATTCTCTCAGGAGGCTGCTGTCCAGCAGTCTCATACACAAAACGAATAATACTTATCAACCAGAAAGAAAGAGAAGCGACAGTAGCTTTCTGACCTTTGCATTTCCCAGAAAAGCAAACAAACAATGCAGAAGACTGACAAAAGTCCTTAGTCGCCTGCAAATAGAATTTAAGAGCCCGTACAACATCTAGGTTGTGCAACAAACGCTCCTTATGAGAAGAAGGATTAGGACAGAGATTAATATTTCTTTTTTTTTCCAAAAGAGCTTTATTGAATATTATACAAATATATAACATGTTTACCAATGTTTTCTGTTTACATGAACCATTCAAAATATCGGCACACAGTGCCTTGCATAAAACTTCTTTCCTAACTATCACAAAATGTCCAATTATGGTTATTTCAATTGATCCCTTAGAGTCAGTGTCTTTATGTGCATAGTGCACCTTGTGGTGCCACTTGCCATTTTTAGGATCGACAAACAATGTAGAATACAGAACAACATTTTTCAAATTCAACACAACTTCCTGCTGCTAACAATCCATACCTGATTAATATTTCTATTCGAAATGACCTTAGGAAGAAAACCAAACTTGGTACGAAGAACTGCCTTATCTGCATGAAATATGAGATAAGGCGAATTGCACTGCAAAGCTGAGAGTTCTGAAACTCTCTGGGCAGAAGAGATAGCAGTAAGAAACAAAACCTTCCATGATAACAACTTTATATCTATGGGATGCATTGGCTCAAACTGAGCCTTTTGCAAAACTTTGAGAACAAGATTAAGGCTCCAAGGTGGAGCAACAGATTTAAACACAGGCCTGATTCTGACCAAGGCCTTACAAAAAGATTGCACATCTGGCACATCCGCCAGACGGTTGTGCAGCAAAATAGGTAGGGCAGAGATCTGACCTTTCAGAGTACTGACAGACAAACTCTTCTCCAGGCCTTCCTGGAGAAAGGATAAAATTCTAGGAATTCTAACCTTACTCCAAGAGTATTCTTTGGATTCACACCAATGAAGATATTTACGCCATATCTTACAGTAAATCTTTCTAGTAACAGGCTTACTAGCCTTAATCATGGTCTCAATAAACAACTCAGAAAAACCACACTTAGATAAAATTAAACGTTCAATCTCCAAGCAGTCAGATTCAGAGAAATGAGGTTTGGATGAAGAAAAGGACCATGAAGTAGAAGGTCCTTCCTCAGAGGGAGTCTCCACGGAGGTAGAGATGACATTTCCACTAGGTCTGCAAACCAGATCCTACGAGGCCACGCAGGAGCTATTAGAATCACCAAAGCTCTCTCCTGCTTGATCCGAGCAATGACTCGTGGAAGGAGAGCAAAAGGAGGAAAAAGGTATGCCAACCTGAAGTTCCAAGGAACTGCCAGAGCATCTATCAGGAAAGCCTGAGGATTCCTCAACCTCGAACAGTAATTTGGAAGCTTGGTGTTCTGGCGAGACGCCATTAAATCAAATTCCGGTAACCCCCATTTGGTGGTTAACCTGGAGAACCCGGGATGGAAAGTCTGTCTGCTTAGAAAATCTGCCTCCCAATTGTCCACTCCTGGAATGTGGATGGCAGATAGAAAGCAATTGTGAGCTTCCACCCACTGAATGATCCGAGCCACCTCCTTCATGGCTAAGGAACTCCGAGTTCCCCCCTGGTGGTTTATATAAGTCCCTAAAGTTATGTTGTCTGACTGGAACCTGATAAACCGGGCCATCAAGGCATTGAAGATAGCTCCCAACTCCAGAATGTTAATGAGAAAAGCAGATTCCTCCTGAGACTACAGTCCTTGTGCCTTCAAGGAGTCCCAAACCGCTCCACAGCCCATCAGGCTGGCGTCCGTGGTCACAATCACCCATGAGGGTCTGCAAAAGCATGTTCCCTGAGACAGATGTTCTTGAGACAGCCACCATGGAAAAAAGTCTTTCGCCGCTTGATCTAGAACTATCCTCTGAGATAGGTCCGCATAATCCCTGTTCCATTGCCTGAGCATACATAAATGTAAGGCTCTCAAATGGAATCGAGCAAAGGGAACTATGTCCATGGAAGCCACCATAAGACCAATTACTTCCATGCATAGGGCCACTGAAGGTTGTACCGGCAACTGAAGAGATAGGCAAGAGGACAGAGAGGACAGAATCTTGGCTCTTCTGACTTCCGTCAGAAATATTTTGATCGATAGGGAATCTAATGGTTCCCAAGAAGACCAACCTTGTAGCCGGAACAAGGGAACTCTTTTCTAAATTCACCTTCCATCCGTGGGAACGAAGAAAACACAACAAGATCTCCATGTGAGATTTTGCTAGTTGAAAAGATGGCACCTGAACCAAGATATCGCCCAGGTAAGGTGCCACTGCGATTCCCAGAGACCGAATTACTGCCAGCAGAGCTCCCAGGACCTTTGAGAAAATCCTGGGAGCTGTGGCAAGGTCAAATGGAAGTGCCACAAACTGAAAGTGTTTATCCAGATAGGTGAACCTCAGAAATTTGTGATGATCCTTGTGAATGGGAACATGTAGGTACGCATCCTTCAGATCTATGGTCGTCATGAACTGACCCTCTTGCACTAGAGGAAGAATGGAACGGATAGTCTCCATTTTGAAGGACGGCACTCTGAGAATCTTGTTGAAGAATTTTAGATCTAGAATTGGCCTAAAAGTTCCCTCTTTTTTGGGAACCACAAACAGGTTGGAATAGAACCCTAGACATTGCTCCTGTACTGCAAGGAGGGAAAGGTCCTGTACACATTTTAAGAACGCCTCTTTCTTTGTTTGGTCTACAGATAATATTTGAGGTGGAATCTGCCCCTGGTAGGAAAGGTCTTGAATTCTAACTTGTATCCTTGGGATACTATGTCCACAGCCCAAGGATCTGGGACATCTCGTATCCAAGCTTGAGAGAACTGAGAGAGTCTGCCCCCTACTAGATCCAATCCCGGATCGGGGGCAAACACTTCATGCTGACTTGGAGTCAGCTGCAGGCTTTTTCGATTGCTTCCCCTTGTTCCAAGACTGACTGGGTTTCCAAGAAGGCTTGGCCTGATCTTGTTTGAAAGAAGCCGGGGAAGACTTACCTCTGAAATTATGAAAGGAATGAAAATTACTTTGACAACCTTTCGCTCTATTCTTCCTATCCTGAGGTAGAAAAGACCCTTTTCCACCCGTAATATTAGAAATAATCTCTGCTAAACCTGGACCACACAAAGTCTTACTTTTATAAGGAAGAGCCAAAAGCTTGACCTTAGAGGAGACATCTGCTGATCAAGATTTCAGCCAAAAGGCTCTGCAGCCTAACACGACGAAACCAGATGACTTGGCGCTCAGCCTAATCACCTGCAAGATAGCATCCAAAATAAAAGAATTAGTCAACTTAAGAGCTTTAATTCTGTCTTGAATCTCATCTAAAAGGAGTTTCTACCTGAAGAGAATCAGACAAAGCATCAAGCCAGTAAGATTCAGCACTAGTCACGGTGGCAATGCAAACTGCAGGTTGCCATAAAAGACCAAGATGAACATAAATTCTTTCAAAGTAAACCTCCATCTTTTTATCCATAGGATCTTTGAAAGAGCAACTATCCTCAATAGGAATAGTTGTCCTCTTGGCTAGAGTAGAAATAGCCCCTTCTACTTTAGGAACAGAGTGCTATGTTTCCGTAATGGACTCCGCAACTGGAAACATTTTCTTAAAAATAGGAGACAGGGAAAAAGATACTCCGGCTACTCCCACTCCTGGGTAATAATAAGCCGGTCAGGAACAGGAAAAACCTCCTTAGAAGAAGGAATTTCAAAGTAATTATTGAGTTTACTGGATTTCTTAGGCTGGACAGTGACAGGAGTATCCGAGTCGTCCAAGGTAGCCAACATCTATTTTAACAAAACACGAAGGTGTTCAAGCTTAAATCTGAAAGAACTTCCATCAGTTTCAGACGACGGACTTACACTATCCGAATCTGAGATCTCGCCCTCAGAAAGCTCTGACACATCTTCCTCATCAGACTTAAGAGGAAAGGCCATCTGAGACAAACCACTGGAATCAGAGACCTTGACGTTTGAATTCCTTTTCATCTTACGCTTTCCCTTCAACATAGGAAAAGCAACTAACGCTGCAGATACCCCTGAGGAAACCTGAGCGGCAATTTCTGCTTTCAAATATGCTCCACTTTGTGAGCTAACAGTTTGAACTGTTCTCCAATTGGTGCTCTAGCTACAATACCAAAATCGTGCGAGTGCTGTATGCCTAGAGCATCTACTGGAGAACAGTCAGAACCGATAGCTCACAAAAACATTTTTTAAAAATGAATTGCATCTTCATTACAACTGATAAAATAAACTCAATCTAAAATATTGTTAACATTACAGATCTGCTTATACAAACGGGAACGTTTACCATCACTTTAACATAACACACTGGCGATATGGATTAGCAATAGAAAGATAACAAAAAAACATATCATTAAAGTCAATATAAAGTTTAAAGGGACATAAACCCCAATTTTTTTTCTTTCATTATTTTGATAGAACATAAAATTTTAAACAACTTTCTAATTTACTTCTACTATCCTATTTTCTTTGTTTTCTTGTTATCCATTGTTAAAAAACAAATATGTAAGCTCAAGACACGTGTCTGCAGCACTATATGGCAGCAGTTTTGCAACAATGTTACACATTAGCAGGACCACTAGATGGCAGCACTATTTCCTGTCATGTGGTGCTTCAGGCATGTGCACGCAACCTACCTAGGTATCTCTTCAACAATGAATAACATGAGAATGAAATAAATTTGATAATATAAGTAAATTGGAAACTTTTTAAAAATTGTATTCTCTATCTGAATCGTGAAAGAAAAATTTGGGGTTTAATGTCCCTTTAATGAATAAGTGCCACATATCTAAATACATTGGCATAAAGCTTGTGGGGCTACACAACAATTGGAGGAAGCCAGATTCTTCATCACTGTGCTAACTAAAGCAGGAGATGTGGGCGGAGGATCGCCGGTCTGTTTTCCATAAAGAAAGGTAAGTATTTTAAAAAAAGAAGCTTCATTGTAAAATTTAATGAATGAAAGTGCCCCTGTTTTTAAGATTAGTTTTAGATACCAGGCACTTATTCATTAAAGGGACACTGAACCCAAATTTGTTCATTTGTAATTCAGAAAGAGCATGCAATTTTAAGCAACTTTCTAATTTACTCCTATTATCAATTTTTCTTCGTTCTCTTGCTATCATTATTTGAAAAAGAAGGCATCTAAACTTTTTTTTGGTTTCAGTACTCTGGACAGCACTTTTTTATTGGTGGATGAATTTATCCACCAATCAGCAAGGACAACCCAGGTTGTTCACCAAAAATGGGCCGGCATCTAAACTTACATTCTTGCATTTCAAATAAAGATACCAAGAGAATGAAGAAAATTTGATAATAGGAGTAAATTCAAAATTTGCATAAAATTTCATGCTCAATCTGAATTACGAAATTAAATTTTTGGGTACAGTGTCCCTTTAAACTTTACATTCACTTTAATCAGTCTTCTACTGATGCAGTACTATGAGGTTGCTAGAGTAAATATTGTAATGCTTAACACTGAATGATAAAATGATTATAAATTAAAGAAATATCAATATCCAGATGCTGTTTGGAAGGGATCAGGTGGGAGGGTAATCCCTACACTACAATACTATTACCCTTACCAGCTAAGTAACCATTTCACTGCCAGGTATTTTAGAAGTGTGGTGCGCAGCTGCAATTAGTGGTGTTCTAATTACCAAATAGCAATGGCAAAGCCATGCATGTCTGCTATTTCTGATTAAAAAGAATCCAAGAGAAGCTTTTACAACCATTTGTGTCATGTAAATAATTTTTGTGAGAAACAAAGTTTGTGAGGAAGTTAACGCAATTTCTTTTTAATGATCGCATTTGGCTGCAAAATGATGGCATGAAATATAACAAAATGGGATCAATACTTTGCGTTGTTCACTTAAAAAATACAATATATAGTTTTGATAGGTATATAAAAAAAACACAAGGCTCTATTTCTGTTTAAATGTAGTAATAGCAAAAATGTTAAAGATTCTCTATTATTTTGGGTAAGTTTTTCTCTGAAATTCATGGTAGCGAAGGGATCAGTTATTAGTGTAAATTATTATTCAAGAGAAATTAATTTCTACAGCTGTGCTACAAGCAATCAATTAGTGAAATCTCTGCTGTATGCATGTGTTATTAGAAACCAAAATGTTGCATGATAGTGGTGTCTTAATAGTAATGTACTGTAAAATATTGTCCCCTTTAAGATGGTCACAGTGATCCATTTTACCTGTCCGGCTGTGAAAATCTAATGATAAGCAATGAGAGAAGAGGCGGCCTTGCAAGGGCTTACACAAAGACAGAGATTTAGAGATGCAAATCTGGTGGAATGGTGTAGTAAACAATAACTGTCCCTTTAAATTAATTACAAATAGCAATTAACCTTTATTTTGCCATTTGAAACTAGGTATATGCAAAATTTGTTACTCAGATATTTTGGTACTTATACGAATTTCAAATATGGCAGTGGGTAGTAGCATTCAGCTAATTTTGGCGCCTGATATATTACTGTTAACCCCTTGCGCAATATGGACGTAGGTGCTACGTCACACAGTGCTTTGCCCAGCATACTGTGTTGACGTAGTACCTATGTCCAACACTGTGGTGCACGCTGCTGTCCTCACTGTCAGTTTAGGCAGCAGAGACTGCAGAAGGCATCTGCCTTCATTTGTTAAAGGAGCACTGATTATGCTCCTTTACCATATGAAGCCAGATTACTGAGAGGGAAGGAGGAAGGGGGGTGGATTGGCCAAACAGAGGAGGGGGAGGGGCAGTGCTCCCTACACTACAGAAAATTATTTTGAAGGGAGAGGGAGGGATGGGGCCCTACGCTAGAAGAAAAGGTTGGCTGGAGGAAGGACTCTACACTGCAGAAAAAAGGGGGCGGGGAGAGTGTGGGTGGTACCATACAGAAAAAAAAGTAAATAAATATAAAATAAAAACAATTAAAAATTAGTATAAAAGTTACTTGAATACTAGCTGCCAGTGAGTAGTGGGAGGGAGGAGGGGTAGGGAGGTGTGTGAGTGAGGAGGATTCACTACACTGGAAAAATTAAGAGGGAAAAAATATTTTTAAAAAAACGCATACTTGGCAGACTGCCAGTAACTAAGATGGTGGTGGGGAGGAAGATAGCTGTTTGTGAGGGATCAAGGAGTGGGATGGTAATCCCTACACTAGAGCAAATATTAAAGGGACATAAAACTCAATGTGTTTTCTTTTATGATTCAGATAGAACATTCAATGTTAAATAACTTTCTAACTTATTTCTGTTATCTAATTTGCTTCATTCTCAATCTATCCTTTGTTGAAAAGTATACCTAGGTAGGCTCAGAAACTGCTGATTGGTGGCTGAACATCTTGTCTTTGGCTTTCAGCTAGCTCCCAGTATTGTATTGCTGCTCCTTCAACAAAATATACAAAGAGAATGAAGCAACTTAAACAATATAAGTAAATTGCAAAGTTGTTTAAAACTGTATCCTCTATCTGGAAAAAAAAATTGGGGTTTCATGTCCCTTTAACGTTACACGCTACGCGATTAAACCCTTTAGTGCCGTGAATTTCAGAATTGTGATGCTTTGTCATAAGACTGCAGTAGTTGTGTGTAAGTAATTTCAGTGAGAAACACAGTTTGTTTGTTTTTATTTGATCATATTTGGCTGCAAAATAGTGGCAACAAATATACTAAAATGGCCCTTGACCAATACCTTGGGTTAGCTACAAATATATATATAGTTCTCATAGGTAACTAAAAAACAATTTATGCTTACCTGATAAATGTATTTCTCTTGTGGTGTGTTCAGTCCACGGGTCATCCATTACTTATGGGATATATTCTCCTTCCCAACAGGAAGTTGCAAGAGGATCACCCAAGCAGAGCTGCTATATAGCTCCTCCCCTCACATGTCATATCCAGTCATTCGACCGAAACAAGACGAGAAAGGAGAAACTATAAGGTGCAGTGGTGACTGGAGTTATAATTTTAAAATTTAGAACCTGCCTTAAAAAGACAGGGCGGGCCGTGGACTGAACACACCACAAGAGAAATAAATTTATCAGGTAAGCATAAATTATGTTTTCTCTTGTTAAGTGTGTTCAGTCCACGGGTCATCCATTACTTATGGGATACCCATACCAAAGCTAAGTACACGGATGATGGGAGGGACAAGGCAGGAACATTAAACAGAAGGAACCACTGCCTGTAGAACCTTTCTCCCAAAACCAGCCTCCGAAGAAGCGAAAGTGTCAAATTTGTAAAATTTGGAAAAAGTATGAAGTGAAGACCAAGTTGCAACCTTGCAAATCTGTTCAACAGAGGCCTCATTCTTAAAGGCCCAGGTGGAAGCCACAGCTCTAGTGGAATGAGCTGTAATTCTTTCAGGAGGCTGCTGTCCAGCAGTCTCATAGGCTAAACGTATTATGCTACGAAGCCAAAAAGAGAGAGAGGTAGCCGAAGCCTTTTGACCTCTCCTCTGTCCAGAGTAAACGACAAACAGAGAAGAAGTTTGTCTAAAATCTTTAGTTGCCTGTAAGTAGAACTTCAGAGCACGGACCACGTCTAGATTATGCAAAAGACGTTCCTTCTTTGAAGAAGGATTAGGACATAATGATGGAACAACAATCTCTTGATTGATATTCCTGTTAGAAACAACCTTAGGTAAAAACCCAGGTTTAGTACGCAGTACTACCTTGTCTGAATGAAAGATCAGATAAGGAGAATCACAATGTAAGGCAGATAACTCAGAGACTCTTCGAGCCGAGGAAATAGCCATCAAAAACAAAACTTTCCAAGATAAAAGCTTAATATCAATGGAATGAAGGGGTTCAAACGGAACACCCTGAAGAACTTTAAGAACCAAGTTTAAGCTCCACGGAGGAGCAACAGCTTTAAACACAGGCTTAATTCTAGCCAAAGCCTGACAAAAGGCCTGGACGTCTGGATTCTCTGCCAGACGTTTGTGTAAAAGAATAGACAGAGCTGAAATCTGTCCCTTTAGCGAACTAGCGGACAAACCTTTTTCTAAACCCTCTTGTAGAAAAGCCAATATCCTAGGAATCCTAACTTTACTCCATGAGTAACTCTTGGATTCGCACAAATATAAATATTTACGCCATATCTTATGGTAAATTTTTCTGGTCACAGGTTTCCGAGCCTGTATTAATGTATCAATAACCGAATCCGAAAACCCCCGCTTAGATAGAATCAAGCGTTCAATTTCCAGGCAGTCAGCCTCAGAGAAAATAGGTTTGGATGGTTGAAAGGACCCTGAATTAGAAGGTCCTGCCTCAGAGGAAGAGACCATGGTGGACAGGACGACATGTCCACTAGGTCTGCATACCAGGTCCTGCGTGGCCACGCAGGCGCTATCAGAATTACCGATGCCCTCTCCTGTTTGATCCTGGCAATCAGTCGAGGTAGCAACGGAAATGGTGGAAACACATAAGCTATGTTGAAAACCCAAGGGGCTGCTAATGCATCTACCAGCACCGCTCCCGGGTCCCTGGACCTGGATCCATAACAAGGAAGCTTCGCGTTCTGGCGAGATGCCATGAGATCCAGATCCGGTTTGCCCCAACGACGAATCAGTTGAGCAAATACCTCCGGATGAAGTTCCCACTCTCCCGGATGAAAAGTCTGGCGACTTAGGAAATCCGCCTCCCAGTTCTCTACGCCTGGGATGTAAATCGCTGACAGGTGGCAAGAGTGAGACTCTGCCCAGCGAATTATCTTCGAGACTTCCAACATCGCTAGGGAACTCCTGGTTCCCCCTTGATGATTGATGTAAGCCACAGTCGTGATATTGTCAGACTGAAATCTGATGAACATCAGTCTTGCTAACTGAGGCCAAGCTAGAAGAGCATTGAATATTGCTCTTAATTCTAGAATGTTTATTGGAAGGAGTTTCTCCTCCTGAGTCGACGAACCCTGAGCCTTCAGGGAATTCCAGACTGCTCCCCAGCCTAGAAGGCTGGCATCCGTTGTTACAATCGTCCAATCTGGTCTGCGAAAGGTCATTCCTTTGGACAGATGAACCGGTGACAACCACCAGAGAAGAGAATCTCTGGTCTCCTGGTCCAGATTTAGCAAAGGGGACAGATCTGAGTAATCCCCGTTCCATTGACTGAGCATGCATAGTTGCAGCGGTCTGAGATGCAGGCGCGCAAATGGCACTATGTCCATTGCCGCGACCATTAAGCCGATTACCTCCATGCACTGAGCTACTGATGGGCTTGAAATGGAATGAAGGACACGGCAAGCATTGAGAATCATTGATAACCTGGACTCCGTCAGGTAAATCTTCATCTCTACAGAATCTATAAGAGTCCCTAGAAAAGGAACCCTTGTGAGTGGTAACAGAACTCTTTTCCACGTTCACTTTCCACCCATGCGACCTCAGAAATGCAAGAACTATCTCTGTATGAGACTTTGCATTCTGAAAACTTGACGCTTGTATCAGAATGTCGTCTAGGTACGGAGCCACCGCTATGCCTCGTGGTCTTAGTACCGCCAGAAGTGAGCCCAGAACCTTCGTAAAAATTCTCGGGGCCGTGGCCAACCCGAAGGAAAGAGCCACAAACTGGTAATGCCTGTCTAGAAAGGCAAACCTTAGGTACCGAGAATGATCTTTGTGAATCGGTATGTGAAGGTAAGCATCCTTTAAGTCCACTGTGGTCATATATTGACCCTCTTGGATCATGGGTAGGATGGTTCGAATGGTTTCCATCTTGAACGATGGTACCCTTAGGAATTTGTTTAAGATCTTTAAGTCCAAGATTGGCCTGAAGGTTCCCTCTTTTTTGGGAACCACAAATAGATTTGAGTAAAATCCTTGTCCCTGTTCCGATCGCGGAACTGAGTGGATCACTCCCATGATTAAGAGGTCTTGTACACATTGTAGAAATGCCTCTCTCTTTACTAGGTTTGTTGATAACCTCGAAAGATGGAACCTCCCTTGTGGAGGAGAGGTTTTGAAATCCAGAAGGTATCCCTGAGATATAATCTTCAACGTCCAGGGATCCTGCACATCTCTTGCCCAAGCCTGGGCGAAGAGAGAAAGTCTGCCCCCCACTAAATCCGTCTCCGGATAGGGGGCCCTGTCTTCATGCTGTCTTAGGGGCGGAAGTAGGCTTTCTGGCCTGCTTGCCCTTGTTCCATGACTGGTTGCCTTTCCAACCCTGTCTGTAACGAGCAGTAGTTCCTTCCTGTTTTGGAGCGGAGGAAGTTGATGCTGCTCCTGCCTTGAAGTTACGAAAGGCACGAAAATTAGACTGTTTGGCCTTTGGTTTGGCCCTGTCCTGAGGAAGGGTGTGGCCCTTACCTCCAGTAATGTCAGCAATAATTTCCTTCAAGCCGGGCCCGAATAAGGTCTGCCCTTTGAAAGGAATGTTAAGTAGCTTAGACTTGGAAGTTTCATCCGCTGACCAGGATTTAAGCCAGAGCGCTCTGCGCGCCTGTATGGCGAATCCGGAATTTTTAGCCGTAAGTTTGGTTAGATGTACTACGGCATCTGAAACAAACGCATTAGCTTGCTTAAGGGTTCTAACTTTGCTCAAAGCCTCATCCAATGGCTCTGTGCGAATCGCCTCTTCCAGAGACTCAAACCAGAATGCCGCTGCAGCCGTGACAGGTGCAATGCATGCAAGAGGCTGCAAAATAAAACCCTGTTGAACAAACATTTTCTTAAGGTAACCCTCTAATTTTTTATCCATTGGATCTGAGAAAGCACAGCTATCCTCCACCGGGATAGTGGTACGCTTGGCTAAAGTAGAAACTGTTCCCTCCACCTTAGGGACCGTCTGCCATAAGTCTCGTGTGGTGGCGTCTATAGGAAACATTTTTCTGAATATCGGGGGAGGGGAAAAAGGCACACCGGGTCTATCCCACTCCTTACTAATAATCTCTGTAAGTCTTTTTGGTATAGGAAAGACGTCAGTACACACCGGTACCGCATAGTATCTATCCAACCTACATAATTTCTCTGGGATTGCCACAGTGTCGCAATCATTCAGAGCCGCTAATACCTCCCCTAGTAACACACGGAAGTTCTCAAGCTTAAATTTAAAATTTGAAATTTCTGAATCCGGTCTCCCCGGATCAGAACCGTCACCGACAGAATGAAGCTCACCGTCCTCATGTTCTGCAAATTGTGACGCAGTATCAGACATGGCTCTCGTGTCATCAGCGCGCTCTGTCCTTAACCCAGAGCTATCGCGCTTGCCCCTCAATTCGGGCATATTATATAATACTTCTTTCATAACATTAGCCATATCATGTAAAGTGATTTGTAAGGGCCTAGATGTACTAGGCGTCTCAATTCTACGCATCTCCCGAGCGGGAGACGCAGGTACTGACACATGAGGAGAGTTAGGCGGCATAACTTCCCCCTCGTTGTCTGGTGATAGTTTCTCTATCGGTACAGATTGACTTTTATTCAAAGCAATATCAATACAATTGGTACACATCGTTCTATTGGGCTCCACATTGGCTTTTGAACATGATGAACAAACAGTTTCCTCTGAATCAGACATGTTTAAACAGAATTAGCAATGAAACTAGCAAGCTTGGAAATCACTTTCAATAAGTTTACAAGCAATATGAAAAACGCTGCAGCGCTTTAAAAATACAGATATAATTAAACAATTGTTAACAAGAAGTGTAATATTAGCAGAGGATTGCACCCATTAGCAAAAGGATGATTAACCCCTCAATACCCAAAACGGATAAAACGGATATCAATTAAGATTTAACGCTTTTAATCACAGTCAAGCACACTGTCACAGATCTGCTGTGACTGATTACCTCCCTCAAAAATGAATTTTGCAGACCCCTGAGCTCTCTAGAGACGTCCTGGATCAAGGAGGAAGAAGCAGGAAGACTGTGCTAGAATTATAACTGCGCAACAAGGCGCTAAAACAAGGTCCCTCCCACTCCTATCACAACAGTGGGAGCCCTGATATAACGGTTTCCATGCAGAAAATATATGTCAGCCATGTGGAAAAAAATCATGCCCAAAGAGATTTATCACCAAAGTACCTCACAAAAACGAATAACATGCCAGTAAACGTTTTATTAAAAAATAACATTTTCCAATGTCATGCAAAGTTATCACTAAGCCTGCTACCAGTCGCTACCACTGCAGATAAGGCTTAAGTATTATTTCAGTTTTAACAGTATTTTCTCAGTCAAATTCTAGTCCCTAGAAAATAACTTGACTGCGCATACATTTATCAGCCTGATACCAGTTGCCACTACTGCATTTAAGGCTGTACTTACATCATACGGTAACAGCAGTATTTTCTTAGTCAATTCCATTCCCAGAAAATAATGTACTGCACATACCTCATTTGCGGAGGACCCCGCATGCTATTCCCAGTTTCTGAAGTTACCCCACTCCTCAGAATGTCGAGAACAGCCAGTGGATCTTAGTTACGCCTGCTAAGATCATAGAAAAAAAACGCAGGCAGTTTCTTCTTCCAAATACTGCCTGAGATAGAAAAACAGCACACTCCGGTGCCATTTAAAATAACAAACTTTTGATTGAAGAATAATTAAGTAAAAACTCCAGCTCCTCTCGCGACCTCCTTCTTTGTTGAGGGTTGCAAGAGAATGACTGGATATGACATGTGAGGGGAGGAGCTATATAGCAGCTCTGCTTGGGTGATCCTCTTGCAACTTCCTGTTGGGAAGGAGAATATATCCCATAAGTAATGGATGACCCGTGGACTGAACACACTTAACAAGAGAAAAGGCTGTATTTCAGTTTAAATAGTGATAGCAAAAATGCTAAAAAATTCTCGGGTATTATGGGCAAGATTTTCTCCGCAAATTTCCAGTAGCAAAGGGGTTAAAGTGCAACACACAAAGATCTGGATTTGCACAGATCCTTGTATGTTGCACTTTAACACTAATATATCTGGTGCTGAAAATAGCCAATGCTCCTTCCCACGTCCATATTTAGAATTTGTTTAACAAACAAACATCCGGATAACGAATTTTGCACATACCTATTTGAAATAACACTACCTTTACAGCAGCCCAGTGGGTGGTGGGATCAACAAATTCTAAAATGTTAATTCTCAATTTCTTTCAAGTATCACCTTTTGTGTATAGACAAATATAAGGTAAGGAGGCATGTGTGTATAGAGAAATAGATAAGGATGTCTCCTTTCTGCAAGTTCAGTCCATTTAAATGGAAGGTAGTTTTAATAAGAAAAACAGCTGTTTCCTGTGCAATAGAAATTTCCGATATATATTTTATATTCTGAAGAAGCTGGTATAACAAGTCATTAGAAATACATTAAAGGAAAGCTATTTCACAGTGCAATGTCCCTTTAAAACCCATTTTTTATATTTTATCATGTGCATGCCGCATACACAATGAGAAGTGAAAAATGTTTTACTCCTACATTTCTGAGCTTGTACCTGAATTTGTTGATTCATGTCATATATATTATTTTTGCTCATTTTATATATTTGCTCACAGATTTAACCCCTTCCCTGCCATCCTAACTGTGCTGGGCTTTAGTGCCGTTAGGCAGGAACAAAACTACAGGGGGTGCAGAGGTCGCAATTGGGGGCCCAACTTAAAATAAAAAGTTGACCTGCCACTGCCTGCACTGATATCATGTGAGTGGGACATGATGCTTCACTAGTGTCTCTGACTACAGGGGTTAGTCTTTCTGTTTTACCCATTGGTGTTTATATGTGTGTGTGTGTGTATGTATGTGACTGTGTGTGTATTTATGCAGGTATGTGTGTATTTTTGTGGAACCAGCAAATTACAGACCTTGTTACTACAGCATGGGGGAGGGGTAAACAGTGTCACTATACAGTACCACTATATACAGTATGGGGGGGCTGGACTATGTCACAGACTACTGTGGTCACTTTATAAAGTACTGGGGCGGGTAGGGTCAGGCCAGCCATCTCACTGGCAGATTACAGACTGTTTCACTGACTCACTATATACAGTACTGGTGGATTAAACAGTGTTACTATATACAGTAATAGGGGTCAGACCATCTCACAGACTATGGGCACAGGGTACCTCCTTTTGCAGACATGTAATATGATTCACGTTTTTTTTTCTGTGTTAAATGTAAAAAAAAAAAAGATATGTATCAAATTCACTTTTTTGGGGGGTGGGGTCCCTTCTTAGATTCTTGCACCCGGGCCCTGTGGTTTCTAGTTACGCCTCTGCCGTTAGGACAGCATGGAGCGTCCTAGCCGTTCTGCTGTCCTGTAGCCATAACGGCTTGCTAACTGGGATTGTGTGCCTAGCGCCATAGGCACTCCACCCTGACCCAATCCCATCATTGAAATCATGCGATTGCATGTACGTTCACGCAATTTACATTTTTTACTTATTTGTTTACATAGTAACAAAAAAGTACCGTCGGGAAGGGATTAAGGAAGTAGTTTGAGTTTCTTGTGCACATTTATTCTATAAATAGAGTCAAACACTGATGCTTTATTTACTTAGGTGAATTTGACAGGAATAAAACAAGCATAGGTTTCAGAACCTGTGAACCAACGTTTTAGTTTTCATATGTAAGCAACACAGGTAAGTGATTTAACCTCTTGATCACCTCATCAGACTCCATTATTCTCACTCATGTACAGTATGCTGCCTCCACGTGATTATAATATATGCAAGACATAAACAAAAACCCTGTCTGCACAGAAATACAGACAACAGGCACCACATCTAATATTACTGATAATACTACTGAGTGAGTTATTTTTGGGTAGTAACATAATGCATTTAAACCCTTTGGCACCACACTGCTGATAGTGTGAGTTCTTTCAGGGTAATGTAATAACATTCAACCCTTTAAAGTGAATGTAAACTTTCAAAGACGAAACCGGCTTCCTCCAATCACGGTGTGGCCTCAAGAGATGGACGCCATGATTGGAGAAGCCGGTTTCGTCATTGCTGACGTAAGTACAGAGGAGCCGCGTGCGGGGGATCACCGGTCCGGCTTTGCTGAAGAAAATGGTAAGTATTTAAAAAAAAAAAATGCTGCAATGTAAACTTTCATGAATGAAAGTGCCCCTCTTTTTAATAGTATTAAAAGATTACATTCACTTTAAGGTTGTACACACAGTGTCTCTCTCTAGGAGTGAAAATGATGGTTAGACAATAACACTTCTGATTGGCTGTATTCTCTGAAGCCTTTAAAACATTTTTTTATGTATTTGTTACATTTTAAGAGGGACAGCAATAGAACTTACTAGATATTCACACCTAAAGTAAGTTTAGTTTAAAATAAGTGTAGACAAAACATGCTTATGTTAATTAACTCCATATAATGCAGCACTTCATTACTACAATGTACCTTAAAAGGGGGTGTATATTTACAAATAAATATTAAAGGGACATGAAACCCACATTTTTTCTTTCATGATTTAGACAGAGCATACAATTTTAAACAACTTTCCAGTTTACTTCTATTATCAAATTTGTTTCATTCTCTTGGTATCATTTGTTGAAGGAGCAGCAATGCACTACTGGTTTCTAACTGAACACATGGGTGAGCCAATGACAATCGGTACATATATGCAGCCACCAATCAGTAGCTATAACCTAGGTTCTTTGCTGTTCCTGAGCTTTCCTAGATAAACATGTCAGCAAAGGATAACAAGAGAAGGAAGCAAATTAAATAATAGAAGTAAACTGGAAAGTTGTTTAAAATTGCATGCTCTGTCTAAATCATGCATGTCTAATTATGAGTTTACTGTCCCTTTAAAAAGCAGTGAGATTATCTGTTGTATGGCTGGTTAGAATTTTATTTTTTAATAGTAAACATTGGGAAAGCGAAGAGAATGCAATAAAATATAAATAAAAATAGACAAAAATTAAACAAACTAAAACAAAATAAATGAAATATGTTTTGCTCTTCTTTAAAGAGCCATTGTTCTTCTTGAACGTGTTCTCAGTGGTCCATTTTACCTGCTGGTGTGTTACCTTTATTTTGTTATTTGAAAATGCAAATTTTTGGATTTAGAAACTGCCACCTATCCTGAAAATATGAACAACAGTTATCTGTAGAAAAGCTATATAAACAGGAGACAATAGCACTAATTCATCTCCCAATGGGGGGTTGGATAGATTTTTTTCATCTGAAATAGCCGCTTGTGACACTGAGAACAGCTGACGGTTTTAATGGGAAGTGAAACATATTTTTTTTTCTCTTTCATGATTCAGAAAGAATACAATTTAAAAAAAGTTTCCAATCTACTTATAGTATCATATTTGCATTGTTCTCATGTTATTCTTTGTTGAAGAAATATCTAGATAGGTAGTGTGCACAACAGGCAATAGTGCCGCTATCTAGTGCTAATGTATAACATTGTTTCAAAACTGCTATCATATAGTGCTGCAGACACGAACACTCTCCTGAACTAACCTTCATCAAAGGATAACAAGAAAACAGACAATTTGAGAATATAAGTAAATTGGAAAGTTGTTTAAAATTGTTTATTCTATGTGAATCACAAAAGAAAACAAATGTGTTTTTTATGTCCCTTTAAATAGACCTCCTGTCGTAAATTGCTTCTAAGTTTCAGCCATCACATCAATTCAGTTTATGGCCAAAGATGTCAACACAGTGTTATGAGAGAGAGTTCTCTTCACCACATATCCCTGAGGTCAATTAAAGGGATACTTTAATTTTATCTTTGATGATTCAGATAGCCTATGTAATTTTAAGCAACTTTCTAATTTGCTCCTGTTATCAATTGTTCTTTGTTCTCTTTGTATCTTTATTTGAAAAGCAGGAATGTAAGCTTACGAGCCGGCTCATCTTTGGTTTAGCACCTGGGTACAGCTTGCTTAATGGTGGCTAAATGTACCCACCAATCAACAAGCACTATCCACGGTGCTGAACCAAAAATGAACTGGCTCATAAACGTTTTGTACGCACCAATTAGCAATCGCTATCCACGGTGCTGAACCAAAAATGAGCTGGCTTCTGCGTTTTCAAATAAAGATACCAAGAGAACTAGGAAAAAATTAACAATAGGAGTATATTAGAAAGCTGCTTAAAATTGAATACTCTATCTGAATCATTAAATAAAAAATATTGGGTTCAGTATCTCTTTAAGGGCTAGAGCTGAACCAAATCCGAATAAGATTTTTCTAAATATTATGCATTTAAGACATCTCTTATGCTAGACTTATATTTGGTATTACAATAATCCTCATGTCACAATGGGATTGCTTATAAGGGTATATGTGATGAAAATACATAACTAAAATATAAGGAGGCTAATTCTAATTTAGATATCCTCTTTTTTCAAAATGGATACACTGTTGAAAAAAGATACAAGAATTGAAATGGATATCAAAAGTTTTCAGATGTATAAAAAGGCACAACGTATTCCACGTGGCCTCCGTATTACAAAGTTTCCCTCCTTTCAGGTGTCAGATCAGTCCTTCATTGATAAATGGAACTTTATTCTTACAGAGTGCTCTTTAGCACTTATTGATCTACTAATTGAATATAAGAAATCTTTGCGTCAGGAATTGGGTGATGAAAAACAGAAATTGCAGTCTTTTTTACGTCCTCTTAGTGATAATACAGATTTTGCTAAATATGATACTAAATTGCAGAAGGTTATCACTGAGTTTAAAAACAACCTTTGGAATTTCAAAAAACAAAAGATCATGAGAGACAAACAGGACTATGAGTTAAACAAAGTATATAAATGGACTGTTACCAATACTAGACGGAGATATAGGAGCACCTATAAAGGTCGGGGTTCTGAGAACAGCAAAGTGAGATTTGCAGATACTGACACTGAATATGACTATGACTCCTCTGACATTGAAACATCTGGTGATACTGCCCTCGGTACTGAGGAAGTTACGTCTTTTGCACTTGAATCTCACAGTGTCACAGTCAAAAAACGGGAAGGGCCATCAACAATCCACCGTCCGTCGAAAAAAATACGCAGAGGGGGACGAGGGAAATCTTGCAAATCAAAGTCAGGATCAAGCACCCAAGCCCAGGCGGTATCCACAGAGGAAGAGAGCCACACCATTTCAGAAATATGCATGAATGTTGAGAATGTTATTAACCTGTCTTCCTTTGTTCTATCTAAGACACAGATTGAGGTTTTGTCTTTAGGCCTTGGTTTCTCCCCCACTACACATTTTGATCTTTTTAATACAGTTATTGACCTTAACAAATTTGTGAGGTCGCTTGTTCTCAAGAAACATTTCTTGGGAGTCAATGATACTGTACAGGATGAGGTGGTTGGGGAGAGGCCAGTACACACAAAAATTGGTCTTGATTTTTCTGAAGAATGTTCCATTTTGGATCTTATGGAATTGGATAGAGATAATCTGGAGTTAAACCCACTTAATATTGGGGATACACAGGATATTACCAAACTAAAAGGTAAATCTAAATTTTATCCAGTAAAATCTAGATCCAATTCCATAGAAGTTTTTCAGAAAACAGTCGAACTTGAATTGAAAAAACTAAGTTCATGTGAATTTGAAAAAAGACATCACAGAGATAATCTATCTAAGGCACAATTTCTATCTATTCAAGAATTAAAAAGCAATCAGGATCTTGTCATTCGCAACTCAGACAAAGGTGGCAAAGTGGTGGTTCTTAATCGCCAGGACTATTTGGATGAGGCTTATAGACAGTTACTGGATGATTCAGTGTATGAGAAACTCAAAAGTAATCCTGTATTTTTTTACAAATCAGCTCTAAAGACTATTTTGGAGCGGGCTTTAAAAGATGGTATTATCAAACAAGCCAATTTTGATTTTCTGTACACTGAGCACCCTGTGTCGGCTATTTTCCATTACCTTCCAAAAATCCACGAACATGCCACCCGTCCACCTGGTAGACCCATAGTGGCTGGGATAGGCTCTTTGAATGATCCTCTTTCCCAATTGATTGATGGGTATTTGCAACCTTTAGTCCTGAGTCTTATGAGTTACATTAGGGACACGTCTGATGTTATTACTCAGATCGAAAGCCTAGATTGGCAGGAAGACTTTGTTTTTGTTACTATCGACGTGGTCTCTTTGTATACTTGTATCCCTCATGACAAAGGTCTATTGGCCATAGAGTTCTTTTTGGATACATTTTCCACATATGATATTGCTTTGAAGCAATTCATTGAGGTCTCCAATGAATATTTGTTGACCCACAATTACTTTCTTTTTGAGGGGGATTTCTATCTCCAGAGGCGTGGGACAGCAATGGGGGCCAAGTTTGCCCCTTCCTATGCCAACCTATATTTGGGTTGGTGGGAGCTGTCCCACGTCTATGGAGATGGGAACCCCTTCAGAGAGCATATACATTATTTTGGTCGCTACATCGACGACATTTTGTTGATTTGGAAGGGTCCGGTAGATCTCCTTGACTTGTTTCTAGCCTATTTGCAGAACAATGCATTGAATCTACAGTTCACTGTGGAAAGTGATAAAAATTCGATTTCCTTTTTGGATATTGAATTACACTCTAATTTCCAGACTTCACGTATTGACATTGAATTGTTCTGTAAACCCATATCTGGAAATACCATTTTGAATGCCAAATCATGCCATCCAAAGCATACCATACAGTCCATCCCTAAGAGTCAGTACATAAGGGTTAAGCGCAATTGTACAAACCAAACATTCCAGTGAACTAACTGAAAGGTTAGCCCAGAGAGTGTATTCCCTTAATAGTTTACAACAAACTAAGCGAGAAATTGATCTTCTTGACAGAAAAGATCTTTTTGTGTCAAGTAGACCAAGAGATATTGATAGGTTTAAACAATTGAAGTTTATTACTTCTTACAGCATGGAATATGGTAAAATCTGTGATATAATCAGGAAGACACTCCCTATTTTAACTACTGATGAAAGCCTGGTTGATATAGTTAAACAGGGTGTCTGTTTTGTGTCTCGTAGGGCTCAGACCCTAGGGAGCATACTGTCTCCCTCTATGTTGCCACGGCAACATTCACAAAGAAATTGGCTTTCTATTAAACCTGGTTTCTACAAATGTGGCAGTAAGAGATGTAAAGCTTGTGCCTATGCATCTTTTGGCACTAGCTTTACATCCAGCAACAACCACAGGATATTTGAAATTCGTGAACATATGACATGCAATTCTTGTTATGTCATATCTTTTGACCTGCAGGGGGTGTTTCAGGCAGTATGTGGGACAAACGACACGTGCGTTAAAGGATCGCTTTCTTGAGCACTTACGCTCAATTGATGATCCAGAGTCCACGACCCCCATCTCCCTGCATTTCAAAAGACACCATAATTCTGACAGTTCATTGCTGACATTCCAAGCTATCCAATTGATCTCTAGACACCCAAGAGGTGGTAATAGAGGTACTGCTCTCAGTAAAAGAGAAGTATATTGGATTTTTCAGTTGGGCACAAGAGTGCCGGCAGGTTTAAATTTTGATTGGGATGTCAGATTATTTGTAGATCAATAGAGTTCATATATTTTTTTATTTTTTATCTTCATTGTAATTCTTTTCACTTTATTCAGTTTTTTGCTTTTTGACTTAATATTTTTAGAATTTGTATATTAAATTTAATGAGGCACTATCGTTTGTAAAATTAGAAATATATTCAAGTTTATACTTCTGTACTAATGTTTATTATTTTTTATTTTTTCAGGCAAATATATATATTTGTATATTCTTGCGTTCACATTATTTGTATATTCACATAGTGCCAAATTTATTATATGTATACGTTATTTATTTTATAAGTATATATTTTTCTTGTTAACACATTGTAATTCTAGTGACATGTTTTGCCCACATTTGTCTTTCATGATAGGCTATACAATAATTAGCCCTTTAATTGCTGTGATTAACAGCTCTGTATTTAAGGCACTGAATTATGGGTATCAGACATGGTCACTGAGGATTATTATGTAGCAACATAAGGAAACGCGTCTGACCTAATTTGTTCCCTATCCTGCTGCCTGTCTTTTGCTGTCACTTTCTTACGTGTGGGAGCACTTTTTTTTGCATTTTTGGCTAGTTCAGCCGTTTTGTCCACGTTCATAATAAACAGGTAACTACTTGGCATTTATTACTTGTTGAGTCTCATTTGCTGCCGGGTGCGCTGGACTTTGCTGATCCTGTAAAATATAAGTTACCTAATAACTTCAACCATGGTTTGCAGTGTGGTTTTATAGTGTGCTATAAAAAGGGGTGGTTACCTTCCTTGCCCACTCTGAAATAGACCAGGTCAGAAACAGAGATAGTTTAGTGTGGGTGGCTTTAAAGAGGAGTTTGGGAATTTTTCTGGGTCTACTACAGATGAGAGAGTGTTGCACCCACTGAACTAAGGGGGAAAAGGTCTGTTAACCCTTTCTGTGACAAACTGGTGACTGTGACACAATGGTGACCCTGTACATTACAACTTCTATTTTTAAAGGAACAGTCTACTCCAGAATTGCTATTGTTTAAAAAGATAATCCCTTTATTATCTATTCCCCAGTTTTGCATAACCAACATGGTTATATTTATATACTTTTTACCTCTGATTACCTTGTATATAAGCCTCAGCAGACTGACCCCTTATTTCAGTTCTTTCAACAGACTTGCATTTTAGCCAATCAGTGCTGACACATAAATAACTCCACGTGAGTGAGCACTATGTTTATCTAATATGGCACTCATGAACTAACACATCTAGCTGTGAAAAACTGTCAAAATGCACTGCGAGAAGAGGTGGCCTTAAAGGGCTTAGAAATCCGCAAATGAGTCTACCTAGGTTTAGCTTTCAACAAAGAATACCAAAGAACAAAGCAAAATTGATGCTAAAAGTAAATTGTAAAGTTGTTTAAAATTGCATGCCCTGTATGAATCATGAAAGTTTAATTTTGCTTAGTTCTCTTGGTATCGTTCTTAAAAAGGTAATCGTGAGTGAGTTCAGGAGCGTGCACATGTCTTTAGCCATCTGACAGAAGTTTGCAACATTGTTTATAGCACTGGTTTTCAAACCTGTCCTCAGGCCTCCCCAACAGGCCAGATTTTCAGGATTAATGTCAACAAACAGTATATGGGGTTAAATATCGATGCCTAGTTGGTATGAAACACTGCTCACCTTTAAAACGTTCCCAAAGGTTTATGTAATAAATGCTTATGTATAAGGTGGCGCAAATCAATGCCGTTTCAACTCAGTGGGAGATATATATTAATATATATTTTAAATGGGTATATGTCCCTTTTTATGTATAACAACCAAATAGGAAGTCCTAGTATATCAATATTTGATTATTGTCCCTTCTTATGATAGAAATATTTTATAAAAGGTATGAAACAATCGTTATTAGAATGAATGAATGAATATATATATATATATATATATATATATATATATATATATACACACACACACACACACAATTTTATTAAACAATATCAATATTAGATCAACTCCTAAAACATATTAAAATAGTTTTAAAAAATGGTTCTAAATAACACTGGTGTTTTCACTGTCACTTTAAATGTGTAAATGACTACAAAGCTATGCAGTTCCTAGCATATGTCATTATAAACAGAAATGAACATAAAAACAGAAATAGACATTCAAGAATAGCATCAAGTCGTTATATGATCCTAATACAATGTATCTATTGAAAAAGTCACTTTTCAATTCCACCCTCTGTTGTGGCCTCCTGAGTAAGATTCAATTTGTTAAAGCTTGAGTAGATTTATTTCAATGTCTTTAACATCTGAGTAAAATATCCTGTTTTCTTTAAGCAAGTGTGGTGAATATAGCAATATTGGGGTATTTGTATCTCTTTTTCGTTCCTCTCTGCACATTCACATTGGATTATATATTATCTGTTTCCTTCATTCGTCTACAATCAACAAATGTATATGTGTGTGTCTCAACAGGTTTTAAAAATAGGAGCATAAAAGCATAAAATATGAAAAACAAAACAAAATGTATGCGTACCTGATAAATGTATTTATTTCCGGATATGGTGAGTCCACGGCTTGAGTAATTACTGTTGGGAATATCACTCCTGGCCAGCAGGAGGAGGCAAAGAGCACCACAGTTAAACTGTTAAGTATCACGCCCTTACCACAACCTCCAGTCATTCGACCAAAGGGAAATGGAGAAAAAGGAGTACCACAAGGAGTACCACAAGGTGTAGAGGTGCCTGAGGTTATAGTCAAAAGAACAACTGTCTTAAAATAAAGGGTGGGGCCGTGGACTCAACATATCCAGAAAGAAAAACATTTATCAGGTAAGCATAAATTTTGTTTTTCTTTCCTAAGATATTGTGAGTCCACGGCTTGAGTAATTACTGTTGGGAACCAATACCCAAGTAAGAGGACACGTATAAATAGGGAGGGACAAGACAGGCAGTCCTAAACAGAAGGCACCAGCGCTTGAAGAACCTTTCTCCCAAAAGAAACCTCAGCCGATGCAAAAGTATCAAATTTGGAAAAAGTATGTAGAGAAGACCAAGTTAAAGCCTTGCAAATTTGTTCCACAGAAGTTTTATTTTTGAAACTCGAAGAAGAGGAAACAGCTCTTTGTGGAATGAGCCGTAATTCTCTCAGGAGGCTGCTGTCCAGCAGTCTCATAAGCCAAACGAATTATACTTTGTAACCAAAAAGAAAGTAGTAGCAGTAGCTTTCTGACCTTTACGTTTCCCAGAGAAACAGTCAAAGAGGGCAGAGGACTGGCAAAAATCCTTAGTCGCCTGTAAGTAGAATTTAAAAGCATGTACAACATCCAAATTGTGTAACAAACGTTCTTTGGAAGAAGGATTAGGACACAGAAAGGGAACAACAATTTCCTGGTTAATATTTCTATTAGAAACAACCTTAGGAAGGAAACCTAACTTAGTATGAAGAACCGCCTTATTGGCAAGAAAAATAAGATAAGCGGAATTACACTGAGATTTCCGAGACGAAGATCGTTCAAGCCTGATGAAACATCCACTGTTTGGATGAGAAACGCATTGCTAGTTTTTATCCATTTTAATAAAGTACGTTTTTATTTAACTTACCACTTGCTGCCATTACTTTTACCACTTCATTGTCCTCTCATCTGGATTCCTGGGAGATCCTGCCTTTCCTGGTATCAGTCTACTGGGTGACTGTTTGATCCCAGCTAGCCTCTGTTGCACCAAGGGAGGTGCATCACTAAATGTGAGTACACGGATTACCACATACACCTCCATTTTGTTCCTTACAATACTAGGCCATAATGGCGTTTGTATCTGTTTGTATTCTTCACAGATTGCTGACTAATCCTTAAAGGCCAGTCTGCTGGGTGACTGTTATTGATCCCAGGCCGTCTCCTACACAACTAGGGGTGTCTCACCAAATGTGAGTGTGATATTACACTGCTATTTGTCATTTTGTTAAACAATATTGGGCCATGTGGCGCTTCCGTTTTCTTATGTTGTCTACAGATATTTGATATTGGATCTGGGCCTTGATCCATATACAGACAGCTGCCTTGACCTGAACCATCTACTGTTTCTCTTGATACTATTTTATTTTGTCCATCTCTGGACTTACATACCATCACTTTAACATGTTTATCGTTAAAACAAGTATTAGTTAAACAACCTCTATTTTATTGTGATGTACATTTTCTGACCATATTTGTAGGTTTATCTGCTGCAATTCCAATTAGAATCATTACAATAGTTTATTTACCTTCCGCACCTAATATATCATATCTGATCACCAAGGGCGCCCCCTATTTTCCCTTCGAGTTCCACATTTAAACCTTATTGTAAGTCAAATTTCATTGACTGACCCACACAAATTATATCTTGGGCTGAATCATTTGATTATAATATAGAATTCCAACACTGTGGTACTATGCCTCAAATGAAGACACAGACATACACACATACTGTACATAACTAGTATAACCATAGCTAAGTTTACATTATGTATATATTTACACATTTTTAAGAATTATTTTTTGGAACTAACTGAATGAAAGTACTGAGCGAATACTTCCAAATGACAGATGGGGTGAGTGCCAACCCTGTAAAGCCCTAATTTACTAACCTTATAGATCTGACACGTATTTCCCAGTATCCTTGTTGAGAATGACTGATGAACAGCTTATCAGTATGTGGCTGATGTATATTTCTACTAATTTATTAAATATTGCATTAGCTAAAACCTTTTTAAGCTTAAAGGGACACTAAACCTAAATTTTTTCTTTCACGATTCAGATAGAGCATGCAATTTTAAGCAACTTTCTAATCTACTCCTATTATAAATTTTTCTTTGTTCTCTTGCTATCTTTATTTACGAAGCAGGAATGCAAAGCTTAGGAGCCAGTCCATTTTTTGTTCGGAACCTGGGTTACGCTTGCTTATTGGTGGCTAAATGTAGCCACCAATAAGAAAGTGCTATCCAGGGTGCTGAACCTAAAATAAAGAAAGAAAAAAACATCTGGGTTTAGTACCCCTTTAAGAACCTGTTATTACTTCTGCTTTGCATTGCCTTTGCACAGGTATGCTCTATACCTTGAGGCTGACTATGTGTTAAATCTTGTTTGTTAACCCTCAACAGGCAGGCAGTATCTTCATAGCTAAATCATCATGCACATGCCTGGTAGCACCTTTATAGCTAATCCCTCATGCACAAGACTGGCAGCACCTTCTAAGTTAACCCCACATGCATTATACAAGGTTGGCAGCATATTCCAAGTCAACACATGATGTACAGTACTGTACAAGGTTGGCAGCACCTTCCAAATTAACTCCTCATGCACCGTACAAGGTTGGCACTTGGCAGCACCTTCCATGTTAACCTCATGCACATGGCTAGCAGCACCTTTCAAGTTAACCCCTTATGCACAAGTCTGGTAGCCCGTTTCAAGTTAACCCCTCATGCACAAGTCTGGTAGCCCGTTTCAAGTTAACCCCTCATGCACAAGTCTGAAAGCGCCTTCCGGTCTAACACCCTTACGTAAAGAACATACACGTTGCCCTCAGACACACACATACAATTACACGCAAGGTAATGTCCTTAGTTAACCCCTCATGTGCACGGGACAGTAGGATAACATGGGTGTTGTTACCACACATACATTCTGCAGCTCCTTCTCTATTTCCCCAGCCTTCAGCACTATGGGACCACGCACAGCATATTCCACGGCCTTGACCTGCGGGTTCATGGACTGCAGAGTAAGGATTTTCTCTCTCCTCTTCCCATTCCCCGTGAGATCATCGGTAGCCTCAGCTATGGTGCTATAATATGACGATAAGCCTAAGAAAGAATTGCAAGAAAAAGGAACCCAGGGGCCCCAATCTTGCCATACTCGCCGGACTGCCATCCGAAGCCCAAACATGCTTCAGAAATAAACGCTAAAAACCACCCCCCTTCTAGCTTCAGCATCTCTGTGCACTCTACAGGAGGAATCTGACAGTAACATGCTGCGTGCGCCAAGTTCTATGGGATTTGTAGTTCAATTGGTGTCATTACCAAGGTCTGTAATACTTTTTGGCATTTGTTTAGAAAAACTACAAGCCCCGGCATGCAATGTTGATTGGCGGGACTTCTGATGTGTTCATGTATTCAAAAAGGAATAGTAGATCTACTTTTTTTTAATTTTTTTGTTTTGTTTTGAATTTTATTAATCGGCGTTCCCCGTGTACAGCTTTACGTTGAATATAATGTTCTCGATTAACCCATGACAGCATTTTCTTGGTTAACCCCTTGCGCTGACAATTCAGTAGCCTTTAACATTCAATGTATAATGATTCGTTCTCCCTCCCTATGATTGAGCTATTTTGAATGGACACTTAGTACAGCACCAATCCTTTTTCTTTTTACATTCCAAGGTGATGAGACGCAGGACTCGGGAGTGACCGCTTCAATAGTGAATGTGATGAGAAAGCCAGAGACGCCTTAGAGCCAGTGGCCATTGGCCAATGAATACAATCAATTACTAAAATTAAAACTTATACTTCACCGAATTCTACCTATAGAGTTCCAGTTACTTATCCCAGAGAGAATAGTAACAGGAGCCAACCGAGCACCATGGGACTTGTAGTTCAGAAGTAACTTTAGCACGCACACTATAACTATCAGCTTGCAATATTATTTGGTGGACTTCGCTATGGGTTTTAGGATTTAGGCTAAGGCACTGGTTTTCAAACCTGTCCTCAGGCCTCCAGAAAGAGCATAGTATGTTCCTTGTTAAAGGTTTTGGAGAGAAAGCAGTTCAAGAGTTATTTTGCTGGTTAGGATCTAGACGGAACTTTCAGTGGAAATTAGTAAGCTTCTCTAAAAAGATGGGTTTTCAAAGTGCTCTTAAAGTGAATATAAATGTTGATGCTAAAGTGCCTGGTTTTTAAAATTCAATTAAAAACAGGGGCACTTTAATTCATAAAAATTTAAATTTCACTTGTGTTGTGAAAAAATACTTACCTTTAAACTTGACAGCCGCACCAGCTTCCCCCGGTCGTCGCAAGCCTCTTCCTACGTCAGAAATGATGGATCGGTCATCCTCCAATCACGGCTTTCCCCCCCTTCCCCGGGGGAATTAGTGTCTGATTCAACGCCATGATTGGAGGAAGCCAGAATTCTGTAAAGGGACCGAACTTTTGAAAAGTGCGAACCATGTCACTTCCTGTGACGTTACATCAGCTGTTGTACACATTTTGGCCCTAATGCACATGTATGCCAGCGTCATCACATACCTGGCCGCATACGTCACTGTGAAACTATTTAGACTTGTGAAATGCAGAAGCCTTTCTATAGCGCATGCGTGGGATTTTCTATCACAAATGGGGGGGGGGGGGGGTTATGGAACGCTGTTTATTCGTCCCTGCATGACAAACAGCCACTTGGCTATCGCCACTGCTTCTGTTGGAAGATCCATTTTGCTTTAGTAGAAAGTCTGGTCACGTTGTCATTGCTTTACCAACAAAAATATCATTTTGCAATGTCGTATTTTAAAGTAAACATAAAGTGAACTGCTTTTACTGCACGCCTTCTTGTTTGTATGCGTTTGAGGTTATAGGTTGTTATTTTATATTTTTGTTTCATCCACACACAAATAAATTGTTCTATGTGTTTTAATATTTTTAAGTAAGTATACATTTTCTGATCCTTACATTTATATCGGTTTTACACCATAATTCACATATATTGTTGAATAAACAGCGTTCCATAAGACCCCCATTTGTGATAGCAAATCCCACGCATGCGCTATAGAAAGGCTTCTGAATTTCACAAGTCTAAATAGTTTCACAGTGACGTATGCGGCCAGGTATGTGATGACGCTGGTACGCATGCGCATTAGGGCCAAAATGTGTACAACAGCTGATGTAACGTCACAGGAAGTGACAGGGTTCGCTCATTTCAAAAGTTCGGTCCCTTAACAGAACACCGGATTCCTCATTTTAGACCCAGGAAGAGGCTTTGTGACGGACGGAGGAAGCTGGAGCGGCTGTCAAGATTAAAAGGTAAGTATTTTTTCACAAAACGAGTGAAATGTAAATTTTATAACAAAAGATATAAGGAGGGTGGTGCATATAGAACATACACCACACTCCTAGGGGGCGCTAACAATAAGCAGCAAACAGTAAGCAGATATATACAGATAATTAAGAGAATATACAATAAACCTAGCACACTTATATCAGATTATTAGAGATGATATGCTCACAAGTGGACCCAGATGATATTGGTATAATGAAATAACAAAATGTCCACACAAAGAATAATCCAAAAGAAAGAAGGCAGCTCTCTGTCATAGGACGGTCATCCTGGTGTGGCGTGATCTATAAGAGAAAGAAGCACAGAGGCGCCAACATGGCCTAGTAACGTCACGGCAGTCAGATACAAAACATCAGCAGGATAGGAAATATACTCACAAGCGTAGCGCACCCAAATGGTGCTATTGTGGCAGCTTGGAACATCAAACAGTGGTCCAGCTCACTGGTGTCTCCAGCCAGATAGAGATGATCCTTGGCGAGGGCCTATCCTATGATGCCTATAAGGGCAAAAAAGGCACACACATAGCCCAGTAACGTTTGTACACCAGATAAAAAAGGATTCAAGGTTGTACTTACAGGAAACAAAGCACCACCAGGTGCAATATCAGCAGTACTGGGACCTCTCAGCCGCCCAGTGGACTGTGGAATCCAATTTGCAGGATGCAGAAAATCACCACTTTGGAAGATAGAACTAGCACACACACTCTGCCCCCAAACAGGAGCAGAATAATTGTGATAAAGCAAGTGTATATTTAAAAACTTTTATTTTAAAAACAGCGACATGTTTCTCAGCCACCACAGGCTTAGCCTGAGGAAACAGCCTGTGGTGGCTGAGAAACATGTCGCTGTTTTTAAAATAAAAGTTTTTAAATATACACTTGCTTTGTCACAATTATTCTGCTCCTGTTTGGGGGCAGAGTGTGTGTGCTAGTTCTATCTTCCAAAGTGGTGATTTTCTGCATCCTGCAAATTGGATTCCACAGTCCACTGGGCGGCTGAGAGGTCCCAGTACTGCTGATATTGCACCAGGTGGTGCTTTGTTTCCTGTAAGTACAACCTTGAATCCTTTTTTATCTGGTGTACAAACGTTACTGGGCTATGTGTGTGCCTTTTTTGCCCTTATAGGCATCATAGGATAGGCCCTCGCCAAGGATCATCTCTATCTGGCTGTAGAGACCAGTGAGCTGGACCACTGTTTGATGTTCCAGGCTGCCACAATAGCACCATTTGGGTGCGCTACGCTTGTGAGTATATTTCCTATCCTGCTGATGTTTTGTATCTGACTGCCGTGACGTTACTAGGCCATGTTGGCGACTCTGTGCTTCTTTCTCTCTTAGAAATGTAAATTTTGATGAATTAAAGTGCCCCTGTTTTTAATAGAATTTTTAAAAACCGGCCACTTAAGCATCAAAATTTACATGCTAGAAATGGGCATTCCATTTTGTCATTCACCCTTATCATTCCATAGAAAGCAGCTATAATCTCACATAATCTCACTTTCAGAATATGATACTGTACCTGTGCAACATACCTGGTAAATATTTACTTGATATGTCTCTTAGTTTTCTTGTTATAGCAATTTTAAGTTTACATCCTAGTAAAGTCTATGGGCATTCCATTTTGTCATTCACCCTTGTCATTCCATAGAAAGCAGCTATAATCTGACATAATCTCATTTTCAGAATATGATACTCCATCTGGGGAACATATCTGCTAAATATCTATTAGATATGTTTCATAGTTGTGTTGCTATAGCAGCTTTTAATTTATATCCCCTTAAAGTCTATGGGCATTCCATTTTGTCATTCACCCTCGTCATTCCTTTTAGTACACCCCAGTTTTGAGAACAGAGGCACCACAGCAAGAACTATCTGGTATAGGGTTTCTATAAAAGTGGGTATAGCACTTATTTTAATAAGAAACCTGTAGTGGTAAAATGATGCATATACTGTATATTTGCCTAATGTGAAGTCATATATCAATGATAGTAAAGCCAAAGGAGAAAAAAATAAAAATACGTATAAGCATATGCACAAACTCATTCTCATTTTTAATTATTACTCTGTTATCATCATAACATACTTAGTTCTTTGTCATGTAAAAAGTTGGTAAATCTTTTACTCTGGTCAATTTCTTAACATTACAGAACAAATATTGTAGAAGCCTTTTAAGGGCCATGTATATATTTTTGGCTATTAAACACACAAATAATAATATATTGCCTAAAAATGTCCAGTGTTACATGGGCGGATTTAGGTATGATTGCAGGATAGGATACCCTCTATCTTCTATTTCCCCCTTCCAGTTGGCTCTTTTGAATTGTGGCCACCTTGTCTGTCCATGCACCACATGTTCACAATACACACATTTATAGTTCAGCTTCTTCTGAGGCTACAAAACCTATTGCCCAGATTCTTAGTTCTAATTTATTTGGGTGCTGCAAAAACAAAATTAGAGGGCCGCATTTGGCTCATGGGCCATCAATTGCATACCCCCCAACTGTCCCGATTTTCGCGGGACAGTCACGATTTTAGGGGTCTGTCCCGGGTTGCTAGCCATCTGGCCTGATTTGCCTCATGCATTAAAAAAAAAAAAAAAAAAAATTATTTCTATTGGGCCCATGCTCAGAAGCAGCTGGCTTTGCTCTCACAGGGTTAGATACCTGTTAGATTCCCTGTGGAAAAGGAATGGTGTGTGGGTTAAGCAGGAGTAAGAAGGCTGTATACACTCTGACCACGGGTAATGGTGATCTCTCTAACCTACCTCTGGTAGTGATGATGTCTAACCCCTGATGATAAATTATGTTTTCTTTCATGTAATTGGCAAGAGTCCATGAGCTAGTGACATATGGGATAGCAATACCCAATATGTGGATCTCCACTCAAGAGTCACTAGAGAGGGAGGGAATAAAAATAAAAACAGCCATATTCCGCTGAAAAAATTAATCCACAACCCAAAAAAATAAGTTTATTTTCATTTTTGAAAGAAAAAAATTAAATCAAAAGCAGAAGAATCAAACTGAAACAGCTGCCTGAAGAACTTTTCTACCAAAAACTGCTTCCGAAGAAGCAAATACATCAAAATGGTAGAATTTAGTAAATGTATGCAAAGAGGACCAAGTTGCCGCTTTGCAAATCGGATCAACTGAAGCTTCATTCTTAACAGCCCACAAAGTGGAGACTGATCTAGTAGAATGAGCTGTAATTCTCTGAGGCGGGGCCTGACCCGACCCCAAATAAGCTTGATGAATCAAAAGTTTCAACCAAGAAGCCAAGGAAATACCAGAAGCCTTCTGACCTTTCCTAGGACCAGAAAATAAAACAAATAGACTGGAAGTCTTCCTGAAATCTTTAGTAGCTTCCACATAATATTTCAAAGCTCTTACCACATCCAAAGAATGTAAGGATCTTTCCAAAGAATTCTTAGGATTAGGACACAAGGAAGGGACAACAATTTCTCTACTAATGTTGTTAGAATTCACAACCTTAGGTAAAAATTGAAAAGAAGTCCGCAAAACTGCCTTATCCTGATGAAAAATCAGAAAAGGAGACTCACAAGAAAGAGCAGATAACTCAGAAACTCTTCTAGCAGAAGAGATGGCCAAAAGGAACAACACTTTCCAAGAAAGTAGTTTAATGTCCAAAAAATGCATAGGTTCAAATGGAGGAGCCTGTAAAGCCTTCAGAACCAAATTAAGACTCCAAGGAGGAAAGATTGATTTAATGACAGGCTTAATTCGAACTAAAGCCTGTACAAAACAGTGTATATCAGGATGTATAGCAATCATTCTGTGAAATAAAACAGAAAGAGCAGAGATTTGTCCTTTCATGGAACTTGCAGACAAACACTTATCCAAACCATCCTGAAGAAACTGTAAAATTCTAGGAATTCTTAAAGAATGCCAGGAGAATTTATCAGAAGAACACCATGAAATGTAAGTCTTCCAAACGCTATAATAAATCTTTCTAGAGACAGATTTACGAGCTTGTAACATAGTATTAATCACTGAGTCAGAGAAACCTCTATGACTTAGTACTAAGCGTTCACATTCCATACCTTCAAATTTAATGATTTGAGATCCTGATGGAAAAACAGACCTTGAGATAGTAGGTCTAGCCGTAACGGAAGTGGCCAAGGCGGGCAACTGGACATCCGAACCAGATCCGCAAACCAAAACCTGTGTGGCCATGCTGGAGCCACCAGCAACACAAATGATTGTTCCATGATGATTTTGGAGATCACTCTTGGAAGGAGAACTAGAAGCGGGAAAATGTAAGCAGGATGATAACACCAAGGAAGTGTCAGCGCATCCACTGCTTCCGCCTTAACATCCCTGGACCTTGACAGGTATCTGGGAAGTTTCTTGTTTAGATGAGAGGCCATGAGATCTATCTCTGGAAGACCCCACATCTGAACAATCTGAGAAAACACATCTGGATGGAGAGACCACTCCCCTGGATGTAAAGTCTGGCGGCTGAGATAATCCGCCTCCCAATTGTCTACACCTGGGATATGTACCGCAGAGATTAGACAAGAGCTGGATTCCACCCAAGCAAGTATCTGAGATACTTCTTTCATAGCTTGGGGACTGTGAGTCCCACCCTGATGATTGACATATGCCACTGTTGTGATATTGTGTGTCTGAAAACAAATGAACGGTTCTATCTTTAACAGAGGCCAAAACTGAAGAGCTCTGAGAATTGCACAGAGTTCTAAAATATTTATTGGTAATCTCACCTCTTGAGATTTCCAAACCCCTTGTGCTGTCAGAGATCCCCAAACAGCTCCCAACCTGAAAGACTCGCATCTGTTGTGATCACAGTCCAGGTTGTCCGAACAAAAGAAGCCCCTTGAACTAAACGATGGTGATCTATCCACCATGTCAGAGAGAGTCGTACATTGGGATTTAAGGATATTAATTGTGATTTCTTTGTATAATCCCTGCACCATTGATTCAGCATACAAAGCTGTAGAGGTCTCATGTGAAAACGAGCAAAGGGGATTGCGTCCGATGCTGCAGTCGTGAGACCTAAAACTTCCATGCACAAAGCCACTAAAGGCAGGAGTAAGAAGGCTGTATACACTCTGACCACGGGTAATGGTGACCTCTCTAACCTACCTCTGGTAGTGATGATGTCTAACCCCTGATGATAATACTAGCATGCCTTCAGTTGTATACAATGAGCAGTGCTAATACCAGGGTAACGAACAGTGGCAGCTGCAAGACTGCCAGCTAATGTGCTTGCCAACCGCAGGACCCCATACAATGAATTACAGATACCCATATATGATGTAGTGTGTGTCTATCTGTATCCATAACTGTGTGTGTGTATCTGTATGTATAAGTTTATGCTATGTAGTGTGTGTGTGTCTGCATGTATAAAGGTAAGCTATGTAGTGTGTGTATGTGTATCTGCATGTATAAGTGTGTATCTGCATGTATAAGTGTATGCTATGTAGTGTGTGTGTGTCTGCATGTATAAGTGTATACTATGCAGTGTCTGAGTATCTGCATGTATAAGTGTATGCTATGTAGTGTGTGTGTATCTGCATGTGTAAGTGTATGCTATGTAGTGTGCTACTGTGCATTTTTGATGACTTTAAAGGCCAGAATCTAGAATATTAATGCTAGAGAGCAGTTTTAAAGAATTTATTATTAAATGTCCAATTAAGATAAAAATATTTAGCAATGTCTCTGCAAAGGTTAATTAAATACATAGCTCACATAGCCATACCAGTGGTTTGAGCTTGTGTTTGATTTGCTGCCTAAGTGTATTAAAATGTATGACTTTAGTTAGAATTTTATTTAAATTACTTTGGTCTTATGATTTTTAAGCCCCAGAAGAGGGTATGGTGTCCCTCTTCTGAATTTTGAAATGTTGGGAGGTATGCAATTGTCCATCCCTGCTCTAGAGTATTATGTAATGTTATAAAATACAATGCTTAACCCCTTAGTGACCAGAGCACTTTTCCATTTTCTGTCCGTTTGGGACCAAGGCTATTTTTACATTTTTGCGGTGTTTGTGTTTAGCTCTTGCTCATTTACTGTACCCACACATATTATATACCGTTTTTCTCGCCATTAAATAGACTTTCCAAAGATACCATTATTTTCATCATATCTTATAATTTATTATAAAAAAAATTATAAAATATGAGAAAAAAGTGGAAAAAACACACTTTTTCTAACTTTGACCCCCAAAATCTGTTACACATCTACAACCACCAAAAAACACCCTTGCTAAATATTTTCTAAATTTTGTCCTGAGTTTAGAAATACCCTATATTTACATGTTCTTTGCTTTTTTTACAAGTTATAGGGCCATAAATACAAGTAGCACTTTGCTATTTCCAAACCATTTTATTCAAGATTAGCGCTAGTTACATTGGGACACTGATATCTTTCAGGAATCCCTGAATATCCCTTGACATGTATATATTTTTTTTTAGAAGACATCCCAAAGTATTGATCTAGGCCAATTTTGGTATATTTCATGCCACCATTTCACCGCCAAATGCGATCAAATACAAAAAATCGTTCACTTTTTCACAAACTTTCGGTTTCTCACTGAAATTATTTACAAACAGCTTGTGCAATTATGGCATAAATGGTTGTAAAATTTTCTCTGGGATCCCCTTTGTTCAAAAATAGCAGACATATATGGCTTTGGCATTGCTTTTTGGTAATTAGAAGGCCGCTAAATGCCGCTGCGCACCACACGTGTATTATGCCCAGCAGTGCAGGGGTTAATTAGGGAACTTGTAGGGAGCTTGTAGGGTTAATTTTAGCTTTAGTCTAGTGTAGCAGACAACCCAAAGTATTGATCTAGGCCCATTTTGGTATATTACATGCCACCATTTCACCGCCAAATGCGATCAAATAAAAAAAAAAGTTCCCTTTTTCACAAACTTTTTGTTTCTCACTGAAATTATTTACAAACAGCTTGTGCAATTATGGCATAAATGGTTGTAAATTTTTCTCTGTGATCCCCTTTGTTCAGAAATAGCAGACACATATGGCTTTGGCGTTGCTTTTTGGTACTTAGGCCGCTAAATGCGCATCACACGTATTATGGCTAGCAGTGAAGGGGTTAATTAGGTAGCTTGTAGGGAGCTTGCAGGGTTAATTTTAGCTTTAGTGTAGAGCTTAGCCTCCCACCTGAAACATCAGACCCCCTGATCCCTCCCAAACAGCTCTCTTCCCTCCCCCACCCCACAATTGTCCCCGCCATCTTAAGTACTGGCAGAAACTCTGCCAGTACTAAAATAAAAGCTATATTTGGGCTTTTTTTTTTTTTTAAAAGAAAAGGCATATTTACATATGCTGCTCTGTAGGACCCCCCTTTAGCCCCCAACCTGACTGATCCCCCACCAAACAGCTCTCTAACTCTCCCCCTCTGTCTTAATGGCCGCCATCTTGGGTACTGGCAGCTGTCTGCCAGTACCCAGTTTAGAATAAAATTGCTTATATTTTTTCATTTTTTCCCCTTTTCTGTAGTGTAGCTCCCTGCCCCACCAAAGACCAACCCCCCACCCCCTCCTAGATACATTCGATTTATATATTTTTTAAATTCAAATACCCCTTTCTCAAACTTTTCAAACTTTGATTTTCTGTAGTGTAGCGTTCCCACCCGCTCCCGTCCCGTGCACGCGCCCGCCCGCCGCCCCCCCCCGTGCACGCGCGCGCGCCCGTGCGCGCCCCCATCGGCCCTGCCCCCGATCCCGCCCCCCTCTACATTACCCGGCCCATCGATGGCCGCCCACCCGCCTCCCAAGTCGGCTCCCACCCACCAACGATACCGGCCATCGATGTCCAGTGCAGAGAGGGCCACAGAGTGGCTCTCTCTGCATCGGATGGCCATCTAGAGTTATTGCAGGATGCCTCCATATCGAGGCATCACTGCAATAACCGGAAAGCAGCTGGAAGCGAGCAGGATCGCTTCCAGCTGCTTTCCACACCGAGGACGTGCAGGGTACGTTCTCAGGCGTTAACTGCCTTTTTTTTGAGGACGTACCCTGCACGTCCTCGGTCGTTAAGGGGTTAAAGGGACACTGTACCCAAATGTTTTCTTTTGTGATTCAGATAGAGCATGACATTTTAAGCAACTTTCTAATTTACTCCTATTATCAAATTTTCTTTGTTCTCTTGCTATCTTTATTTGAAATGCAAGAATGTAAGTTTAGAGGCCGGCCCATTTTTGGTGAACAACCTGGGTTGTCCTTGCTGATTGGTGGATACATTCATCCACCAATAAAAAAGGCTGTCCAGAGTCCTGAACCAAAAAAAAAAGCGTAGATGCCTTCTTTTTCAAGTAAAGATAGTAAGAGAACAAAGAAAAAATGATAATAGGAGTACATTAGAAAGTTGCTTAAAATTGCATGCACTATCTGAATCGCAAAAGAAAAAATTTGGGTTCAGTGTCCCTTTAATGATATTAATAGCCTTTTGTCTGTGTAGACATGCATATGTTTGTTTCCAGTGCTAATGTGTCACAGAATTAGGGTTGTCTCCCCGACCATGTTTTCCTGGACACTTTTGAGTTACACATGCTGCAGTGTATGCAGGGAGGAACATGAATAGTGCTGTCCAGGGTCACTATTTGTGTGCTGTCCAGAGGAGCAATGCATGTTCCCCTCTGCACACCCTGCAACATGTGTAACTCATAAGTATCCAGGAAAACATGGCTGAAGTGGCAACCCTACACAGAATATAGACCGTTCAAATATTATTATTTTAATACAAACTACACACCTTCCTTATACATAAAAAAAACATTATTTCACAATATGCTGCAATATACCTGATGTATCTGAGTTAATTTAAAGCTCAAGACAGAGTACTGGTGCTGATCCTGTATATTTTGTCTTATTCTTTAAGATTACTGGTAATTAAAGGGATATGAAACCCCAATTGTATATTTGATAATTCAGATAGAGCATGCAATTTTAATTTTTTTTTCCAATTTACTTCTGTTATATCATTTGTTTTATTATCTTGGTATCCTTTGTTAAAAAAACATACTTAGGTAGGCTTAATAGCTGCTTATTGGTGGCTGCATATATATGCCTCATGTACTTGGCTCACCCATGTGCATTGCTGTTTATTCAACATAAGATACCAGGAGACTGAAGCAAATTATATATTAATAGTAGTAAATTTGAAAGTTTTTTAAATTGTAAGCTCTATCTGTATCATGAAAAAAAAATGTTGAGTTTTATGTTGGTTTAACCCCTTTGATGCGCATGACGAGGTGTTCTTGTCATGCGTATCACTACCTGTAGGCACATGACGAGCCCTTCTCGTCATGCAGGGGGATAGCCGATTTAACAATGTTCTCGGGGCCTAGTGGGTGGCACTCCCAGGCTTCATGGGATCGCCGGTAAAGTGACTACGTAAGTACGCAGTGACGTCACAAAGGGGGCTGAACAAGCATACATACCAGTAGCTGCAAGGGAACTGGATGCAGGGAAGGATTTTCAAACCCCACTATCTCAGTTCCATTAGCAGCTACAAACCTCCAAGACACCGCATTTGAAAATAATGGTGGTCTTGGAGCAGTACCACACAAGAGATCTTTTAAAATAAAGTTAAAAAAACACACAGGGATTTGCTTGGTATTATTTCATTTTATGCACAATAAAAAAACTGGTATGTCTAGAGACGCCTAATAAAGTTTATTTTATAGTAGAGAAGTCCCTCTCTTAAAAATAACATAATTTATGTAAGAACTTACCTGATAAATTCATTTCTTTCATATTGGCAAGAGTCCATTAGCTAGTGACATATGGGATATACAATCCTACCAGGAGGGGCAAAGTTTCCCAAACCTCAAAATGCCTATAAATACACCCCTCACCACACCCACAAATCAGTTTAACGAATAGCCAAGTAGTGGAGTGATAAAGAAAGGAGTAGAAAGCATTGACAAAGGAAATTTGGAAATAATTGTGCTTTATACAAAAAATCATAACCACCATAAAAAGGGTGGGCCTCATGGACTCTTGCCAATATGAAAGAAATGAATTTATCAGGTAAGTTCTTACATAAATTATGTTTTCTTTCATGTAATTGGCAAGAGTCCATGAGCTAGTGACATATGGGATATCAATACCCAATATGTGGATCTCCACTCAAGAGTCACTAGAGAGGGAGGGAATAAAAATAAAAACAGCCATATTCCACTGAAAAAATTAGTCCACAACCCAAAAAATAAGTTTATTTTCATTTTTAAAAGAAAAAACTTAAATCAAAAGCAGAAGAATCAAACTGAAACAGCTGCCTGAAGAACTTTTCTACCAAAAACTGCTTCCGAAGAAGCAAATACATCAAAATGGTAGAATTTAGTAAATGTATGCAAAGAGGACCAAGTTGCCGCTTTGCAAATCTGATCAACTGAAGCTTCATTCTTAAAAGCCCACGAAGTGGAGACTGATCTAGTAGAATGAGCTGTAATTCTCTGAGGCGGGGCCTGACCCGACCCCAAATAAGCTTGATGAATCAAAAGTTTCAATCAAGAAGCCAAGGAAATACCAGAAGCCTTCTGACCTTTCCTAGGACCAGAAAATAAAACAAATAGACTGGAAGTCTTCCTGAAATCTTTAGTAGCTTCCACATAATATTTCAAAGCTCTTACCACATCCAAAGAATGTAAGGATCTTTCCAAATAATTCTTAGGATTAGGACACAAGGAAGGGACAACAATTTCTCTACTAATGTTGTTAGAATTCACAACCTTAGGTAAAAATTGAAAAGAAGTCTGCATAACTGCCTTATCCTGATGAAAAATCAGAAAAGGAGACTCACAAGAAAGAGCAGATAACTCAGAAACTCTTCTAGCAGAAGAGATGGCCAAAAGGAACAACACTTTCCAAGAAAGTAGTTTAATGTCCAAAAAATGCATAGGTTCAAATGGAGGAGCCTGTAAAGCCTTCAGAACCAAATTAAGACTCCAAGGAAGAGAGATTGATTTAATGACAGGCTTAATACGAACTAAAGCCTGTACAAAACAGTGTATATCAGGAAGTATAGCAATCATTCTGTGAAATAAAACAGAAAGAGCAGAGATTTGTCCTTTCATGGAACTTGCAGACAAACCCTTATCCAAACCATCCTGAAGAAACTGTAAAATTATAGGAATTCTTAAAGAATGCCAGGAGAATTTATCAGAAGAACACCATGAAATGTAAGTCTTCCAAACGCTATAATAAATCTTTCTAGAGACAGATTTACGAGCTTGTAACATAGTATTAATCACTGAGTCAGAGAAACCTCTATGACTTAGTACTAAGCGTTCAATTTCCATACCTTCAAATTTAATGATTTGAGATCCTGATGGAAAAACAGACCTTGAGATAGTAGGTCTGGCCGTAACGGAAGTGGCCAAGGCGGGCAACTGGACATCCGAACCAGATCCGCAAACCAAAACCTGTGTGGCCATGCTGGAGCCACCAGCAACACAAATGATTGTTCCATGATGATTCTGGAGATAACTCTTGGAAGGAGAACTAGAGGCGGGAAAATATAAGCAGGATGATAACACCAAGGAAGTGTCAGCGCATCCACTGCTTCCGCCTGAACATCCCTGGACCTGGACAGGTATCTGGGAAGTTTCTTGTTTAGATGAGAGGCCATGAGATCTATCTCTGGAAGACCCCACATCTGAACAATCTGAGAAAACACATCTGGATGGAGAGACCACTCCCCTGGATGTAAAGTCTGGCGGCTGAGATAATCCGCCTCCGCCCAAGTAAGTATCCAAGATATTTCTTTCATAGCTTTGGGAATGTGAGTCCCACCCTGATGATTGACATATGCCACTGTTGTGATATTGTCTGTCTGAAAACAAATGAACTGTTCTCTCTTTAACAGAGGCCAAAACTGAAGAGCTCTGAGAATTGTTCTAAAATATTTATTGGTAATCTCACCTCTTGAGATTTCCAAACCCCTTGTGCTGTCAGAGATCCCCAAACAGCTCCCCAACCTGAAAGACTTGCATCTGTTGTGATCACAGTCCAGGTTGTCCGAACAAAAGAAGCCCCTTGAACTAAACAATGGTGATCTATCCACCATGTCAGAGAGTGTCGTACATTTGGATTTAAGGATATTAATTGTGATATATTTGTATAATCCCTGCACCACTGATTCAGCATACAAAGCTGTAGAGGTCTCATGTGAAAACGAGTAAAGGGGATTGCATCCAATGCTGCAGTCATGAGACCTAAAACTTCCATGCACAAAGCCACTGAAGGGAATGACTGAGACTGAAGATGCCGGCAGGCTGCAACAAATTTTAAACGTCTCTTGTCTGTTAGAGACAGAGTCATGGACACTGAATCTATCTGGAAACCTAAAAAGGTGACCCTTGTCTGAGGAATCAAGAAACTTTTTGGTAAATTGATCCTCCAACCATGTTTCCGAAGAAACAACACTAGTTGATTTGTGTGAGATTCTGCAGTACGTAAAGACTGAGCTAGTACCAAGATATCGTCCAAATAAGGAAACACTGCAATACCCTGTTCTCTGATTACAGAGAGTAGGGCACCCAGAACCTTCGAAAAGATTCTTGAAGCTGTTGCTAGGCCAAATGGAAGAGCAACAAATTGGTAATGAATCGGAATATGAAGTTATGCATCCTGCAAGTCTATTGTGGACATATAATGTCTTAGCTGCACAAAAGGCAGAATAGTCCTTATAGTCACCATCTTGAAAGTTGGTACTCTTACATAACGATTCAAAATTTTCAGATCCAGCACTGGTCTGAATAAATTTTCCTTCTTTGGGACAATGAATAGATTTGAATAAAACCCCAAACTTTGTTCCTGAAGAGGAACTGGCATGATTACCCCTGAAGACTCCAGGTCTGAAACACTCTTCAGGAAAGCCTGAGCTTTTACTGGATTTGCTGGGATACGTGAGAGAAAAAATCTTCTCACAGGAGGTCTTACTCTGAATCCTAATTGATACCCTTGAGAGACAATGCTCTGAATCTATTGATTTTGGACAGATTTTATCCAAATATCCTTGAAAAACCTTAATCTGCCCCTACCAGCTGAGCTGGAATGAAGGCCGCACCTTGATTTATTCCAATTTGAGGAAGGCTTCCAATTGGAAGCAGATTCCTTGGGGGGAGGATTAACTTTTTGTTCCTTATTCTGACGAAAGGAACGAAAACGATTAGAAGCCTTAGATTTATCCTTAGGTTTTTTTATCCTGAGGCAGAAAAACTCCCTTTCTACCAGTGAGAGCTGAAATAATAGAATCCAACTGAGAACCAAATAAATTATTACCTTGGAAAGAAAGAGATAGTAATCTAGATTTAGATGTCATATCAGCATTCCAAGATTTAAGCCACAAAGCTCTTCTAGCTAATATAGCTAAAGACATGGATCTAACATCAATTTTGATAATATCAAAAATGGCATCACAAATAAAATGATTAGCATATTGCAGTAAGCGAATGATGCTAGATAAGTCAGAATCCAATTCCTGTTGCGCTAAATTCTCCAACCAGAAAGTTGATGCAGCCGCAACATCAGCCAAAGAAATTGCAGGTCTAAGAAGATGACCTGAATATAAATAGGCCTTCCTTAGATAAGATTCAAGCTTCCTATCTAAAGGATCCTTAAAGGAAGTACTATCTTCCATAGGAATAGTGGTACGTTTAGCAAGAGTAGAAATAGCCCCATCAACTTTGGGGATTTTTTCCCAAAACTCTATAGATTTTGCTGGTAAAGGATACAATTTTTTAAACCTTGAAGAAGGAATAAAAGAAGTACCTGGCTTATTCCATTCCTTAGAAATCATATCAGAAATAGCCTCAGGAATAGGAAAAACCCCTGGAGAACCACAGGAGGTTTAAAAACAGCATTTAAACGTTTATCAGACTGAACGTCAAGAGGACTGGTTACCTCAATATCCAAAGTAATTAACACTTCTTTTAATAAAGAACGCATATACTCTATTTTAAATAAATAAGTAGATTTGTCAATGTCTGAGGAAGGATCTTCTGTATCAGATAGATCCTCATCAGAAGAGGATAAATTATTATGTTGTTGGTCATTTGAAATTTCATCAACTAAATGAGAAGTTTTAAAAGACCTTTTAGGTTTATTAGAAGGTGGAAATGCAGACAAAGCCTTCAAGATAGAATTAGAAACAAATTCTTTAAAATTTACAGGTATATCATGCACATTAGAAGTTGAAGGAACTGCAACTGGCAATGTACTATTACTGATGGTTACACTATCTGCATGTAAAAGTTTATCATGACAACTATTACAAATGACATTCGGCAAAATAATTTCAACAATTTTACAACAAATGCACTTAGCTTTCGTAGAACCGATGTCAGGCAGCAATGTTCCAGCAGAAACTTCTGAGGCAGGATCAGATTGAGACATCTTGCAAAATGTAAGAGAAAAAACAACATATAAAGCAAAATTATCTATTTCCTTAGATGACAGTTTCAGGAATGGGAAAAAATGCAAATAGCATAGGCCTCTGATAGAGAAAAAAGCAAGAGGCAAACATCAATGGGGTATTGAAATAATGAAAAAGTTTGGCGCCAAAAATAACCGGAAATGACACACTCGCGTCACTAATGACGCAACCGTGTGAAAGGTCTCAGCGTCAAGTATGACGCCGGAAATGACGATGCTGCGTCATAGATGTATTTTTCCACGCCAAAAATATTTTCGCGCCAAGAATGACGCAATAAAGTTTAGCATTTGACGCACCCGCGGGCCTAATGCCGCCCGCAATTTGCAAGAAGTAGACAATTGAAAAAAGGCTAAACCCCAGGTAAGAAAAAAAAAATCTTTAAAAGATGTTAATATTTCCCAAATATGAAACTGACAGTCTGCAGAAGGAAATACATGAACCTGACTCAAGGCAAATATAAGTACAATACATATATTTAGAACTTTATATAAATGCATAAGGTGCCAAACCATAGCTGAGGTGTCTTAAGTAATAAAAAAACATACTTATCAAAAGACACCCATCCACATATAGCAGATAGCCAAACCAATACTGAAACAGTTATCAGTAGAGGTAATGGTAAATTGAGAGTATATCGTCGATCTGAAAAGGGAGGTAGGAGATGAATTTCTACGACCTATAACAGAGAACCAATGAAATAGACCCCCGTTAGGGAAATCATCGTATTCAATAAGTGATACTCCCTTCACGTCCCTCTGACATTCGCTGTACTCTGAGAGGAATCGGGCTTCAACAATGCTGAGAAGCACATATCAACGTAGAAATCTAGCACAAACTTACTTCACCACCTCCATAGGAGGCAAAGTTTGTAAAACTGAATTGTGGGTGTGGTGAGGGGTGCATTTATAGGCATTTTGAGGTTTGGGAAACTTTGCCCCTCCTGGTAGGATTGTATATCCTATGTCACTAGCTCATGGACTCTTGCCAATTACATGAAAGAAATATGAATTTTGTCTGTATAGTCAGGTGATCACTGTGGTAACAATAAACCCCTTGCACGAAAAAAAAAAAATACACTTTTTTTTTACAGTTTTTTGCTGCAGCTATCACATGCCATGAAATATAAATATAATGGTTTACTGTGAATTTGCTGGGCCTGCTGAAAAAAAACCCCAATATATAATGTGTGTGGGTCGCTTAATGAAATTTGACTTAATTTTTAAATGTAGGTACCAAAAAAAACTCAAAATTGTCTCATCACTGAGCTGTAAATAAATCTTAGCAGAGAAAGGGTTAAGCATTAGCGTGCGTAACAACTGATTCCCTTCTGTTGTTAAAGGGATATGAAACCCATTTTTTTTCTTTCATGATTCAGATAGAGCATGCAATTTTAAGCAAATTTCTAATTTACTTATATTATTTTTTCTTTGTTTTCTTGGTATCTTTATTTGAAAAACAGGAATGTAAACTAAAGTAGCCGGACCATTTTTGGTTCAGAACCTGGGTAGCGCTTGTACATTTAGCCACTAATCGGCAAGCGCTACCCAAGTGCTGAACCAAAAATGGACTGTCTCCTAAGCTTTACATCTCTGCATTTCAAATATAGATATCCAGAGAACAAAGAAAAATTGATAATAGTACTGTAAAGTTGCTTAAAATTGCATGCCCTATCTGAATCACGAAATACAAATATGTTTGTTTCATATCCTTTTGAATATAATCATGTAATTAATACATACTAGGCTAATACTGAAACTTTCTATAAATAAAAAAGAAATTACTCCATGTATGATGTGCATACACATATTTATATTCGGTTAATAGCAGTTTCTTTTTTCTTTGCCTGTGTTGTTGGTAAAAAAAAATTGCCCCCTCTAGTAAATTAAGACGTGACATCCATTCTCTGTTACATCAAATAACTTGGCCCTGACCTTGCCCCACCTACTCATTGGCGGAACAGATACCCACCCTACATTACACCCATAATGACATGCTACAATACAATAGGTGGGTTTTAGGGATGGGCGGGGTTTTAGCTGTTGATTGGTTTCGGACGTCGTCGGTTTCGTTTTGTACCTTCCAAAAGGAGGGGCTAAAGTGCTGATGAGCATGATGTGTAATGTTGTAGCGCGCAGTCACTGGCTGGGGGCGCGCCTGTAGTGGGAGCGCGCTGGCTGGGAGTAGAGCGCGCTGGCTGGGAGTAGAGCGCGCATGGCATGTCAGACTCAGCAGTTAGGGCCAGGAAAGTGAAGATGGCTACCAAATCCTGCCCGCATTGTGACCAACAGGTGAGGATTATCCAGCACACGTCAGGCTGGACTAATGCCCAGTCTGTTGTATGAATGGGTCAGCAATACGTGGCAGACCCCAAAGTCTAATAATTATTGCTAATGAGATGGTTAATGTATGTCTAAATATTACTCTATAGCTTTCAAAGGGTTAATATTAACTTTGAAAAAATGGGATATCAAATGGTGAAAACACCGTCCAGGTTTATTTCTATATGGTGTTGGTGTATTATTATTCGTCTTTATTTTACAAAATAGAGGCAATTTCTAAGTTCATGTCTTTGGTATATTACTCTTCCTAGCTAATAAATGGTTAAAATTTATATTATCGTAATTAACTGGTAATGACCTCATATAAGCTTCTTCGGTCCTAAATGGTTTAATACAGAAAGAGATTTCCATGTATTTTATATATTGTCCTGTTTTAAATTAGGTATAATTATAGAAGTAACATTAATCAATGTGCTCCTTGTATTTTGTGATTCATTATGAATTTAGAAACGTACTACAGTGATTAAACTCTTTCTAGACATGAATGGAAACCAATACAGTATTCACTTATTTAAAAATATAGGCTTCTGTTTTTAATTAATTGTCTGTGTTTCACAATAGGGTTAACGTTGAGTAGCAATGCAATAGTTTATGGTATATTTCTTTTAAATTCGTTGTAAAATCCATTAGATCTATTTTTATTTGTTTTGTTATTGTAATATAAATATTAAAATATTCATTATGTTTCAAACTCTGTATAGCTAATGGTGTAAAACATTTTTTATATATATATATAGTACATGGCTGAAGTACTGTTATGTTTGAATAATTCATCTTAATTATATTATTGTGTTATAGAATATATTTTTTTTTTTTTTAAATTTGTAGTTGATGTTTAATACTTGATGAATGTTGTAGATCTGCATATATTTTCCCAATGTTCATCTTTCTTCCTCTTTCAGTTACAAAGGTTTTCATTTCACATAAGAGGTGTGTTCATGTTTTCTAAACCTTTCTGAAACTGTATCATTTTTGCACAGTTTAGTTAAAGGGACACTGAACCCAAAATTTTTCTTATGTGATTCAGGTAGAGCATGACATTTTAAGAAACTTTCTAATTTACTCCAATTATCAAATTTTCTTCATTCTCTTGGTATCTTTATTTAAAATGCAAGAATGTAAGTTTAGATGCCGGCCCATTTTTGGTGAACAACCTGGGTTGTCCTTGCTGATTGGTGGATAAATTCATCCACCAATAAAAAAGTGCTGTCCAGAGGACTGAACCTAAAAAAAAGCTTAGATGCCTTCTATTTCAAATAAAGATAGCAAAAGAACAAAGAAAATTTCATAATAGGAGTGAATTAGAAAGTTGCTTAAAATTGCATGCTCTATCTGAATCACAAAAGAAAAAAATTGGGTTCAGTTTCCCTTTAAAGTAAAGGCAAACTGTAGCTATATTTTAAGCCTCTAAGCATTCTAATAGTCAATAACGTAGTCGCTAACTTTATTTTTATGCTATACTTTAGATGCAATCTAACCTTTATTTTTCCTACTGTTTATTTGCTAACTCCGCCCCCATGTCACTTCCGTGTTTCTCTGTTTCATGTCAGAGAGCGGTCCCATCCGCTCTCTACGTCAGGTAAAAGCGCGTTCACGAAGTAGATTTCGTCTGCGCATGCGCAACTTGCCGACTATACAAAGTATTCATTGATCAAAAGTATCAATGCAATGCTTATTCTGAGATTCACAGATGAATAGTAAGACAGGTCGCTCAGAGCATGCGCGTCTCACAAACGAGCACGGGTGGAACTACGATTATTCCAGTAAAACACATGCGCTCAGGAATCTAGTGACGTAGGAATGGAAGGGTTGACCCCCCCGGGGGGAAAGCTAATTGGACATTAATATAAATCTACACTGTCAATCAACTATTCCAAAATGGCGTGCGGAGGAAAGATTTGTGTCGGGTGAATACTTCTAAGGTAGAAATAGAAGTAATTAGAATAACGATGAATGAAACTTATGCTAATTTTTTATTCTATGTAAGATAGCGCTAACTAGTGGGCTCAACTTTACCTTACCTTTTAATCCAAAAGCTGTCTCTAATTTAATGTCCCCTTTGTTTTAATAAATAAATACATGAATTTAAATAAAATATGAACAATAGGAGAGGGGAAACTGTTTTGAATGAATGCCACTGCATTATTTAGATGTTAATAAAAAGGCATTATTTTAGTGAAACCTTAAACTCAATATTTTGAGGACCTATGTTGAGTGTAAAAGGTTTAACCTCTTTTAAACTAGTCATCTGCAGTAGCCACCGGTATATAACTTTTTTTATTATTGGGTTTTATTCCAATATAATCTGTTAATGACCAGTACAAATCAGACTCTTTGTTTCTTTGTTTTAAAACCACACACTGGTATATTTCGATAAACTTTATTTTTAAAACATTGCCTTTTTATTTTCTTTGTTATAAGTTGTGCAGTTAGAAAATCTGTGGTGCTTATTCACACTCATCTAAAATCAAGCTCTCTCCTTTGTGCAAGCTCTTCATGTAGGGAAGAATTGCCTACTTGTAAACAGCACCACACCAATTTCTTATTGTTTGCATCAATATTTATATTCAGTCCAGTTCTATCGGAGGGATGGCTGTATACTTGCACAGCCTAGTGCAGATGAGTATAATATCCCAGAGGGAGAAAAGTACAAGGGTGAAAGGCTGTCATGTGAAGCTGTTATATAAAAGGCTTCTTTCTCCCAATTGCAAGGAAGTAATAATTGACAGAATAACTTATGTATGTAAAATCCTTACTGGAAAGTTGGTAATTACAACAGGGGATTGTGAAAAAACAAATTATATGTTATTCAGGAAGTTGCTCTAAATATAGGATTGCAAACTGGCCTTTTACAGCAGAAATAGGGGCCAAGTGGGTCTGAAAAAGACTGTAATATAGATTATTTTTTTATTTTTTTTTTAATTTGAATAATTGAGACTGCTTAACTGATTATCTGATTTTGAAAATTAGTGGTTGACAATAATCTATAATGCAAGAGCATGTGACAAAATTTAGAATACAAAGGAGATTCATTTTTAATGCCTTTAATATGTGTTTTAGAGCTGGCTGTACATTTCACTAAGACCTCAATAAGATGCAGGCTTCTTTGATTCCGTGAAACCATGCGAGGGAATCAAAAAGATGGCTTAGTAGGGAGAGAGGAAGATGATTCATTGGTGAATAAAAAATGAGCTCTGAAACAGTCAGTGGATTTGTGATGGGAGAATCAGCCTCGGTTATTAAATATAAGGATGGACATTTTTTTTTTCTTTTCTAAAATATTACATGGTTTTTTGTTTCTCACACACTTTTATGTCTACAGCAGGTATTGTTAATTACAACAGATGCTGAAAATTTAAAGTAAATGGATTCAGTAACCCTTTTAGCTTCATTTGATTCCATATAGTAACTCAATTTATTTTATCCTGCCTGGAGCTAAAATAGGTGAAAATACAACAGACAGATGTGATTTTGTAGGTAATTTATACATGTACTAGTGACTTTTGGAACAAAGAAATATATAATCGTATAGTAATTCCAAATATAAACATTTTAGTGCTTAGAGATAAGATAGGGAAGCATTTGAGTGAAAAGATAACTAGATCAGACTGCCCTGCAAGCTCAGCCTATTTCGATGGGCTGTGGTTTCAAAGAGCAAATCCAGCTATTTCTTTTGCAAAAAGAAGCATAAATTTGCAATTTCTCATACATTTTATATGCTGCAGCTGGTATAACAAGTCATGGGGAACATATTTAGGGAAAATTACTTTACAGTTAACTGTCCCTTTTTAAAGTCACTTTTACAGTAGGATATGGCCGATTTGAGGTTAAATATCATTTTTCTTTTTACATGGGAGTGTTAATGTGATATTTTCTAGTCTTTTTACAAATGAGGTGCATAACTTTTAGGCTTTTTTTTTTTTTTTTTTTGCTTTGTAGTAAATTGTCCCTTTTTTAATGGGTATATTAGATTAAACTAATGGTTGAGTTAGTTTTGTGTAAATGTTCAAGACATGTTTTGTAACTGGCAGCCAAAAGCTCACTGTTTTGTAGGTATGCAGTGGTCAAAGGTGAATTGTTTATTTAAAAAAAAAAAATTGTGCTTATCCCATGCTCCCTAGAGAGCCCAAAAAGCAAATGCTGCAAACCAAATAGGATAAAGATGGCCGCTCGTGCCGTTTTTCTCTTTTTGGAGCCGCATTTATTCTTGTGAAAGTCCGGCAACCCTACTGCAAATCATATAGCTGGATTAGGCAATTTGCAACGTTTTGTAAATTTATGATGTTACAGATTTTACTTTTTGGCATCTCTAGGGAGCAAATTTTAAAAAACAAACAAAAAAAAACCTTTTATTTAATACCAACAATGTGTACAACGCACAGAAAAAAAGACATAGAAGATAAATACATAAATTAGACGCCACGCAGGGCGCACCGAAAAAAAAAGAGCATAAGAATATACACCATGTTCATTCTCCTTTAACCGGAGATCAGTATCAATTCTTTTCAGTGTACACATTGTAGGAAGTTTTATATTTTAACCATCAAGGACAAAAGGAAAAAAATACAGAACAAGAGAAATACCATATTGTAAGATGATAAATTACAATGCAAGTAAACATTTTCTATTAGTAAGAGTTCTCTTGTTATGATGACACAAGTAATATGTGTCCATTATTGTTTTAATCCTCCCCTCTCTACTCCTCAAAGAGCCCTTCATGAGCCTACCAAATTCCCAGTAAAATTAGGTCTGAATTCCTGAATTGGAAAATCATAATATCCTGTTCTTCCTTAAAGAGTGATTGGATAAAAATTTACCATTTCCCAAAAAAAGAGCTTACTTTTGAGTCTAAATTAGTGGCTGTATCTTTCTGTTCAATTATACATTTTTTGATAAAACTTACAATTTTTGTAAATTTGGGTATTGTCTTATCTTTCCATTAATGAAAGATGAGGCTTCTTATGCACAAAATACAAGTTAATAAATTTATTATTAGGCATAGCATTATTATAGGGAAGGAGGAGGGTTATATTATGCTTGGAAAAAGTAAAAAAAAAATACATTTTAAGAACTGTCTTAATTCAGTATTGTACTTTTAACCACAGTTGCTTTATTTTCGGGCAATCCCATAACTTATTATTATTTATTTATGAAGCGCCATCATATTCCGCAGCGCTGTCCATGGATACAGTTCATTGTAAATTATGTCCTGTCTCTTAGAAGTTTTATATTGTTTTATTTAAAACGCATACAGGAGGAATCGAGGGCCCTATTCCCGTGGGAACTTACAATCTCTAGAAGGGTAGGAGGTTGAGAAACAGGTGAGGACTTCAAGTTTGAGAAAGATGTTAAAGGGACAGTCTACACCAGAATTTGTATTGTTTTAAAAGATAGATAATCCCTTTATTACCCATTTCCCAGTTTTGCATAACTAACACAGTTATAATAATATACTTTTAACCTCTGTGATTATCTTGTATCTAAGCCTTTGAAAACTGCCCCTTTTTCAGTTCTTTTGACAGACTTGCAGTCTAGCCAATCAGTGCCTGCTCCCAGATAACTTCTCGTGCACGAGCACAGTGTTATCTATATGAAATACGTGAACTAACACCCTCTAGTGGTGAAAAACTGTTAAAATGCAATCTGAAAGAGGTGGGCTTCAAGGTCTAAGAAATTAGCATATGAACTTCCTAGGTTAAACTTTCAACTAAGAATACCAAGAGAACAAAGCAAAATTGGTGATAAAAGTAAATTGGAAAATTGTTTAAAATTACATGCTCTATCTGAATCATGAAAGTTTATTTTGGCCTAGACTGTCCCTTTAATGCAGAGTTAGATGAGGGAAATGTTAGGTAAAAGAAATATTGAGTTGGGTGGCAGGCTTCTCTGAACAGAAAAGTCTTCAGAGAGCATTTAAAGGAAGAAAGATTAGGGCAAAGCCTGACAGCACGAGGGATATTGTTCCAGAGGGTAGATGCTGAACAACAGAAGTCCTGCAGTCTAGCATGAGGGGAGGTGATAGTCGCAGAAGCAAGGAGCAGGTCATTGTTGGATCTTAGTGGGTGGGCTGGAGTATACTTGTTTATTAGAGAGGATAGGTAGAGGGGAGCGGTGTTGGTGTGTGCTTTGTATGCAAGGGTGAGAATCTTGAATTTTATTCTGCTGTGTATGGGGAGCCAATGAAGGGACTCGCAGAGAGGTGCAGCAGATACAGAGCGACGGGAAAGGTGGATCAGCCTGGCAGAGGCCTTTAGGATGGATTGAAGGGGGAGAGGTGGGAAAGATGAAGGCCAGTATGTAGGTTATTGCAGTAGTCAAGTCGGGAAATAACAAGGGAGTGGATTATTTGCTTTGTGGTAGTAGCGCACAGAAAAGGTCGAATCTTGGAAATGTTGCGTAGATGCATAATATCTGCACCTAATAATTGACATTTAGGGCATTTATTAAAGTCTAGGTTATACCATTTATATCCCTTGTATGGGGTGTAATATATATATATATATATATATATATATATATATATATATATATATATATATATATATATATATATATATATATATATATATATATATATATATATATTCTTAAGATATGATTCTCTCCAAGAAGCTGATAATTTAGTTTCACGTACCCTTTTAGATATTAGAATATTTTATATCAAGAATATGGCGATTTGTTAATAAGATTACAGATATAGGTTAAATTTATCTTCTCTAATTCCCGCTAACAATCTATACCAGGGAGACATAGAGCAAAGACCATGTTGAACTAATTTAATCAAGGAGTCTAATTTTGTCCAGTTCCATCAGTATAGGGTGGTAAGATTGGAAATATAGTGTCTGATCTGAAGATAAGCAAAGAAGTCCTTATTATCTAAAGAATACTGTTCTTTCATAACAGAAAAAGATTTAACTGCATATAGGTTAAAATCCACAAATTGTGCCAGTTTGAGAAGCCCCAAGCTAGCCCATTTTTTCAAATACCTTAGTTTGGATTCCTGGAATAAATTCGGGATTCCCCATGGTAATCTGGTAATTGGAAACTGCATAATGAAGATCCAGCTTTGCAACTACCTTCTGCCAAGCAATCAAATTGTATACCGAGGCTAGATTTAACTGATCTAGGAATAGTTTTGAGATTACAATGGTGGGATATGGGTGAGTATGGGTATAGAATATTTTCCTCAAGGGCAAGCTGAGAGAAGTAATCGGACGCCCCAAGCCAGCCTACACAAAACCTCAAAATAATTATAGGGATGTTTTAAATGATATATAAAATTTTAGGGAAGGAGATAATTTTAACCCCTTAACGACACGAGTCGTACAGGGTACGTCGCACACAACCTGGTCTTTAAAGACCAGCGACGTACCCTGTACGACTTTGGGGATTAAAGCGGCTGGAAGCGATCCTGAACGCTTCCAGCCGCTTTACGGTTATTGCAGTGATGCCTTTTTCCCCCATCCGATGCAGAGAGAGCCACTCTGTGGCCCTCTCTGCACCGGCATCGATGAAAAACTGAAGAGAGAGGGGGGCGGGGGCGGGATAGTCGGGAGCGCGCGCATGCACAGGGGGTGGCGGGCGGGCGCGTGCACGGGGAGGGAGCGGGTGGGAACCGCTACACTACAGCAAATACATGCTATATGAGTGGCAGTAAGGGGGGATAAAATCCCCAACAAAAGTAAATCTAAGGGATCTGGGAGCGGGTGGGTAATTGGTCTGTGGGGGGGGGGTGAAGCTACACTACAGAAAAAAAAAAAAAAAAAAATTAAAAAAAACACATTTGTATTTGAAAACAGGGTACTGGCAGACAGCTGCCAGTAACCAAGATGGCTCCCAGTAAGGTAGAGGTGAAGGGTTAGAGAGCTGTTTGGGGGGGGATCAGGGAGGTTGGGGGCAAAGGGGGGGTCCTACACTGCTGCATATGTAAATATGCAATACAATTATTTTTTTTAAATTTTAAATATACCTTTTATTTTAGTACTGGCAGACTTTCTGCCAGTACTTAAGATGGCGGGGACAATTGTGGGGGAGGGAAGGGAGCTGTTTGGGAGGGATCAGGGGGTCTGATGTGTCAGGTGGGAGGCTGATCTCTACACTAAAGCTAAAATTAACCCTGCAAGCTCCCTAATTAACCCCTTAACTGCTAGCCATAATACACATGTGATGCGCAGCAGCATTTAGCGGCCTTATAATTACCAAAAAGCAACACCAAAGCCATATATGTCTGCTATTTCTGAACAAAGGGGATCCCAGAGAAGCATTTACAATCATTTATGCCATACTTTGAAAAGTTGTTTGTAAATAATTTCAGTGAGAAACCTAAAATTGTGAAAAATTTTACGTTTTTTTTTATTTAATCGCATTTAGCGGTGAAATGGTAGCATGAAATATACCAAGATGGGCCTAGATCAATACTTGGGGTTGTCTACTACACTACACTAAAGCTAAAATTAACCCTAGATGCTCCCTAATTAACCCCTTCACTGCTGGGCATAATACACGTGTGATGCGCAGTGGCATTTAGCGGCCTTCTAATTACCAAAAAGCAACGCCAAAGTCATATATGTCTGCTATTTCTGAACAAAGGGGATCCCAGAGAAGCATTTACAACCATTTATGCCATAATTGCACAAGTTGTTTGTAAATAATTTCAGTGAGAAACCTAAAGTTTGTGAAAATATTTGGGAAAAAGTGAACAATTTTTTTTATTTGATTGCATTTGGTGGTGAAATGGTGGCATGAAATATACCAAAATGGGCCTAGATCAATACTTTGGGATGTCTTCTAAAAAAAAATATATACATGTCAAGGGTTAATCAGGGATTCCTGAAAGATATCAGTGTTCCAATGTAACTAGCGCTAATTTTGAAAAAAAGTGGTTTGGAAATAGCAAAGTGCTACTTGTATTTATGGCCCTATAAGTTGCAAAAAAAGCAAAGAACATGTAAATATTGGGTATTTCTAAACTCAGGACAAAATCTAGAAACTATTTAGCATGGGTGTTTTTTGGTGATTGTAGATGTGTAACAGATTGTGGGGGTCAAAGTTAGAAAAAGTGTGTTTTTTTTTCCATTTTTTCCTAATATTTTATCATTTTTTTAAAGTAAATGATAAGATATGATGAAAAAAATGGTATCTTTAGAAAGTCCATTTAATGGCGAGAAAAACGGTATATAATATGTATGGGTACAGTAAATGAGTAAGAGGAAAATTACAGCTAAACACAAACACCGCAGAAATTTAAAAATAGCCTTGGTCCTTCAGGGAAAGAAATTGAAAAATGGCCTTGGTCCTTAAGGGGTTAAATAAAGCAAACCTTCCTTAAATATTTAATGGCAAATTGTGCCAATGAAGCAGGTTGTCTTTAACCTTCAAAAGTATTTTTGTAATATTCAAAGCATAAAAAGTACTCGGGTCTTGTGATATCTTAATACCCAAGAGGGAGCATAATAGTTGTGTTCTTTTTTTTTTTTACACAAAAGCAAGGGGTGTGTATTATCCATTTTTAATGTAATATTCTGATACATACATTTTTAATGTAATATTCTGATACATACATTTTTAATGTAATATTCTGATACATACATTTTTAATGTAATATTCTGATACATACATTTTTAATGTAATATTCTGATACATACATTTTTAACTAAAAATTACATCTTAAGAGCCAAAACTCTGTAGATTTTCTATTCCTCTGAATTTCTGCAAACAATTTTTATGACCTGACTATAAGCTCTGTCCCTTGAAGATTATTTTTCTTTACAGAATTTTCTTCCCTTGTAAGGAAAGCTGCATGTTTTCACTAGTCTGCTAGCGTCCAATTGTGACAAATCTCATTGTATAACTGTTTAAGCCCCCAGCTGGAGATCTTCACATATGAATCATATGCACGGCTATTTTTTCCATTTGCTGTTTTATCAACTTTTGTGACACAAGGGTTTGTATTTTAAGGCACTTATCTTAAAAATATTTATTTTTTGCTATAACCTTGCTGTGGCAAAAGTGCTTCTGTTACGTTAATCTTTGCTAAAAACAGTTCCAGTCAGGTGACGGAGAACTGTCTCCTCTTTGGCAATCTCATCTAGTGATTCATTTTTATAATCTAATTTTAATGTGTACGCTTGGGCTTCTTCAAGAAACACACAAAGCCTTCTGTGAAACTAATATACACATTACTCTCACACTCTCAACTAATATGTTCGGCAAAGTGGTAGCTAAAAACTCAGTATCCTGTCCTTTAGGCATTCACACTGTGTGTGAGGAATTCTGAGCAGCAGTATGTTTAGTTGCGCCAGTTTATTGGCTTAAAGGGATATAAAACCCAGAATTTTTCTTTCATGACTCGGTTAGAACATGCAAGTTTAAAATAATTTTTACTTTTATTATCACATTTTCCTTGGTTTCTTGTTATCCTTTGTTGAAAAGCAGGAAGGTATGCTCAGAAAAGTGAATGTGTCTGCAGTACTATATGGCAGCAGTTTTGGAGACAATTGGTTAAAAACGAGATGCTCTGTTTTGTTAAGAAAATTCTATTTTTACATAGTTTTTTAGCCCATGCTAAAATAGAAGTCTGTCTTATAAACTCTGACCCTGAAGACTCTTATAATTTCCTTTTTCTAATGAACATTTACTCATCTGAGAAGGTAAAGTGTTGCACAAGAACAGTAGCTCTTGCATCTCTCTACCCCTGAAACTAGAAGGCATAGAGCATGCTTGTGACAACAGGGCTTTTCTTTAGGAAGGGCTGGAGGTTACTAAAGGGATGGGAAAGTCAAATTTAAACTTATAATATTCAGATAGAGCATGTCATTTTAAGCAGGGTCGATTTAAATAAAAAACAAAACAAAAAAATTTATTTAAATTTTTTTATTTTTATTTAAATAGGATTTTATTTTAAGAGGATAGAAAAGTCATGTAATAGTAATGCACTTTGTTCTCCAATATGCACATGTTCTACACTAGGAGCTAGCTGCTGATTGGTGCATGCACACATTTGTTGCTTGTGGTTGGCTAACTAGCTGCTAGTAGTTCTGTTCCTTCAGCAAAGGAAAACCGCAGAATGAAGCATATTTGATAATAGAAGTGAATTAGAAAGTTGTTTAAAATTGTATGTTCTATCCAAATCATGAAATAAAATCTAAAGGTTATTCATCCTGGAATATAGAAGCTCTATATTCATGGCTGTAATGTTTATTTTTTCCAATAATCCATTCACAATGTCATGCTCTCCCAGAGATTTTTCAGATTATTATGGGCAATTTTTCTATCGTGTGTGTGTGTGTATGTATATATATATGTATGTGTGTATATGTATGTGTGATTATATTATATATATATATTTTTTTTTTAATTCTCAAAACCGTGAATTTGCGTCTCCAGAAATAACATGCCCCCTTCTTCACAGCAAAAATGTTCTAAAAGATATAGAGTTGAGAAATAGACCTTTTAAAGTAGGGATTGACCGATATATATATATATATATATGTATATATATATATAGGAGCGGACGATTTTTAGGTCCGATATTTGGAATTTCAGAAATTCAGATTATGGAGCAAATCAAAAGAAATTTAGCTGTGTACTTCAGGGAAACTATATGTAGTTTTAAGTGACACAAATCATCAAACAAAGAATCTATAGCGCTCATAAGCTGGACATACTGTAGAATTTAATAATAAATAGCACTGATAAGAGTCCAAGCCCAGGTGTTCATGGGACCTCAGTTACAAACTACCATACCACCAATGGGCAGGCCTGTAGATGGACTTGCGTAAACAAACATTGTGAAATGGAAAAGTGATCTTTATCTGCTTGCTTATTGCTGTCACAAATAGAACATTATTTGTTGCATTCTGATACATTTTATAAATTTGGAAAACATTTCACTAAAGCTGCTATAGACTATTTTTTAATTTAAATATTTTTATTTTCCCCTTTCATGGGCATAGAAAAAAAAACATTTATATAAATGATAGCTCAGGGAAATTACATTTCCACAACAAACCTTGATTAGAAAGCTATGCAGTATAGGGGACTAGTATCAATATTCTCTAGCAGTGGATAACAATGCTCTGACCATTAGAAGGAACTGTTACACATGTATAAAAATGCCCATAAGTGACATAATAAAGAAACTTATAGCCCACTCCTCAGTACCAGGGAAGGTATTTGCAATCCAGTAAATATATGAGCATATTAAAAATTTTAAACAAAAAAATAATAATAAAAAGCACTGATATTCCAGCATGTCATTTCTTTCGCTGTCGAGTGTGTGTATGTATGGCGATATGGGCAAAAAAAAAAAAAAAAAACTCGATTGCGATTTAATCGCGATTTTCTTATAAATGACTAACATCTTCATTTTGCATTCTAAAGTTTATTTGTCCAATACACTCTTGGAGCATAAAAATACAAACCACAAAATAGTTTAAATAAAATTTGCTGCATGTGATTAAATAGTAGCCACTAGCCAGTTATTAGGTCTTATGACACACAACATTGTCATGTTTTCTTGGACAGTCATTCTAACAGTGGACAGTGGTATGATTAAAAAATGAAGCAGTATAAGACACATACACACTATACAATCACATACACACTATACAATCACATACACAGTTGCACACATATATAGATATATATATAGATATATATAAAAAAAAAACATTATAGATGCAGTTAAGTTAACCCAGTAGCAGAGGGGACTGCAGTTTTAGCCTTTTTAGGAGCCGTGGGGTTAACTGCATCTGCTATGTATTTGAGCCGTTTCTCAGAGGAGCAGGAGATTGTGTGAGAGGTTTCATAATGTTAACATACCCTAAGCTGCAGACGTCCCTAGGGGGAAATATAAGTAAGTGGCTTTCTTTCCTGTTCATTCCTGCGTGTGCTCTGCTTTTAGACTTCTAGATTGATCAGCTGCAAATGTGTGCTAAAAGCAACCACTAGATGGAGCTGGTTTGCAAGAAATCGCAAACAAATCAATATTACAGCCACTTCTGAGGATTTTTTTTATTTAGCAAAAAACGCGAACTCTCGTGATTTTAAAATTGCGGCGATTATTCGCGGTTTTAAATTGCATATGCGATTAATCGTGCAGCCCTAATAAAAATATATATAATGAAATTTTAACTTTAACTTTTAACCATTATCTGTAAAGTGTACAGAGTGAGCGTGTTTTTAGTGAAGTGACAGCAATATATGAAAAAAAAAACAGAAGCCATTTAACAGTAGAACATGCTGAAATGTTATGCTTTCTGCACTATGTTTTTCTACTTAACTGGGAGTACTGAAGAAATTGTGTAGTGTCTAGCTTTGCAGTAGTGACTTTAAATTTAATTTTATATCAGTGTGCAGTTTAAAAGGTATTTTTGCCATTTTTCTATGTTATGGGAAGCCATTTAATAAGTTTAATTTTAAAGCACTTTAATTTTCCCAGTTTACTTTTTAATTTTTAAAATTTTAATACGCATGTTCAGTTTATACCAGATTTGTGTAGAAATTGTGTTGATTTTTCAAAACTTTAAATATACAGAGTATCAGCCCCAGTCAATCGGTATCGGCCTATTCCTACTTCAAAGGGACATAATCATGAAAGTAAACTTGAGTTTCAGATAGAGCATACCATTTTCAAATTTACTTCTATTATCACGTTTGCTTCATTCTTCTTGTTGAAGGAGAGCAATACTCAAATGGGGCCTGCTCTATCTAAACACATTGAATGAGACAGTGACAAGCAGTTAGCTTACAGTAGTGCATTGCAATGTAGATAACCTGAGTTAATTGGGAAATTAACAGAATTAACCCATACTATGTTTCAAGAAGCTCAATGAATAGAAGATTGTTTGGAGTAGAATAGATCTGCACAAGGACCGAAGTATGAGGAGGGAGGGGCAAGCATTAAAAAATATAATATTGTTTTAGTTAAATAAAGCTATTTAAATTATTATTAATGTAACCATTATTTTTGTTTTCACTTTCTAATATAGTACAGCTAAAAAGTTGTTCAAATATGAATAAATAACCTAATAAATTGGAAATTTCATTAATTTGAATGATTTACTGATGCTTATCTAAATAAATATATATATATATATATATATATATATATATATATATATATATATATATATATATATATATATATATATAAAACCAAATCAGAAATGGTCTGATATAATTTGAAAACTCTTAAGTTATTCTAAAAATGAAAAGTGATTTAAATCAAAACCAACCTGATTTTAAGACTTTTTTTTTTTTTTTTTTTAAATTCACTTATACCGGTATTTTCTAATGTGCTTTGTTCTCTTGGTATATCTTGTTGAAAAAGAATTTGCACATATCCTACACCAGTGAGAGCTAGCTGCTGATTGGTGCCTGCACACTTGTCTCTTGTGATTGGCTAACTAGATGTGTTCAGCTAGCTGCCAATATTGCAATGCTGTTTTTTCAGTAAAGTATAACAGGAGAATGTAGCAAATTTGGAAAGGTGTGTGGTGTGTGTGTTTTTTTTTTTTTTTTTTTTAAATGTTCTAGCCTTATCATGAGAGAAAATGTTGGGGTTTCATGTCCCTTTTTAAAGACCATTGCATCACTTCAATGAGCCTCTAAATCACCTGATCCAGAAATAGTCTTAATTGCTCTGTTAACAAGTGCTATACAATGGATGTAATTAAAAAAAAAAAATGAGTCTGTATTTAGACATATTAGCAATGTAAATTTAATCTAATAACATTCTGCTAGATTACGAGTCTTGCGTTAGCCTTAAAAAGCAGCGTTGAGAGGTCCCAACGCTGCTTTTTAACGCCCGCTAGTAGTCTGGCAGGTACAGGTGTACCGCTCACTTTTCTTCCGCAACTCGAGTTTACCCTAAATTCCCCTAACGTAAATTGCGTATCCTATCTTTTTAATGGGATTTGCCTAACGCCGGTATTGCAAGTCTTGGAAGAAGTGAGCGGTAGACCCTCAACTGTCAAGACTCCTACCGCATTTAAAAGTCAGTAGTTAAGAGTTTTATGGGCTAACACTGTAACATCAAACTCTTAACTAAAGTGCTACAAAGTACACTAACACCCATAAACTACCTATTAACCCCTAAACAGAGCCACCCCCAACATCGCAAACACTTAAATAAAGTTTTTAATCCCTAATCTGCCGTCCCCAACATCGCAGCTACTATATTAAATTTATTAACCCCTATCCCTAACACCCCCTAACTTAAATATAAAATAAAACAAAATTAAATTACTACAATTAAATAAATTATTCATATTTAAAACTAAATACTTACCTGTAAAATAAACCATAAGATAGCTACAATATAACTAATAGTTACATTTGTATCCATCTTAGGGTTTATATTTATTTTACAGGCAACTTTGTATTTATTTTAACTAGGTACAATAGTTATTAAATAGTTATTAACTATTTAATAACTTCCTAGTTAAAATAAATACACATATACAGTGGGACCTCGGTTTACGAATTTAATTCGTTCTCCGGGACGTTTCGTATTGCGAAAAATTTGTAAACCGAAACACGGTTTCCCATAGGAATGCATTGAAAACCAATTAATGCGTTCCGGAGGTGAGAAAAAAGTCAAAGGCTCCAAAACCTGCTGCAAAAGGCTCCAAAACCTGCTGCAAAAGGCTCCAAAACCTCTCCAACACCTCCACACTGCTACCCACACTTCAGTATGCAGGGGCAAACCGGGACACTTGTTTCGTATTGCGAAAAAAATTCGTAAACCGAAATTTTGTTTACCGAGTTGTTCGTTAACCGAGGTCCCACTGTACCTGTAAAATAAATCCTAACCTAAGTTACAATTACACCTAACACTACACTATAATTAAATAAATTACCTAAACTAACTACAATTAAATTAAATAAACTAAAGTACAAAAAAACCCACTAAATTACAGAAAATAATAAAATAATTACAAGAATTTTAAACTAATTACACCTAATCTAATCCCCCTAATAAAATAAAAAAGCCTCCCGAAATAATAAAATTCCCTACCCTATACTAAATTACAAATAGCCCTTAAAAGGGCCTTTTGCGGGGCATTGCCCCAAAGTAATCGGCTCTTTTACCTGTAAAATAAATAAATACAATACCCCCCCCCCCCACCCAACCCCCCCTTAATAAAACCTAACACTACCCCCTTGAAGATCACCCTACCTTAAGCAGTCTTCACCCAGCCGGGCAGAAGAGGACATCCAGGCGGCATCTTCTATCCACATCCATCCGGCGCAAGTCCATCTTGAAGCCAGCCGACGCAGAGCATCCTCTTCTCCCGACGAATGAAGGTTCCTTTAAATGACGTCATCCAAGATGGCGTCCCTTGAATTCCGATTGGCTGATAGGATTCTATCAGCCAATCGGAATTAAGGTAGAAAAAATCCTATTGGCTGATGCAATCAGCCAATAGAATGCAAGCTCAATTCTATTGGCTGATTGGATCAACCAATAGGATTGTTTCTACCTTAATTAGGATTCTATCAGCCAATCGGAATTCAAGGGACGCCATCTTGGATGACGTCATTTAAAGGAACCTTCATTCGTCGGGAGTCGTCAGAAGAATAGGATACTCTGCGTCGGCTGGCTTCAAGATGGACCCGCTTCGGATGGATGAAGATAGGAGATGCCGACTGGATGAAGACTTCTGCTTGTCTAGAGGTCCTCTTCTTCTGCCCGGATCGGATGAAGACTTCTGCCCCTCTGGAGGACCACTTGTGCCTGGCTGGGTGAAGACGTCTCACGGTAGGGTGATCTTCAAAGGGGTAGGGTTGGGTGTGTGGGTGGTGGGTTTTAATGTTGGGGGGTATTGTATTTTATTTATTTTTACAGGTAAAAGAGCTGATTACTTTGGGGCAATGCCCCGCCAAAAGCCCTTTTAAGGGCTATTTGTAATTTAGTATAGGGTAGGGATTTTTATTATTTTGGGGGGGCTTTTTATTTTATTGGGGGGGGTTAGATTAGGTGTAATTAGTTTAAATCTTGTAATTTTATTTTCTGTAAAAAAAAATTTTTTTGTACTTTAGTTTATTTAATTGTAGTTATTTTAGGTAATTTAATTTAATGATAGTGTAGTGTTAGATGTAATTGTAATTTAGATTAGGATTTATTTTACAGGTATATTTGTCTTTATTTTAACTAGGAAGTTATTAAATAGTTAATAACTATTTAGTAACTATTCTACCTAGTTAAAATAAATACAAAGTTGCATGTAAAATAAAAATAAATCCTAAAATGGATACAATGTAACTATTAGTTATATTGTAGCTATCTTAGGGTTTATTTTATAGGTAAGTATTTAATTTTAAATAGGATTACTTTATTTAATTGTAGTTATTGTCTTTAGATTTATTTAAATTATATTTAAGTTAGGGGGGGTTAGGGTTAGACTTAGGTTTAGGGGTTAATAAATTTAATATAGTAGCGGCGACGATGGGGGCGCCAGATTAGGGGTTAATGATTGTAAGTAGGTTGGGGGGCAGATTAGGGGTTAATAAGTGTAAGATTAGGGGTGTTTAGACTCTGGGTTCATGTTAGGGTGTTAGGTGTAGACATAACTTTTGTTTCCCCATAGGAATCAATAGGGCTGAGTTAGAAGCTGAACGCTGCTTTTTTGCAGGTGTTAGGTTTTTTTCAGCCCGATCTGCCCCATTGATTCCTATGGGGAAATCGTGCATGAGCACGTTTTGCCAACTCACCGCTACCGTAAGAAACGCTGATATTGAGGTGAGATGTGGAGCTAAATTTTGCTCTACGCTCACCTTTTTGCGCTAATGCCGGGTTTAAAAAAAAAAAAACGTAATACCAGCGTTGCCTTAAGTGAGCGTTGGAAAAAAAATGCTCGTTAGCAACGCACCCCTGTTACCGCAAAACTCGTAATCTCTGTGAATGAGAGTTGAAAAATTCATATTTTTTTTGAAGCAGTTAAGACTATTTAGTTTCATACTAATGCAAAAAATAAATGTTTCTTTCATAAAGTGGTGAGAGTTCACAACATTACTCCTGGGATTACACTCCTGGTCACTAGGAGGAGGCAAAGATTACCAAAGCTCCAAGAGCATGTGTGTTTTTGTTTTTTTAATTTATTTTTATATTATTAATAGACATTTTGAGGAATACAAGAAACGGTATTTCCCTCATAATCATCCCAAGTGCACTGATGTGATCGCAGATCACAAATTCAATAGTAATATACAGGAAAAAAGTATCAAACAAAATAGCACAATAGCCCTTTTGGATATGTTAGCCATATTCCTACACACATTACTTCTACCCACGTGACAGAAGATCTTGTTTTGTTATTGTTTTCTATCCCTCTGGTGAAGAAATTGCCTTAGTCAATTTTTTATTGTACTAACAAATAAACTGATCAAAATAGCTAAACAAAACAAAATGTGGATAACCATTTCAAAGTGTGATTCAAAAGGTTAAGTTCCCAGCAAAAAGAGGCAAAACGTTAACGTGAATCACTATACCACTATGGGCTGGATTTACTATCCTTGTAGGTACACTGCTTGTGAACCAGTCCGCCTCCAATCGCCATTTGAAATTTTATATCTCACGATGGAATTTAAAGGACCAGTAAATTGAGTTGAGTTGCATAATTAACAAAAGTGATAAACTGAACTTAAAATAAGTAGATTTTCTTTCATGTAATTAGCAAGAGTCCATGAGCTAGTGACGTATGGGATATACATTCCTACCAGGAGGGGCAAAGTTTCCCAAACCTCAAAATGCCTACAAATACACACCACACCCACAAATCAGTTTTACAAACTTTGCCTCCTATGGAGGTGGTGAAGTAAGTTTGTGCTAGATTCTACGTTGATATGCGCTCCGCAGCAGGTTGGAGCCCGGTTTTCCTCTCAGCGTGCAGTGAATGTCAGAGGGATGTGAGGAGAGTATTGCCTATTTGAATTCAATGATCTCCTCCTATTTCATAGGTTCTCTGTTATCGGTCGTAGAGATTCATCTCTTACCTCCCTTTTCAGATCGACGATATACTCTTATATATACCATTACCTCTACTGATTCTCGTTTCAGTACTGGTTTGGCTGTCTACTACATGTAGATGAGTGTCCTGGGGTAAGTAAGTCTTATTTTCTGTGACACTCTAAGCTATGGTTGGGCACTTTTATATAAAGTTCTAAATATATGTATTCAAACATTTATTTGCCTTGACTCAGGATGTTCAACGTTCCTTATTTCAGACAGTCAGTTTCATATTTGGGATAATGCATATCAATAAATCAATTTTTTTCTTACCTTAAAATTTGACTTTTTCCCTGTGGGCTGTTAGGCTCGCGGGGGCTGAAAATTCTTCATTTTATTGTGTCATTCTTGGCGCGGACTTTTTTGGCGCAAAATTTTTTTTTCTGTTTCCGGCGTCATACGTGTCGCCGGAAGTTGCGTAATTTTTTACGTTTTTTTGCGCCAAAAGTGTCGGCGTTCCGGATGCGGCATCATTTTTGGCGCTAAAAGCATTTAGGCGCCAAATAATGTGGGCGTCTTTTTTGGCGCTAAAAAATATGGGCGTCACTATTGTCTCCACATTATTTAAGTCTCATTTATTGCTTCTGGTTGCTAGAAGCTTGTTCACTGGCATTTTTTCCCATTCCTGATACTGTCATTTAAGGAATTTGATCAATTTTGCTTTATATGTTTTTTCTATTACATATTGCAAGATGTCCCAGATTGACACTGAGTCAGAAGATACTTCTGGAAAAACGCTGCCTGGTGCTGGATCTGCCAAAGCTAAGTGTATCTGCTGTAAACTTTTGGTATCTATTCCTCCAGCTGTTGTTTGTAATGAATGTCATGATAAACTTGTTAATGCAGATATTTCCTTTAGTAATGTTACATTACCTGTTGCTGTTCCATCAACATCTAATACTCAGTGTCCCTGTTAACATAAGAGATTTTGTTTCTAAATCCATTAAGAAGGCTATGTCTGTTATTCCTCCTTCTAGTAAACGTAAAAGGTCTTTTAAAACTTCTCATTTTTCAGATGAATTTTTAAATGAACATCATCATTCTGATAATGGTTCCTCTGGTTCAGAGGATTCTGTCTCAGAGGTTGATGCTGATAAATCTTCATATTTATTCAAAATGGAATTTATTCGTTCTTTACTTAAAGAAGTCTTAATTGCATTAGAAATAGAGGATTCTGGTCCTCTTGATACTAAATCTAAACGTTTAAATAAGGTTTTTAAATCTCCTGTAGTTATTCCAGAAGTTTTTCCTGTCCCTGATGCTCCTTATGCATGGAAATTCTAGGTCTTATGACTGCTGCATCGGATGCGATCCCCTTTGCTCGTTTTCACATGCGACCTCTTCAGCTCTGTATGCTGAACCAGTGGTGCAGGGATTACACAAAGATATCTCAATTAATATCTTTAAAACCGATTGTACGACACTCTGACGTGGTGGACAGATCACCATCGTTTAGTTCAGGGGGCTTCTTTTGTTATTCCAACCTGGACTGTAATTTCAACAGATGCAAGTCTGACAGGTTGGGGAGCTGTTTGGGGGTCTCTGACAGCACAAGGGGTTTGGGAATCTCAGGAGGTGAGATTACCAATCAATATTTTGGAACTCCGTGCAATTTTCAGAGCTCTTCAGTCATGGCCTCTTCTAAAGAGAGAATCGTTCATTTGTTTTCAGACAGACAATGTCACAACTGTGGCATACATCAATCATCAAGGAGGGACTCACAGTCCTCTGGCTATGAAAGAAGTATCTCGAATACTGGTATGGGCGGAATCCAGCTCCTGTCTAGTTTCTGCGGTTCATATCCCAGGTATAGACAATTGGGAAGCGGATTATCTCAGTCGCCAAACGTTACATCCGGGCGAATGGTCTCTTCACCCAGAGGTATTTCTTCAGATTGTTCAAATGTGGGGACTTCCAGACATAGATCTGATGGCTTCTCATCTAAACAAGAAACTTCCCAGGTATCTGTCCAGATCCAGGGATCCTCAAGCGGAAGCAGTGGATGCATTGTCACTTCCTTGGAAGTATCATCCTGCCTATATCTTTCCGCCTCTAGTTCTTCTTCCAAGAGTAATCTCCAAGATTCTAAGGAATGCTCGTTTGTTCTGCTGGTGGCTCCAGCATGGCCTCACAGGTTTTGGTATGCGGATCTTGTCCGGATGGCCTCTTGCCAACCGTGGACTCTTCCGTTAAGACCAGACCTTCTGTCACAAGGTCCTTTTTTCCATCAGAATCTCAAATCCTTAAATTTAAAGGTATGGAGAGTGAACGCTTGATTCTTAGTCAAAGAGGTTTCTTTGACTCTGTGATTAATACTATGTTACAGGCTCGTAAATCTGTATCTAGGAAGATATATTATAGAGTCTGGAAGACTTACATTTCTTGGTGTCTTTCTCATAATTTTTCCTGGCATTCTTTTAGAATTCCGAGAATTTTACAGTTTTTTCAGGATGGTTTGGATAATGGTTTGTCTGCAAGTTCCTTGAAAGGACAAATCTCTGCCCTTTTTTTGTTCTTTTTCACAGAAAGATTGCTAATCTTCCTGATATTCATTGTTTTGTACAAGCTTTGGTTCGTATATTAAGTCAATTTCTCCTCCTTGGAGTTTTGAATTTGGTTCTGGGGGCTCTTCAAGCTCCTCCGTTTGAACCTATGCATTCATTGGACATTAAATTACTTTCTTGGAAAGTTTTTTTTGTTTCTTTTTGGCCATCTCTTCTGCTAGAAGAGTTTCTGAATTATCTGCTCTTTCTTGTGAGTCTCCTTTTCTGATTTTTCATCAGGATAAGGCAGTGTTGCGAACTTCTTTTAAATTTTTACCTAAGGTTGTGAATTCTAACAACATTAGTAGAGAAATTGTGGTTCCTTCATTATGTCCTAATCCTAAGAATTCTAAGGAGAAATCATTGCATTCTTTGGATGTAGTTAGAGCTTTGAAATATTATGTTGAAGCTACTAAGAATTTCCGAAAGACTTCTAGTCTATTATCTTTTCTGGTTCTTGGAAAGGTCAGAAGGCCTCTGCCATTTCTTTGGCATCTTGGTTGAAATCTTTAATTCATCATGCTTATGTCGAGTCGGGTAAAACTCCACCTCAAAGGATTACAGCTCATTCTACTAGGTCAGTTTCTACTTCCTGGGCATTTAGGAATGAAGCTTCGGTTGATCAGATTTGCAAAGCAGCAACTTGGTCTTCTTTGCATACTTTTACTCAATTCTACCATTTTGATGTGTTTTTTTTTTTTCCTTCTAAAGCAGTTTTTGGTAGAAAAGTACTTCAGGCAGCTGTTTCAGTTTGATTCTTCTGCTTATAATTTCAGTTTTTTTCATTATAAGATTTAAACTTTATTTTGGGTGTGGATTGTTTTCAGCGGAATTGGCAGTCTTTATTTTATCCCTCCCTCTCTAGTGACTCTTGCGTGGAAGATCCACATCTTGGGTAGTCATTATCCCATACGTCACTAACTCATGGACTCTTGCTAATTACATGAAAGAAAACATAATTTATGTAAGAACTTACCTGATAAATTAATTTCTTTCGTATTAGCAAGAGTCCATGAGGCCCACCCTTTTTGTGGTGGTTATGATTTTTTTTGTATAAAGCACAATTATTCCAATTCCTTATTTTTTTTATGCTTTCGCACTTTTTTCTTATCACCCCACTTCTTCGCTATGCGTTAAACTGATTTGTGGGTGTGGTGAGGGGTGTATTTGTAGGCATTTTGAGGTTTGGGAAACTTTGCCCCTCCTGGTAGGAATGTATATCCCATACGTCACTAGCTCATGGACTCTTGCTAATATGAAAGAAATGAATTTATCAGGTAAGTTCTTACATAAATTATGTTGTGTTTTTTTTTGTTTTTTTTTAATGAAAAATTTCAGTTATGGCTATTTCTACTCCCCCTGTATCATGTGATAGCGATCAGCCAATCACAAATGCATATACAAATATTCTGCACTTGCTTAGTGGGAGCTGGTGACTCAAAACGTGTAAATATAAAGACTATGCACATTTTGTTAATGGAGGTAAATTGGAAAGTTTAAAATTGCTTGCTTTATCTGAATCATTAGTTTAATTTTGACTTGAGTGTCCCTTTTAACATTGAACAAAAATATTCTTGTGCAATGCCACCCCCTGCTCAGTTTGCAGCCAGTTGCGCTAGAGCAACGAATGTGAATTACCCAGGGTGTCAGGGTGAGTTATCTTGCCACCTCTGAGGTGGAGAGGAGGCAAAAGAAGTTGGGTCGACGACACAGTCTGTCTTGCATCATTTTCTGCGATGCATCACCTCTTACGCTTTGCATCGAATTTTCGCGCATCACATAATTTTTGGCTCATCTCTTTCGTGTCACCTTTGGCACCCTTTTACCTTTTTTAAATACTTTACGGGCTGTCTCTCATTGCCCTAGAATTTGAGTTCCTCGTGGGTTTGCTTTGTTACTTCATTGGATTTCTGGCTTGTGACTTGTATCCTTTCCCCCTGGCTTGTTGACTTTGCCTTGACCAATCTGGTCATTTTCTGGTGTTAAGCTTTCTAGTATTTATCTTTGTGCTCAGTCATCTATCTCCTGGGTCCCAACGCTATTGCCCCAAAGATATTTCTTTTTTACTCCACTTAATGCTGGAAAACAAGACAACTGGCCAGGAATGGTTTAAAAGTCAACTATCTGAAGGGTCTAACAGTTTCTGTTTCTTAAAGGGATATGAAATCCAGTTTTCATATCTAGATTTCAGGGCATTACATTCTAAATATGGGATCCATTTCTACTGCATCATGGCACCATATCTATATAACTATCAAACCGTTTATTCAAAGGGGGGAAAAAGTGGCTATGAGTGTCTCAGCATAATACTCCAGTGGGGTAGAGTAGATGTTCACTATGTACAGTTACATCTACAAACAGGTTAAACTTTTCCGGGTAACTACTCTACCAAGTAAGTAATCTTGAGCTTTGTTTATATCACCTTAATATACACAATAGTAGAGTTTATATTACAGAGCTTTCACTTTCTGCTGCTATCAAGTTGCCCAGCCACCAGTAGTCCTGCTCTTAGACCTTTATCCCTCCCACCTCTCTGGTAATCTTAATCTTTGCCTCCCCAGGGGGAAGTTGAAGAATAGAGGTTCTCCAGATTCTTCATTGAAAGAGGGTCTCAGATCTATGTGATACCCAGTTTCCTCTCAGAGCCAGAAACAGAAGAGAGGGGAATATGGAGTACTGGGCAGTGACAGAATAACAGCCTCTCGGAGTTGATCGCAAGTCTGCTGCAGGTGTCGCAGGGGCCTGTCCCGTAGCCTCTTGTTGGTCTGTTGTTCTCCTCATACGGATCCTCTGCTGCTTACACAGCACTAGATGGGCATCACTAACGGACACAATTTATGCGTCTATAAGCACTGCAGCGTTGGTGCTTGTGAGGTGAGTGATAAAGACTTATGGACTAAAAACACAATATGCCTTTTAATGATGGTGATATCTTTGTAATAAAATGTCTGTTAGGGATACACTTAACAGCTTAATGCTATTCAAAACCTTTATCTTCCCAGAGCATAGCACAGTATTAACTTAACCAGATTGTGCAGACTTGATGCTTTCTCTTGTAAGATGTATCGAGTCCACGGATTCATCCATACTTATGGGACACCCTCCCTCCCCACAGCAGAGCCGTCCACACAGCTCCACCCCCCAATCATTCTCTCTGCCTACTTAACTGCTAGGAAGGGCAAAGTGAGTGTGGTGACAAAAATGTTAATTTTTATTTTCTCAAGCAAAAGTTTGTTATTTTAAATGGTACCGGTGTGTACTATTTACACTCTGGCAGAAAAGGGATGATGATCTTAAAATTTTGTAACTAAGATCCACTGCTGTTCTCACAAGGGCTGAACAGTACAGGAAAACTTCAGTTGGGGGAATAGTTTGCAGGCTAAACTGCATTAAGGTATGTTCAGTCTATTTTTTTCTAGACATACTGTTATTTCTAGAAAAGGCTGGCAATATCCCCATGAGGGAAAGGAAAGCTGTATTCAGAGACTTAGTAAGAATCCCAGCTTGCATAAAGGGCTCATAGTTACTGGTGACACTAATGGAAAAAACGTTTTGGTTTAATTACAAATAAAACGTTTTTTTAAGGGGTCTTTGTGGCTTGTTTAAGGGTTATTAACCCACATGGTTAGTTTAAGAAACACTCTGTGGCGTTTTTTAGGCCCCATAACTTCGAGTGAGGTGGGAGGGGCCTATTTTCAGTTGCACAGTTTATTTACCTCAGAAGCATCCAGCTACTTCTCCAGAGATTCCTGCTGTATTTGAGGGCGGTAAAGAGGTTTTTTCCCCACAAATCGTTCATAAAGGGCAGGTAGGCACCACAGCAGAGCTGTGGCAAGGTGCTGAACGTTATTTTACCGGTTTTGAAGTTTTTTTCAATCCGGTTTTTACATTAAGGGGTTAATTGTTTATTTGCATAGTGGTGCAAAGTTACTAAGGCTTTATGATGCTACTGTAAATATTTTGTTGTGTTTACTACTTTTTTACACTGTTTTGCAGAGTTTGTGCAGCTTTTTTTTCTCTTAAAGGCACAGTACAGTTCTTGTTTAAAGTGTTATTTACTTTGATTAAAGTGTTTTCCAAGTGTGCTTGTTACATTACTAGCCTGTTTAACATGTCTTACACCAAGGAAAATCCTTGTTCTATGTGTTTAGAAGCCATTGTGGAACCCCCTCTTGCACTGATATGTCTATAAATTATAAAGAGCATATTTTAGCACTTAAAAATATTGCAATAGATGATTCTCAGTAAGAAGGAAATGAGGGTTTAGCATCTAGCTCTCCCCAAGTGTCACAACCAGTAATGCCCGCACAAGTGACGCCAAGTACCTCTAGTACGTCTAATAAATTTACTTTACAAGACATTTCCACAATTATGAATAAAACCCTCACAGAGGTTTTCTCTAAACTGCCTGGTTTACAAGGAAAGCGTGACAGCTCTGGGTTAAGAACAAATGCTGAGCCGACGCTTTAGTAGCCGTATCCGATAAACCCTCACAATGTTCTGAAGTAGGGGTAAGGGATTTGTTATCTGAGGAAGAGATTTCTGATTCAGGAAAGACGCTTCCTCAGAAAGATTCTGATATGACGGCCTTTAAATTTAAGCTTGAACACCTCCGCTTATTGCTCAAGGAGGTATTAGCTACTCTAGACGATTGTGACCCTATAGTGGTCCCAGAGAAATTGTGTAAAATGGACAGATACTTAGAGGTTCCTGTTTACACTGATGTTTTCTCCAACATAGGTGTGTCCGGTCCACGGCGTCATCCTTACTTGTTGGATATTCTCTTCCCCAACAGGAAATGGCAAAGAGCCCAGCAAGCTGGTCACATGATCCCTCCTAGGCTCCGCCTTCCCCAGTCATTCTCTTTGCCGTTGTACAGGCAACATCTCCACGGAGATGGCTTAGAGTTTTTTGGTGTTTAAATGTAGTTTTATTCTTCAATCAAGAGTTTATTTTAAAATAGTGCTGGTATGTACTATTTACTCTGAAACAGGAAAGAGATGAAGATTTCTGTTTGTAAGAGGAAAATGATTTTAGCAACCGTTACTAAAATCGATGGCTGTTTCCACACAGGACTGTTGAGAGGAATTAACTTCAGTTGGGGGAAACAGTGAGCAGACTTTTGCTGCTTGAGGTATGACACATTTCTAACAAGACTCGGTAATGCTGGAAGCTGTCATTTTCCCTATGGGAACCGGTAAGCCATTTTCTTAGTTTAAGTAAAAGAATAAAGGGCTTCATTAGGGCTTAAAAAACTGGTAGACATTTTTCTGGGCTAAAACGATTACTTTACTAAGTATATTTGGCAGATTATTACTTTTAATAGTTGTTAAATCTTGGGGATTGTTTTAATAAAAACGGCAGGCACTGTATTGGACACCTTTTTCACTGGGGGCCTTTTCTAGTCATAGACAGAGCCTCATTTTCGCGCCTCTAATGCGCAGTTGTTTTTGGAAAGCATGGCATGCAGATGCATGTGTGAGGAGCTAAGAACCACTGAAAAAGCTTATAGAAGGCATCATTTGGTATCGTATTCCCCTCTGGGCTTGGTTGGGTCTCAGCAAAGCAGATACCTGGGACTGTATAGGGGTTAAATGTAAAAACGGCTCCGGTTCCGTTATTTTAAGGGTTAAAGCTTTCAAATTTGGTGTGCAATACTTTTAAGGCTTTAAGTTACTGTGGTGAAATTTTGGTGAAATTTGAACAATTCCTTCATACTTTTTCACATATTCAGTAATAAAGTGTGTTCAGTTTGAAATTTAAAGGGACAGTAACGGTTTTATTGTAAAACGTTTTTTGTGCTTTGTTGACAAGTTTAAGCCTGTTTAACATGTCTGAACCATCAGATAACGATGTTCTATATGTATGAAAGCCAATGTGTCTCCCCATTTAAATATATGTGATATATTTGTGTCATAATGTCCAAACAATGTAGGGATAATAATGCCATAGATATGATATTGCCCAAGATGATTCCTCTAATGAGGGGAGTAAGCATGGTACTGCATCATCCCCTTCTGTGTCTACACCAGTTTTGCCCACACAAGAGGCCCCTAGTACATCTAGTGCGCCAATACTTATTACCATACAACAATTAATGGCTGTAATGGATAATTCTATTGCATGCATTTTTTCCAAAATGCCTACTTATCAGAGAAAGCGTGATTGCTCTGTTTTAAACACTGAAGAGCAAGAGGACGCTGATGATATCTGTTCTGACATACCCTCACACCTATCTGAAGGGGCCAGGAGGGAGGTTTTGTCTGAGGGAGAAATTTCAGATTCAGGGAAAATTTCTCAACAAGCAGAACCTGATATTGTAACTTTTAAATTTAAATTTCAACATCTCCACGCACTACTTAAGGAGGTATTATCTACTCTGGATGATTGTGACAATTTGGTCATTCCAGAGAAATTAGGTAAGATGGACAAGTTCCTAGAGGTTCCGGTGCCCCCCGATGTTTTTCCTATACCCAAGCGGGTGGCAGACATAGTAAATAAGGAGTGGGAAAGGCCCGGCATACCTTTTGTCCTCCCCCTATATTTAAGAAATTAGTTCCTATAGTCGACCCCAGAAAGGACTTATAGCATACAGTCTCCAAGGTCGAGGGGGCGGTTTCTACTCTAAACAAACGCACTTCTATTCCTATAGAAGATAGTTGTGCTTTCAAGATCCTATGGATTAAAGGTTAGAGGGTTTGCTTCAAAAGATGTTTGTTCAGCAAGGTTACCTTCTACAACCAATTTCATGCATTGTTCCTGTCACTACAGCTGCGTGTTTCTGGTTCGAAGAACTAGAAAAGTCGCTCAATAAAGAATCTTCGTACGAGGAGGTTTTGGACAGAGTTCAAGCTCTTAAATTGGCTAACTCTTTTTATTTTAGATGCCGCTTTGCAATTAGCTAGATTAGCGGCGAATAATTCAGGGTTTGCTATCGTGGCGCGCAGAGCGCTTTTGCTTAACATCCCTTTCAAGGGTAAAACGCTGTTTGGCCCTGACTTGAAAGAGATTATTTCAGACATCACTGGGGGAAAGGGCCACGCCCTTCCTCTGGATAGGTCTTTTAAGGCTAAAAAGAAGCCAAATTTTCGTCCCTTTCGCAGAAACGGACCTGCCTCAAATTCTACACCCTCTAAGCAAGAGGGTAATACTTCTCAAACCAAGCCAGCCTGGAGGCCGATGCAAGGCTGGAACAAGGGTAAGCAGGCCAAGTCACCTGCCACTGCTACCAAAACAGCATGAAGTGTTGGCCCCCGATCTGGGAAGGATCTGGTGGGGGGCAGACTTTCTCTCTTTGCTCAGGCTAGGGCAAGAGATGTTCAGGATCCTTGGGCGCTAGAAATAGTTTCTCAAGGTTATCTCCTGGAATTCAGGGAACTACCCCCAAGGGGAAGGTTCCACGGGTCTCAATTATCTTCGAACAGGCATTCTTACACTGTGTAGAAGACCTGTTAAGCATGGGAGTGATTCATCCTGTTCCATTAGGAGAACAAGGGATGGGTTTTTACTCCACCCTGTTCATAATTCCCAAAAAAGAGGGAACATTCAGACCTATTTTAGATCTCAAGATTCTAAACAAGTTTCTAAGGGTTTCATCATTCAAAATGGAAACCATTCGAACGATCCTTCCTACCATCCAGGAAGGTCAATTCATGACCACGGTGGACTTGAAGGATGCGTACCTACGTATTCCTATCCACAAGGAACTTTTTCGGTTCCTAAGGTTCGCCTTTCTGGACAAGCATTACCTGTGGCACTTCCATTCGGATTAGCCACTGCTCCAAGGATTTTCACAAGGGTACTAGGGTCCCTTCTAGCGGTGCTAAGACCAAGGGGCATTGCAGTAGTACCTTACTTGGACGACATCCTGATTCAAGTGTCGTCTCTGTCAAAAGCAAGGGCTCATACGGACATTGTCCTAGCCTTTCTCGGATCTCACAGGTGGAAAGTGAACATAGAAAAAAGTTCTCTGTCCCCGTCAACAAGAGTTCCCTTCTTGGGAACAATAATAGTTTCCTTAGAAATGAAGGTTTTTCTGACAGAGGCCAGAAAATCAAAACTTCTAAGCTCTTGTCAGGTACTTCATTCTGTTCTTCTTCCTTCCATAGCGCAGTCCATGGAAGTAATAAGTTTGATGGTTGCGGCAATGGACATAGTTCCTTTTGCACGAATTCATCTAAGACCATTGCACCTGTGCATGCTCAGACAGTGGAATGGGGATTATACAGACTTGTCTCCGACGATACAAGTAGATCAAATAACCAGAGATTCACTCCGTTGGTGGCTGACCCTGGACAACCTGTCACAGGGAATGAGCTTCCGCAGACCAGAGTAGGTCATTGTCACGACCGACGCCAGTCTGGTGGGCTGGGGCGCGGTCTGGGAACCCCTGAAAACTCAGGGTCTATGGTTTCGGGAAGACTCTCTTCTCCCGATAAACATAATGGAACTGAGAGCGATATTCAATGCTCTCAAGGCTTGGCCTCGACTAGCAAAGGCCAAATTCATAAGGTTTCAATCAGACATCATGACGACTGTTACATATATCAACCATCAGGGGGTAACAAGGAGTTCCCTGGCGATGGAGGAGCATCCGGGGGAGTGGCAACTCCATCTGGAAATCTTTGCCCAAATAACTCAATTATGGGGCATTCCAGACATGGTGCTGATGGCCTCTCGTCAGAACTTCATGGTCCCTTGTTATGGGTCCAAATCCAGGGATCCCAAGGCGACTCTATTGGATACAATAGTAGCACCTTGGATCTTCAACCTAGCTTATGTATTCCCACCGTTTCCTCTCATTCCCAGGCTGGTAGCCAGGATCAATCTGGAGAGTGCTTCGGTGACCTTGATAGTTCCTGTGTGGCCACGCAGGACTTGGTATGCAGACCTGGTGAATGTGTCATCGGCTCCACCATGGAAGCTACCTTTGAGACAGGACCTTCTTATTCAGGGTCCATTCGAACATCCGAATCTGGTTTTCCTCCAACTGACTGCTTGGAGTTTGAACGCTTGATTTTATCAAAGCGTGGGTTTTCAGATTCTGTAATCGATACTCTTATTCAGGCTAGAAAGCCTGTAACTAGAAAAATTTACCATAATATATGGAAAAAATATATCTGTTGGTGTGAATCTAAAGGATTCCCATGGAACAAGATAAAAATTCCTAAGATTCTTTCCTTTCTACAAGAAGGTTTGGAGAAAGGATTTTCTGCGAGTTATCTGAAGGGACAGATCTCTGCTTTATCTGTTTTACTTCACAAAAGGCTGGCAGCTGTGCCAGACGTTTAAGCGTTTGCTCAGGCTCTGGTTAGAATCAAGCCTGTTTACAGACCTTTGACTCTTCCCTGGAGTCTTAATCTAGTTCTTTCAGTTCTTCAAGGGGTTCCGTTTGAACCCTTACATTCCGTAGATATTAAGTTATTATCTTGGAAAGTTTTGTTTTAGGTTGCAATTTCTTCCGCTAGAAGAGTTTCTGAGTTATCTGCTCTGCAGTGTTCTCCGCCCTATCTGGTCCATGCAGATAAGGTGGTTTTACGTACTGAGCCTGGTTTTCTTCCGAAGGTTGTTTCCAACAAAAATATTAACCAGGAGATAGTTGTACCTTCTTTGTGTCCGAATCCAGTTTCATAGAAGGAACGTTTGTTACACAATTTGGACGTTGTCCGTGCTCTAAAATTCTATTTAGATGCTACAAAGGATTTCAGACAAACATCTTCCTTGTTTGTTGTTTATTCTGGTAAAAGGAGAGGTCAAAAAGCAACTTCTACCTCTCTATCTTTTTGGCTTAAAAGCATCATCAGATTGGCTTATGAGACTGCCGGACGGCAGCCTCCTGAAAGAATTACAGCTCATTCCACTAGGGCCGTGGCTTCCACATGGGCCTTTAAGAACGAGGCTTCTGTTGATCAGATATGTAAGGCAGCGACTTGGTCTTCACTGCACACTTTTACCAAATTTTACAATTTGATACTTTTGCTTCTTCTGAGGCTATTTTTGGGAGAAAGGTTTTGCAAACCGTGGTGCCTTCCATCTAGGTGACCTGATTTGCTCCCTCCCATCATCCGTGTCCTAAAGCTTTGGTATTGGTTCCCACAAGTAAGGATGACGCCGTGGACCGGACACACCTATGTTGGAGAAAACAGAATTTATGTTTACCTGATAAATTACTTTCTCCAACGGTGTGTCCGGTCCACGGCCCGCCCTGGTTTTTTAATCAGGTCTGATGATTTATTTTCTTTAACTACAGTCACCACGGTATCATATTTCTCCTATGCAAATATTCCTCCTTTACGTCGGTCGAATGACTGGGGAAGGCGGAGCCTAGGAGGGATCATGTGACCAGCTTTGCTGGGCTCTTTGCCATTTCCTGTTGGGGAAGAGAATATCCCACAAGTAAGGATGACGCCGTGGACCGGACACACCGTTGGAGAAAGTAATTTATCAGGTAAACATAAATTCTGTTTTTCCAGTCCCTAAGAGGATTGTGACTATTGTTACTAAGGAGTGGGATGGACCAGGTATTCCGTTCGCTCCCCCTCCTGTCTTTAAGAAAATGTTTCCCATATCTGACACCATACAGGACTCGTGGCAGACTGTTCCTAAGGTGGAGGGAGCTATTTCTACTCTTGCTAAGCGTACAACTATACCTATCGAATACAGTTGTGCTTTCATAGATCCTATGGATAAAAAAATTAGAGGGTCTCCTAAAGAAAATTTGTTCATCAAGGTTTTCTTCTTCAACCTATTCCTTGCATTGTTCATGTAACTACTGCAGCTGCTTTCTGGTTTGAGGCTCTAGAAGAGGCTCTTCAGGTGGAGACTCCATTAGAGGATATTATGGATAGAATTAAGGCCCTTAAGTTGGCTAATTCTTTCATTACAGATGCTGCTTTCCAAATGGCTAAATTAGCGGCAAAGAATTCAGATTTTGCCATTTTAGCACGCAGGGCGTTATGGCTTAAGTCCTGGTTTGCTGATGTGTCATCAAAATCTAAATTGTTGAACATCCCTTTCAAAGGAAAGACCCTATTCGGGCCTGCACTGAAAGAAATTATTTCAGAAATCACTGGAGGGAAAGGCCATGCCCTCCCTCAGGATAAAACAAATAAGATGAGGACCAAACAAAATAATTTTCGTTCCTTTCGGAACTTCAAGGGTGGTCCCGCTTCAGCTTCCCCTGCAGCAAAGCAAGAGGGGAATTCTGTCCAATCCAAGTCAGTCTGGAGACCTAACCAGGCTTGGAACAAAGGTAAACGGGCCAAGAAGCCTGCAGCTGCCTCTAAGACAGCATGAAGAGGTAGCCCCCGATCCTGGACCGGATCTAGTAGGGGGCAGACTCTCTCTTTGCTCAGGCTTGGGCAAGAGATGTTCCAGATTCCTGGGCTTTAGAAATGGTGCCCCAAGGATATCTTCTGGACTTCAAAGACTCCTACCCAAGGGGGAGATTTCACATTTCTCAATTGTCTGCAAACCAGACAAAGAGAGAGGCGTTCTTACGCTGTGTAGAAGACCTACATACCATGGGAGTGATCCGCCCAGTTCCAAGAGCGGAACAAGGGCTAGGTTTTTACTCCAACCTGTTTGTGGTTCCCAAAAAAGAGGGAACATTCAGACCAATCTTGGATCTCAAAATTCTAAACAAATTCCTCAGAGTACCATCTTTCAGGATGGAGACTATTCGGACTATTCTTCCTCTGATCCAGGAGGGTCAATATATGACTACCGTGGATTTAAAGGATGCGTATCTACACATCCCTATTCACAGAGATCATCATCAATTCCTCAGATTCGCCTTCTGGAATTACCAGTTTGTGGCCCTTCCCTTCGGGTTGGCCACGGCTCCCAGAATTTTCACAAAGGTGCTAGGGTCCCTTTTGGTGGTTCTAAGACCGCGGGGTATAGCAGTGGCGCCTTATCTAGACAACATCTTAATTCAGGCGTCGACTTTCCAGCTAGCCAAGTCTCACACGGACATCGTGTTGGCTTTTCTGAGATCTCACGGGTGGAAGGTGAACATTAAAAAAAGAGTTCTCTCGTCCCTCTCAAAAGTTTCCTTCCTAGGGACTCTGATAGACTCGGTAGAAATGAAAATATTTCTGACGGAGGCCAGAAAATCAAAGCTCTTAACCAGCTCTTCATTCCATTCCTCGGCCATCAGTGGCTCAGTGTATGGAGGTAATTGGACTCATGGTAGCGGCAATGGACATAGTTCCCTATGCCCGCCTACACCTCAGACCACTGCAACTATGCATGCTCAAACAGTGGAATGGGGATTATGCAGATTTATCTCCTCAACTGCATCTGGACCAAGAGACCAGAGGTTCTCTTCTCTGGTGGTTGTCTCAGGACCACCTGTCTCAGGGAATATGTTTCCGTAGGCCAGAGTGGCTCATATTAACGACAGATGCCAGCCTGCTAGGCTGGGGTGCAGTCTGGAAATCCCTGAAAGCACAGGGCTTATGGTCTCGGAAGGAATCTCTCCTTCCGATAAACATTCTAGAACTGAGAGCAATATTCAATGCGCTTCAGGCATGGCCTCAGCTAGCTGCGGCCAAATTCATCAGATTTCAGTCGGACATCACGACTGTAGCCTATATCGATCATCAAGGAGTAACACGGAGATCTCTAGCGATGATGGAGGTAACCAAAATAATCCGATGGGCGGAGGATCACTCTTGCCATCTCTCAGCAATCCATATCAAAGGGGTAGAGACCTGGGAGGCGGATTTCCAAAGTCGTCAAACTTTTCATCTGGGGGAGTGGGAGCTCCATCCCGAGGTATTTGCCCAGCTGACTCTGCTATGGGGCACACCAGAATTGGATCTGATGGCGTCCCGACAACGCCAAACTTCCTTGTTACGGGTCCAGGTCCCGGGATCCCCAGACGGTACTGATAGATGCTCTAGCAGTGCCTTGGTCCTTCAATCTGTCCTATGTATTTCCACCGTTTCCTATCCTCCCACGTCTGGTTGCCAGAATCAAGCAGGAGAGAGCTTCGGTGACTCTGATAGCGCCTGCGTGGCCACGCAGGACTTGTTATGCAGACCTGGTGGACATGTCATCTGTTCCACCGTGGACTCTGCCAATGAGGCAGGACCTTCTAATCCAAGGTCCGTTCAAGCATCCAAATCTAATTTCTCTGTGTCTGACTGCTTGGAGATTGAACGCCTGATTCTATCAAAGCGTGGTTTCTCTGAGTCGGTCACTGATACCCTGATTCAGGCTAGAAAGCCTGTTTCCAGGAAAATCTATCATAAGTTTTAGCGCAAATATCTTTGTTGGTGTGAATCCAAGGGTTACTCATGGAGTAAGATTAGGATTCCTAGAATTTTGTCCTTTCTCCAAGAAGGATTGGAGAAAGGATTATCAGCTAGTTCCTTAAAGGGACAAATATCTGCTCTGTCCTTTTACACAAACGTCTGGCAGATGTTCCAGACGTTCAAGCATTTAGTCAGGCCTTGGTCAGCATCAAGCCTGTATTTAAACCTATTGCTCCGCCATGGAGCCTAAACTTGGTTCTTAAAGTTCTTCAAGGGGTTCCGTTTGAACCTATGCATTCCATAGATATTAAAGGGACAGTCTAGGCCAAAATAAACTTTCATGCTTCAGATAGAGAATGTAATTTTAAACAATTTTCCAATTTACTTTTATCACCAATTTTGCTTTGTTCTCTTGGTATTCTTAGTTGAAAGCTTAATCTAGGAGGTTCATATGCTAATTTCTTAGACCTTGAAGCCCACCTCTTTCAGATTGCATTTTAACAGTTTTTCACCACTAGAGGGTGTTAGTTCACATATTTCATATAGATAACGCTGTGCACGTGAAGTAATCTGGAGCAGGCACTGATTGGCTAGACTGCAAGTCTGTCAAAAGAACTGAAAAAAGGGGCAGTTTGCAGAGGCTTAGATACAAGGTAGTCACAGAGGTTAAAAGTATATTATTATAACTGTGTTGGTTATGCAAAACTGGGAAATGGGTAATAAAGGGATTATCTATCTTTTAAAACAATAACAATTCTGGTGTAGACTGTCCCTTTAAGCTTCTATCTTGGAAAGTTTTGTTTTTAGTAGCTATCTCTTCGGCTCGAAGAGTTTCTGAGTTATCTGCTTTACAGTGTGACTTGTCACCTTACCTAGTTTTCCATGCAGATAAGGTGGTTTTGCGTACCAAACCTGGGTTTCTTCCTAAGGTTGTTTCTAATAGGAATATCAATCAGGGGATTGTTGTTCCTTCTCTGTGTCCTAATCCTTCATCAAAGAAAGAACGTCTGTTGCACAATCTTGATGTGGTTCATGCTTTAAAGTTCTACTTACAAGCAACTAAAAATTTCAGTCAAACATCTTCATTGTTTGTTTATTCTGGTAAACGGAGAGGTCAAAAGGCTACGGCTACCTCTTTCCTTTTGGCTGAAAAGCTTCATCCGTTTGGCTTATGAGACTGCTGGCCAGCAGCCTCCTGAAAGAATTACTGCTCATTCTACTAGAGCAGTGGCTTCCACATGGGCTTTTAAAAATGAGGCTTCTGTTGAACAGATTTGTAAGGCAGCGACTTGGTCTTCGCTGCATACTTTTTCCAAATTTGATACTTTTGCTTCTTCGGAGGCTATTTTTGGGAGAAAGGTTCTACAAGCAGTGGTGCCTTCCGTTTAAGGTACCTGTCTTGTCCCTCCCTTCATCCGTGTCCTAAAGCTTTGGTATTGGTATCCCATAAGTATGGATGAATCTGTGGACTCGATACATCTTACAAGAGTAAACAAAATTTATGCTTACCTGATAAATTTCTTTCTCTTGTGATGTATCGAGTCCACGGCCCGCCCTGTCACTTTAAGACTGGTAGTATATTTATTTTTATTTTAAAATCTTCAGTCACCACTGCACCCTATAGTTTCTCCTTTTTCTTCCTAGCCTTCGGTCGAAGGGCTGGGGGGGGGAGCTGTGTGGACGGCTCTGCTGTGGGTGCTCTCTGTCACTTCCTGTGGGGATGGAGGGTGTCCCATAAGTATGGATGAATCCGTGGACTCGATACATCACAAGAGAGAAATTTATCAGTTAAGCATAAATTCTGTTTTTTAACTTTTTTTATGTTGGAATAAAGTATATAGTTTTATGAATTCTTGATCCACCTGCATGGATGAATTGAGAGAGAGCTAGATATATACAGTGGATATAAAAAGTGTACACATCCCTGTTAAAATGGCAGGTTTCTGTGATGTAAAAAAATGAGACAAAATAATTTCAGAACTTTTTCCACCTTTAATGTGACATATAAACTATGCAATTTAATTGAATAACAAACTGAAATCTTTTAGGTGAAGGGAAGTACAAATAAATTATGGTTGCATAAGCACCTTTTTGATTTTATTACAGCACTCTTTTGGGGTATGAGTCTATCAGCATGGCACATCTTGACATGGCAAGATTTCCCCACTTTTCTTTGCAAAAACACTCCACTCCAAATCTGTCAGATTGCGAGGGCATCTCCTGTGCACAGCCCTCTTCAGATCACCCCACAGATCACATTCTGGTGAAGCCATTCCTTTGTTGATTTGGATGTATGCTTTGGGTCGTTGTCATGCTGAAAGATGAAGTTCCTCTTCATGTTCAGCTTTCTAGCAGAAGCCTGAAGGTTTTGTGCCAATATTGACTGGTATTTGGAACTGTTCAAAATTCCCTCTACCTTGAATAAGGCCCCAGTTCCAGCTGAAGAAAAGCAGATCCAAAGCATGATGCTACCACCACCATGCTTCACTGTGGGTATGGTGTTCTTTTGGTGATATGCAGTGTTGTTTTTGCGCCAAACATATATCTTTTGGAATTATTTCCAAAAAGTTCAACCTTGGTTTCATCAGACCAGAACACCTTTTCTCACATGCTTTTGGGAGACTTCAGATGTGTTTTTGCTAAATTTAGCTGGGCTTGGATGTTTTTCTTCGTAAGAAAAGGCTTCCGTCTTGCCGTCTACCCCAAAGCCCAAACATATGAAGAATACGGGCGATTGTTGTCACATGTACTACACAGCCAGTACTTGCCAGATATTCCTGCAGCTCCTTTAATGTTGCTGTAGGCCTCTTGGTAGCCTCCCAGACCAGTTTTCTTCTCGTCTTTTCATCAATTTTGGAGGGACATCCAGTTCTTGGTAATGTCATTGTTGTGCCATATGTTCTCCACTTGATGATGCCTGTCTTCACTGTGTTCCTGACTGATGCCTTTTTAACAATGGGATCCCTCTGATGCTTTGGAAGCTCTCTGCGGACCATGGCTTTTGTGTAGGACGCGACTAAGAAAATGTCAGGAAAGACCGACTAGAACAGCTGAACTTTATTCAGGGTTAATCAGAGGCACTTTAAATTATGGCAGGTGTTTGTGATGACTCTTATTTAACATTGTTTTAAATGTGATTGCTTAATTCTGAACACGGCTACATCCCCAGGGTGTGCACACTTATGCAACCACATTGTTGTGTAGTTTATAGGTCACATTAAAGGTGGAAAAAGTTCTGAAATGATTTTATATTTGTCATTTTTTTACATCACAGAAACCTGACATTTTAACAGGGGTGTGTAGACTTTTTTTTTTTTATATCCACTGTATGTATGTATTCTCTCTCATACTTTATTTTTATATGTTCCACATGTTGTTGTTGTTGTGTTTTTTTTTTTTTTTTGTACTTCTATTGTAGCCTTAACACTTTATTTCAGGTCTCTAGTTGCCCTACAAGTTCCTAACTTGTAATTTAAGTGTGCCTCACTATCCATTGAAAGTATAGTGCATGCTAAAGAGGGGTCTGCTGAGCTAAATTTTCTCTGGTGTATTTTTTTTTTTTTTTTTACCATGGACGTGTAATTCCAGATTGAGCACTATTCTGAGCGAGGACCTGCGATATTGATAGTGCACAGTGCTCCGACTGAATTCTATAGGATTTTGCAAGCACAAATCGTTCCGTCTATGATGAAACTATTTAATTTCTATTTTATAGAAATTAATAATTGCTCTTCTTACTTTGCTGCTGCTAATATATCTTTAATTCCCAAAAAAAACAAGGATCCAGAATTGCCTTCTTTATACAGGCCCATCTCTGTATTAAATGCAGACTATAAGATATTAACCTCTATTATTGCAAACAGATTGAAGCCCCATTTTAAGTTTAATAATTCATGATAATCAGTCAGGTTTTATGCCTGGGAGAAATCCGGCCAAGAATATGAGGAAGGTAATAACTCCGATAGATTCTTTTTTTTTTTTTTTTAAATAAATAAATTTTTCAAGACAGAGAGAGAATATAGATCTAGTACTTCTGACGGTCGACGCGGAGAAGGCGTTTGATCGTATTTCATGGGAACATTTTATTTTTCTCCTTAGAACAGTTTGATCTGAAGGGACATTTTAATAATTTCATTTGATTAATATACTGCGTTCCGTTTTCTGCTTTAATCATTAATGGGGAAATTTCACAGCGCTTAGTTCTTCAGAGGGGTACTCGTCAAGGCTGCCCTCTTTCTCCACTATTATTTAACATGTCAGTGGAACCTTTGGCTATTTTATTGCGCCAACAGCTGGAAGGTATTCAAATTGGAGGTTATAAATTAGTGTTATTGATGTATGCGGATGACTTACTGTTAACTGTTCTAAGTAACATTAAAAAGAATCTTCTGCTGCTATTGGATCTGATTAGAATTTTCAACCAAATCTCAGGCTATAAAATTAATTTATCCAAATCAGAATTGTTATGCCTAAATAAAAGGGGTCAGAAGATTGAACATCCCTTCAGGGAAACCTCACAGATTATATATCTTGGCATTAACCTAAGCCCTAATCCAGAGGAATGGTATAGCTTGAATTTTCGCAAGTGTTTTGCAGTATGTAAGAAAAAATTGGAAGAAAGGGAAATAGGAAGATTTACCCAAACAGCAAGGGTCATGTTAATAAAAACAATTCTATTTCCGAAACTATTTTATTTAATACAAAATATTCAGATTCCTTTACACAAAGCGGATATAATAAAATATAATAAATCATGTTCCAAATTTCTCTGGAAAGTTGCAAAGGCACGTATTGCTGTAACTCGTCTTATGAACGAGAAAGCAGCAGCAGGGTTAGCACTTCCAAATATTCAAGCATATAGTATAGCTGCTTGCGTTAAGATAGCAGTTGATTGGTTAACAGCACAAAAACCAGTATCTTCACTTGAGCTTGAATCTATGTATGTGACTCCTTTTAGACTGGATGCTATTTTACACTGTCCTGTTACCTCTCTTCCTTCGAAGATTTTTTCTCTGGTAGCTTTTAGGCATATCATTACAGCGTGGCAAAAGTTCTGTGTGGAGGCGGGATGTTCTCCTTATGTTTCCAAATATTTACCTATTATAGGTAACCCATCTTTTCCGCCAGGACTAACAGATGAGGTCTTCAGACAATGGTCTGCAAAAGGCCTGAAGTATATCATACAAATATTAGACATAAACTTAGACACTTTATCTTTTTCGGAAGTATGTAATCAATTTGGGCTTTCAAAGCGAAACTTTTATGCTTACCTACAGGTAAGACACTTTGCTTTTGAATTAAAACAATAGTATGGTATGGATTGCTCATTTCAAGATACCCAAATTCGGATTAATGCCTATAAATTGGGTTTACACTCTTCTTTTTATCAACAGTCTTCCATAAGTCAAGTAGAATATATAGTTTCTAAATGGAGGAATTTTTTTCAAGATATAGACTGCCAGGTAATAAGGGATACTTTTAGGTCATTAGAGAAAAGCTGGGTTCTAACGGCATGGAGAGAATCGCAGATTAAAATAACTTTAAAGACATATTTGACCCCAGCAAGAATATCGAATTGTATAAGACAAATAGTTTGTGTTCTAGATGTAGCTCTTCTGACGCAGACCTTTTTCATTGTTTCTGGGCTTGCCCAAAAGTTGGACAGTTCTGGAGTAAAGTAGGATATTGGATGAATGTAACTCTAAATATAGACTACCATATTCAGCCGATGGAAATATTTTTTTTTTTTAGTTAAATCTCAAGGATCTGTATTAAATGTAAAGCTAATTAATACATTCATATTCCTGGGCCGTAACTTAATTTTGAGATCATGAAAAGCGAAAGTTTCACCTAGTTTGAAAGAACTTAAGAACGCTTTGGTTTCCCAATGTCTTTTAGAACAATGCAATTTACAAAACCCAAATGATGAACGATTGGCATTTTTTTTTTAAACATTGGATAATGTTTATCTAATCCCTTCCAGTCCCTGCTCAAATTACCTTAGTTAAGCCATTAATGAAAACGGCTTATATTACAATTGCTTGCAGGCCACTTACCTACTATATGGCTGAATAATGCCAATGAGAGCCTGAGGGGCTAGTGGAGGGGATGAGGGGAAGAGAGGGGTTCCTTTTTTTTTTTTTTTTTTTTTTCTTGGGTTTTTATTTTTTAGGTAATTGGTAAATATAACGAAAGAACTGTAATCTTGAGATGTGTAAGTCTGAATATTTTTTTTTTTTTTTCTGGCTCCAGGGTCCTGTGTGACCCTCGGTTAATTTTGAACCCACGATATCATTTGTGATTTTTCTGTTGTTGTGTAATAAAAGATTTAAAAAAAAAAAGTGCACAGTGCTCCTCTTTATGTTGTTAGAATGGGACCCAAAAAAAAATATATATCTTTTAAAAAGGAACACAATGAATAAATCAAATGCTCTAATTTTGTTAAAGAGCTATCTTTGTAGAAGGTACTTATGACTGTTTGTATACAAATTTAAATATAAATCAATTCAAAGAGGAGCCCTAAGTAACATTTCAAATATATGTGGTGGTGGTTGTGTTTTTTTTTATTTTTCCAAATGTGTATGATAAATCTAAAACCACTATACAAGGCTCTTTTAGACCTATTAATAAGTGTTTGTTTTTCAACTTGAGTCATATTTTTAAACTTTTGTAAAATATTTTTTTGGGCCTATATTTTCAAAGGAACTTATACTTCAAAGAAGAATAAGTTTACAGCACAACCAGAACTACAAACAGAATTAGGAAACATTAGTCTCATTTGTGTAACAAAAAAAACCCTCACAGGTTACTAACCCTTTACTTAGTTCTTAAATCCAAACATACAGCTCACTGATCATATCTGTAGCATTGACATGGAATCTTTACTGCACAACCCTAAGTAAGCAGCACATTTGTGATGTGTTTATATACATACACGCCTGGGAAAAATACTGGTTGGCTTCAACTGTATATTTAAATATACGAAAAATAACCTTAAAGCTTAGTTGCCCTGTATTTAATGTATTTTTTACATTACCTATACCCATGCATTTAAATATGATTACATTTACAAGCATTTTTGCTCATACATGTGTAAGAAATAAATAACAAGGTTTATATCAAAATACACAAATGCTTACCAGCTGTCTCCTCTTCAGCTCCCTGTGTCTCTTCAGTGTGTGCATGCTGGAGCCGGGAGCAGGCGGTGTTGTCTGCACTCACAAACACTTGCACAATGTGACCACCAAAACAAATGCACTATATCTATAGCTCTCTCCGTTTTTTACAATAGCATTTATTCAATACAGTAAACGTTTTTCGGGGTCTCCCCCATCCTCAGACCACTTACAGTACAACACACAAACCCCTTCATTTATAACACCTTACCTCCACCAGAAACTAACGTCCGATCCCCCAGCATCTGTGTAGCGCAACTTTGCATGCGCGCCCGGAGTTAAGGAGAGCCGACAGGGACAAAACTAGAGAAGTGCAAGAATAAAAACATACAATGTTACAGATAGGCGATGCGTGCAACCATATTAATATATAATACGATCATACAGGCATAAACTTGTGACATTATAGAGTAAATTAATGTCGTGAGTTATATACAGCAAAGGATATTATAAGTACAAATTCATTCCACCTGTAGGTGGTACTAAAATCATGCAACGTTACAGCCAGCACTTCAATACCTAATGGATAATCACCCTGACATACATACTAGCCTAGTAACATAATAATACAGAGAAGGTGATTTCTTTAATACCCACAATATGCCCATTATCGGCTTAATAAAGTGTAAACCAAACCTCATCAGAGCCCTCATTAATCTCTTTGTGGCAAACTATTGGACCACCATTGCCTAGGGTACATATATCGTGTTTATTAAAGGGACAGAACAGCGAACTATGCCCTACAAATGCAGCTATCACTATGTCAACTTACTGCCTGCAATCATAAAGACATTAGTTGTTTAACATATTTATCTGCGATATCAGCTAAGGGCTACAGGGGAAAGTATGTCTCTTTGCAGATGATACAAAAATTTGCAACAGAGTGGATGTTCCAGGGGGGGTAGACAAAATGAGAAGTGATATACAACAATTGGAGGATTGGACAAACAACTGGGATCTAAAGTTTAACACGGCAAAGTGTAAAATAATGCATTTAGGGAAGAAAAATCCAAATGTTAATTACAGACTCAATGACACTTTACTGACTGTTACAGACGAGGAACAGGACTTGGGAATTATTATTTCAGATGATTTAAAACTTAGTAAACAATGTAGTAATGCAGCGAGTAAGGCTAGCAGAATGCTTGGATGTATTGGTAGAGGTATTTGCAGCAGAAATAGTAAGGTTCTTATGCCACTTTATAGATCATTAGTTAGGCCTCATCTTGAGTATTGTGTGCAGTTCTGGAGGCCATATCTTCAGAAGGATATTAACAAACTTGAATCTGTGCAAAGGAGGGCTACCAAAATGGTACATGGTCTAAAAAATAAAACTTACCAGGATAGGCTCAATGACCTAAATATGTATAGCTTAGAGGAGAGAAGGGAAAGAGGTGATATGATAGCAACTTTCAAGTACATTAAAGGGTTTAGTAAAACTGAGGCTGTGGGTATTTTACATAAAATGGAAAATTCAAGAACAAGGGGTCATGAGCTCAAGCTAAAGGGTAGTAGATTCAGGAGTAATTTGAGGAAGCACTTCTTTACAGAAAGAGTGATTGATTTATGGAATAAACTTCCTCAAGAGGTAGTAGCAACAAACACTGTGGGGGACTTTAAAAATGCATGGGACAAGCATAGGGCTATCCTACGAACTAGATAAGTTTATACTGTTAGGTAAGGTCGGGCAGACTTGCTGGGCCTATGGCTCTTATCTGCCGTCAATATCTATGTTTCTATTAGTAATAAAAAATAATTAAGCACATTATCAAATTCAGATAGACTTTATCTACCTAAGTACTAATCTACAACCAAACTGGTAATGGGTATCATTATAATGAACCCACAAGACAATCTGATATATACCTAGAAAATGTGGCAAAGTTAAGTACATAGTAAAGACAGGGCTCAAATGACCGCTACAGGAAACATTGATAATCCAAGTGTACATTCAGTCCCTTAGGATACATAGTATCCAAATTAAAAATCCATTGGGACTCCCTCTGTAGCAGACGTTTGGCCCTGTCTCCACCCCTGGCACATCTGGGAATGTGGTCAATAATGATGTAATGCAAATCAACAGGATGTACTTTGACATCTTGCTTAACCCCTTCCTGTCCTTGACTGTTTACATCAGAACAAAGTTCTTATGTAAACAAATAAGTAAATAAATAAAAATGAAATTGCGCAATCATTCATGTGTTCGCTTGATTTTAATGATGGGATCGTGTCAGGGGGGGGAGTGCCTATGACTGCCTAGGCACACCCTTCAGCTCACAATCCCATTCAGCCCTAAGGCAGATCATACAGTGATGTGAGATGTCATCGCAGAAAATGCAGTATGTCTGCAGAAAGAACAGGACACATGCAGGCCCTGTTAGCGCTTTAACTTTGTAGTGCTGCTACACATTAGACAGTTCTCTTCAAACAGAGCTGTGCTCTGGCTGCACTGTGTCAATTTTCCTTAACACAGTGCATCCAGGGCAAAGTGCTGTTCGAAGTGAGCAGTCAAATATGCAGTAGCGCTTTTCTTCAGTTTCTTCAGTATTCTTCAGTTAAAGGGACATTAAACACTTTGAGATGGTAATATAAAATGATAAATTGTATATAATAAAACAGCTCTGCAATATACTTTCATTATTTATTTTGTCCTCTTTGCCTGTAATTCCATTCTGAAATGGTGAGCTTTTCAGTTCTTGTTAGAAATAGAAGTGCAGAACACTGTTAAATCCAGCACAACCATTGGCTGCACATTCTAATAACCTATGTATAACTGTCCCTAATTGGCCAGAGCAGAGAAGGTAACATAAGTTACAACATGGCAGCTCCCAGTGTTTTATAGACACTAAAACTTTACACTTATTTTGTCACTTTTTAAACAACTAATGAAACTTTAAAAAATACATCTACATGTTAGTCATGGACTAATCTTTTCTTTGAATGCATCATTCTATCTAGCATGTATTTAGTGTTAAATGTCCCTTTAACCAACACATTGCAATTGAACTGGTGCCTTAGTGTAACTGTCTAATTTAAAACTGAATATTATTTAAAAATGACCTGCAAAAAAATTTTCACTAAAAAAAATCTCATCGCAGAAAGTAAAGAAAAGTTCTGCCCCTGGGCCATTCAGGAAGCGCCTTTGGCTTTATGACAGCGGAACACTTAGCTGTGGAATATTTTAGCTGTGGTGCTAACAATGTATGTTTTACAGCTTTGCTTTCTAAAATAATGGTTTGCCGATCTTTGGAGATATGGCTCATGGCTATTAGAATGTTACCCTGGCTCCTATTTTGTTCTATTCTTTATTATGAGTAGTTATTCCACATTCTATATAAAAAGTTGTTACTTTTTGCATTCAACTTTAGCAGAATATTATTCTTATTAATTACATATTTTATTTAAAAAATACCAACATAATCTTGAAATATTAAGCTATGAGTAGTTATTTTTAAATGTTTCCAATTTACTTCTCTTACTTTTAAAGAATATGCGCTATAAGTTACTTTTTATCTAGCCGTGCCATTCTAATACCTTTTCTCCAGCTGCCAACTTCCAAACTCTTTTCTCCAACATAGGTGTGTCCGGTCCACGGCGTCATCCTTACTTGTGGGATATTCTCTTCCCCAACAGGAAATGGCAAAGAGCCCAGCAAAGCTGGTCACATGATCCCTCCTAGGCTCCGCCTACCCCAGTCATTCTCTTTGCCGTTGTACAGGCAACATCTCCACGGAGATGGCTTAGAGTTTTTTAGTGTTTAACTGTAGTTTTTATTATTCAATCAAGAGTTTGTTATTTTGAAATAGTGCTGGTATGTACTATTTACTCAGAAACAGAAAAGAGATGAAGATTTCTGTTTGTATGAGGAAAATGATTTTAGCAACCGTCACTAAAATCCATGGCTGTTCCACACAGGACTGTTGAGAGCAATTAACTTCAGTTGGGGGAACAGTGAGCAGTCTCTTGCTGCTTGAGGTATGACACATTCTAACAAGACGATGTAATGCTGGAAGCTGTCATTTTCCCTCTGGGATCCGGTAAGCCATGTTTATTACGATTGTAAATAAGGGCTTCAAAAAGGGCTTATTAAGACTGTAGACTTTTTTTGGGCTAAATCGATTGATTATTAACACATATTTAGCCTTGAGGAATCATTTTATCTGGGTATTTTGATATAATAATATCGGCAGGCACTGTTTTAGACACCTTATTCTTTAGGGGCTTTCCCAAAGCATAGGCAGAGCCTCATTTTCGCGCCGGTGTTGCGCACTTGTTTTTGAGAGGCATGGCATGCAGTCGCATGTGAGAGGAGCTCTGATACTTAGAAAAGACTTTCTGAAGGCGTCATTTGGTATCGTATTCCCCTTGGGGCTTGGTTGGGTCTCAGCAAAGCAGATTCCAGGGACTGTAAAGGGGTTAAAGTTCAAAACGGCTCCGGTTCCGTTATTTTAAGGGTTAAAGCTTCCAAATTTGGTGTGCAATACTTTTAAGGCTTTAAGACACTGTGGTGAAAATTTGGTAAATTTTGAACAATTCCTTCATGTTTTTTCGCATTTGCAGTAATAAAGTGTGTTCAGTTTAAAATTTAAAGTGACAGTAACGGTTTTATTTTAAAACGTGTTTTGTACTTGTTATCAAGTTTATGCCTGTTTAACATGTCTGAACTACCAGATAGACTGTGTTCTGAATGTGGGGAAGCCAGAATTCCTATTCATTTAAATAAATGTGATTTATGTGACAATGACAATGATGCCCAAGATGATTCCTCAAGTGAGGGGAGTAAGCATGGTACTGCATCATTCCCTCCTTCGTCTACACGAGTCTTGCCCACTCAGGAGGCCCCTAGTACATCTAGCGCGCCAATACTCCTTACTATGCAACAATTAACGGCTGTAATGGATAATTCTGTCAAAAACATTTTAGCCAAAATGAACACTTATCAGCGTAAGCGCGACTGCTCTGTTTTAGATACTGAAGAGCATGACGACGCTGATATTAATATTTCTGAAGGGCCCCTAACTCAGTCTGATGGGGCCAGGGAGGTTTTGTCTGAGGGAGAAATTACTGATTCAGGGAACATTTCTCAACAAGCTGAACCTGATGTGATTGCATTTAAATTTAAGTTGGAACATCTCCGCATTCTGCTTAAGGAGGTATTATCCACTCTGGATGATTGTGACAAGTTGGTCATCCCAGAGAAACTATGTAAAATGGACAAGTTCCTAGAGGTGCCGGGGCTCCCAGAAGCTTTTCCTATACCCAAGCGGGTGGCGGACATTGTTAATAAAGAATGGGAAAGGCCCGGTATTCCTTTCGTCCCTCCCCCCATATTTAAAAAATTGTTTCCTATGGTCGACCCCAGAAAGGACTTATGGCAGACAGTCCCCAAGGTCGAGGGAGCGGTTTCCACTTTAAACAAACGCACCACTATACCCATAGAGGATAGTTGTGCTTTCAAAGATCCTATGGATAAAAAATTAGAAGGTTTGCTTAAAAAGATGTTTGTTCAGCAGGGTTACCTTCTACAACCAATTTCATGCATTGTCCCTGTCGCTACAGCCGCATGTTTCTGGTTCGATGAGCTGATAAAGGCGGTCGACAGTGATTCTCCTCCTTATGAGGAGATTATGGACAGAATCAATGCTCTCAAATTGGCTAATTCTTTCACCCTAGACGCCACTTTGCAAGTGGCTAGGTTAGCGGCTAAGAATTCTGGGTTTGCTATTGTGGCGCGCAGAGCGCTTTGGTTGAAATCTTGGTCGGCTGATGCGTCTTCCAAGAACAAGCTACTTAACATTCCTTTCAAGGGGAAAACGCTGTTTGGCCCTGACTTGAAAGAGATTATCTCGGATGTCACTGGGGGTAAGGGCCACGCCCTTCCTCAGGATCGGCCTTTCAAGGCAAAAAATAAACCTAATTTTCGTCCCTTTCGTAGAAACGGACCAGCCCAAAGTGCTACGTCCTCTAAGCAAGAGGGTAATACTTCTCAAGCCAAGCCAGCTTGGAGACCAATGCAAGGCTGGAACAAGGGAAAGCAGGCCAAGAAACCTGCCACTGCTACCAAGACAGCATGAAATGTTGGCCCCCGATCCGGGACCGGATCTGGTGGGGGGCAGACTCTCTCTCTTCGCTCAGGCTTGGGCAAGAGATGTTCTGGATCCTTGGGCGCTAGAAATAGTCTCCCAAGGTTATCTTCTGGAATTCAAGGGACTTCCCCCAAGGGGGAGGTTCCACAGGTCTCAGTTGTCTTCAGACCACATAAAAAGACAGGCATTCTTACATTGTGTAGAAGACCTGTTAAAAATGGGAGTGATTCATCCCGTTCCATTAAGAGAACAAGGGATGGGGTTCTACTCAAATCTGTTTATAGTTCCCAAAAAAGAGGGAACGTTCAGACCAATCTTAGATCTCAAGATCTTAAACAAGTTTCTCAAGGTTCCATCGTTCAAGATGGAAACCATTCAAACTATTCTTCCTTCCATCCAGGAAGGTCAATTCATGACCACGGTGGATTTAAAGGATGCGTATCTACATATTCCTATCCACAAGGAACATCATCGGTTCCTGAGGTTCGCATTCCTGGACAAACATTACCAGTTCGTGGCGCTTCCTTTCGGATTAGCCACTGCTCCAAGGATTTTCACAAAGGTACTAGAGTCCCTTCTAGCTGTGCTAAGACCAAGGGGCATTGCTGTAGTACTTTACTTGGACGACATTCTGATTCAAGCGTCGTCCCTTCCTCAAGCAAAGGCTCACACGGACATTGTCCTGGCCTTTCTCAGATCTCACGGATGGAAAGTGAACGTGGAAAAGAGTTCTCTATCTCCGTCAACAAGGGTTCCCTTCTTGGGAACAATAATAGACTCCTTAGAAATGAGGATTTTTCTGACAGAGGCCAGAAAAACAAAACTTCTAGACTCTTGTCGGATACTCCATTCCGTTCCTCTTCCTTCCATAGCTCAGTGCATGGAAGTGATCGGGTTGATGGTAGCGGCAATGGACATAGTTCCTTTTGCACGCATTCATCTAAGACCATTACAACTGTGCATGCTCAGTCAGTGGAATGGGGACTATACAGACTTGTCTCCGAAGATACAAGTAAATCAGAGGACCAGAGACTCACTCCGTTGGTGGCTGTCCCTGGACAACCTGTCACGAGGGATGACATTCCGCAGACCAGAGTGGGTCATTGTCACGACCGACGCCAGTCTGATGGGCTGGGGCGCGGTCTGGGGATCCCTGAAAGCTCAGGGTCTTTGGTCTCGGGAAGAATCTCTTCTACCGATAAATATTCTGGAACTGAGAGCGATATTCAATGCTCTCAAGACTTGGCCTCAGCTAGCGAGGGCCAAGTTCATACGGTTTCAATCAGACAACATGACAACTGTTGCGTACATCAACCATCAGGGGGGAACAAGGAGTTCCCTGGCGATGGAAGAAGTGACCAAAATCATTCTATGGGCGGAGTCTCACTCCTGCCACCTGTCTGCTATCCACATCCCAGGAGTGGAAAATTGGGAAGCGGATTTTCTGAGTCGTCAGACATTGCATCCGGGGGAGTGGGAACTCCATCCGGAAATCTTTGCCCAAGTCACTCAGCTGTGGGGCATTCCAGACATGGATCTGATGGCCTCTCGTCAGAACTTCAAAGTTCCTTGCTACGGGTCCAGATCCAGGGATCCCAAGGCGGCTCTAGTGGATGCACTAGTAGCACCTTGGACCTTCAAACTAGCTTATGTGTTCCCGCCGTTTCCTCTCATCCCCAGGCTGGTAGCCAGGATCAATCAGGAGAGGGCGTCGGTGATCTTGATAGCTCCTGCGTGGCCACGCAGGACTTGGTACGCAGATCTGGTGAATATGTCATCGGCTCCTCCTTGGAAGCTACCTTTGAGACGAGACCTTCTTGTTCAGGGTCCGTTCGAACATCCGAATCTGGTTTCACTCCAGCTGACTGCTTGGAGATTGAACGCTTGATCTTATCGAAGCGAGGATTCTCAGATTCTGTTATCGATACTCTTGTTCAGGCCAGAAAGCCTGTAACTAGAAAGATTTACCACAAAATTTGGAAAAAATATATCTGTTGGTGTGAATCTAAAGGATTCCCTTGGGACAAGGTTAAGATTCCTAGGATTCTATCCTTCCTTACAAGAAGGATTGGAAAAAGGATTATCTGCAAGTTCCCTGAAGGGACAGATTTCTGCCTTGTCTGTGTTACTTCACAAAAAGCTGGCCGCTGTGCCAGATGTTCAAGCCTTTGTTCAGGCTCTGGTTAGAATTAAGCCTGTTTACAAAACTTTGACTCCTCCTTGGAGTCTCAATTTAGTTCTTTCAGTTCTTCAGGGGGTTCCGTTTGAACCCTTGCATTCCGTTGATATTAAGTTATTATCTTGGAAAGTTTTGTTTTTAGTTGCAATTTCTTCTGCTAGAAGAGTTTCAGAATTATCTGCTCTGCAGTGTTCTCCTCCTTATCTGGTGTTCCATGCAGATAAGGTGGTTTTACGTACTAAACCTGGTTTTCTTCCAAAAGTTGTTTCTAACAAAAACATTAACCAGGAGATTATCGTACCTTCTCTGTGTCCGAAACCAGTTTCAAAGAAGGAACGTTTGTTGCACAATTTGGATGTTGTTCGCGCTCTAAAATTCTATTTAGATGCTACAAAGGATTTTAGACAAACATCTTCCTTGTTTGTTGTTTATTCTGGTAAAAGGAGAGGTCAAAAAGCAACTTCTACCTCTCTCTCTTTTTGGATTAAAAGCATCATCAGATTGGCTTACGAGACTGCCGGACGGCAGCCTCCCGAAAGAATCACAGCTCATTCCACTAGGGCTGTGGCTTCCACATGGGCCTTCAAGAACGAGGCTTCTGTTGATCAGATATGTAGGGCAGCGACTTGGTCTTCACTGCACACTTTTACCAAATTTTACAAGTTTGATACTTTTGCTTCTTCTGAGGCTATTTTTGGGAGAAAGGTTTTGCAAGCCGTGGTGCCTTCCATTTAGGTGACCTGATTTGCTCCCTCCCTTCATCCGTGTCCTAAAGCTTTGGTATTGGTTCCCACAAGTAAGGATGACGCCGTGGACCGTACACACCTATGTTGGAGAAAACAGAATTTATGTTTACCTGATAAATTGCTTTCTCCAACGGTGTGTCCGGTCCACGGCCCGCCCTGGTTTTTTAATCAGGTCTGATAATTTATTTTCTTTAACTACAGTCACCACGGTACCATATGGTTTCTCCTATGCAAATATTCCTCCTTAACGTCGGTCGAATGACTGGGGTAGGCGGAGCCTAGGAGGGATCATGTGACCAGCTTTGCTGGGCTCTTTGCCATTTCCTGTTGGGGAAGAGAATATCCCACAAGTAAGGATGACGCCGTGGACCGGACACACCGTTGGAGAAAGCAATTTATCAGGTAAACATAAATTCTGTTTTTTTTTGAGCTAGCGGTTTTGACTGTTCTCCAATAAGCGCTCTGTATGGCACTCACCCTATTTTTATTTGTAGCAAGAGCATCAATTTGAAGAACAGTAAAAACTCTTAGCTCAAAAATAGAGTTTTGAAGTGAGCGGCTGAAGCAGGGGAAAGTAGAATATATATATATATATTTTTTTTTTTTTAACATTATGGAGGATGAGGCAATTAAGTTTGACACCATAGGGGTTAATAGTACAAGCTATGGTGCTGCAGTCTTGGTTAGCCAAGTACAAACACAGAAGTATAGGACCAATATTTTTACATTTTTATTTTTGACTGCAATAATTTCCAGGAAATTGCAAAGATATGGAATGTGATTTCTTCCAGCAGAAACGGAATTTAATAGAAGCAGGTAAAAGCTAGTCTACGCTTTCCCCTGTCAACCTAAAGTCTCAAGACAGTCAAATTCCAGACATTCTTGAATTCCTTCAAAATATTTATCCTATTACATTGAATGTTATCCCACATATCAAACGGTTTGTATGTAATTAGCATTTATTACAATAGGGGCTACTAATTGAATTATCAGGCAATTATTTTTCATATGGTTGTTCAAAGGCACAGTACTCCGTATTATGTGCAGCAAAATCCGTACTACGTATGATGTCAGATGTATAGGTGTGACTGCAATAACGTCCAGAGCATTACAGTATGTATTGCATTTGTTTTTATGAAGTTCGGTATTGGCTTTCACTATAGCTTTGTCTGAAAATAATCATATTTGTATTTAATAAAAAAAAGTGTCTGTTTTTTAAACCAGTTTTAGTGTGTGTGTGTGTGTACATATACACATACATTCACTCTCTCACACACACACACACCTTCAAATGTTGGTTTCTAGTTAAATTAACATTTATATTTAGCAGCTGAACTTCTGAGTCATAACAATTTTACAAGCAGGGAGTATCACATTTACTAAGCAATGCTATTCTGAAAATTACTTTCCTGTTTTGAAGATAAAAGCCATAAACCGTTAACTGTATATAGTTACAGACCTATTTCTGTATGCAAATATATAACATAGTTATAAACCTGCTGCCAATTATTGTTCCAGTCATGAGCACGCTCATATACATTCCTTCCTGCTTTCAACAAAGGATACCAAAGGAACAAAATCTATTTGATAATAGAAGTAAAAATATAAAAAAAATTTGGTGGGATGGTGTTTGTCTGTTTTTTAAAATGGTATGAGGTATGGTCAGTTGCTTCATACTCCTGTTAAAGTTAACACAAATGTTCAAAAGTGTGAGCTTTCTCTTTAGTGCTGGTACAAGTTACATGAATTAATAATAAAATGGCACATTCTTCTGCACTAACAACTTAAAATCCCCCAATATTTCAATCATGATTCCGATGGAGCATCCCATTTTAAAAATGTTCTAATTTGCTCAGTTCTCTTGGTATCCTTTGTTGAAAAACACGTAGGTAGGCTCAGGATCTGAGAGCTAGCTACTGATTGGTGGCTGCACATGTATGCCTCTTGTCATTGGCTTACCAATGTTTTCCGATAGCCCCAGTAGTGCACTGCTGCTGCTTCAACAAAGGATATCAAGAGAATGACACCAAATTTAAAAATGTTTGCTTGGTTTTCAGACCTGTCCTCGGGCTTTCCTAACAGGCCACATTTCCAGGATTACCTTGGGTGCGATCAGGTAAAATAACGGTTTACTAATTGGCTGATTGTTTTACCTGTGCTCTAGTTCAGATATCCTCAAAATGTGCACTGTTAGAGAGGCCTGAGGACAGGTTTGAAAACCAGCGATCTATCTGTATTGTGATAAAACATTGGATTTCATGTCCCTTTTAAGTAGTACTGAATAAACAATGAGTTTAGACCATGAAGACCTCATTTTCCATGGAAATGGTTCTTGGCTTTAGGCTGAATTGCTGCCTTATACTGATATGAAAAAAAATGAATAATTTGGGATTCTTAAAGCGGTGCAAACTCCACAAAAAAATGTGGTTGAATTTAGTTTTTGTTTATGCAGAATCTCTGTTAGAGCTATAGCCTTCATCTATTTTACAAAGTTAAAGAAAGTTTGAACCATCTCCGTATAGTGTGGTCAAACGGTCCAGCCAACCCGCTATTGACAGTTTACCATGTAAAATGGTTCCAACATCCAGGCACCCTGGTACCTTTTATGTAGATAAATTCTCTGCCAGGGTGACGTGTGGTTGTCTAGTCTTTAGCTAGACAGATCAGTGTTTGCCTGGTTTGGGATAATTTAATTTTTGTCTGATAAATGGACCAGAGGCTGCTCTAACTTAAAGGGACATTCCGGTCAAAATTGAAATGCACATAGATGAATTATATCTTTTGAATAGAAACATATTTCCAATATACGTGTATTGGCAAAAATGCTTCTAGCAAAAGTTATCGCTGTTTTAGTGTTAACATTTTCTCTGCACGTGCATGTGAAGCATAGTTGGATATTGTCAGTGCATTAACATTTTAAAAACTGAGGCTGCTCAGAGAGCCAATGGCGGTTGTATCATGTCAGCATTTAACGAATGGAGTCATTACCAGATGGTAAAAGCACCTTAGGCTCTCTGGGCAAGTGTTTAAAATGCTGGTGCACGTTGCATACTTAAATACACTTTTGAAGCCGCTATATCTTTTATTAGAAGCATTTTTGCTAATACATGTATATTACAAAAATGCTTCTATTCAAAACTGAAATTCATCCAAGTGGATTTCAATTTTAGGCTGGAATGTCCCTTTAACTGTCCCATGAACATCAGTGATGACGGCAGCACTGATGTGCACATTCCTTTGCCCATGACGTTGGGGGTAACATACTGTGCATGTGTGTGTGCACTGCAGTCTGGCACACAAGTAGCCCTCCATGATACAAATAGAACATTCAAGATCCCAGTTCTAATATAAGAACATAAATGTTGTAAAACATATTTATGATTTTATTTATTTTTTTATTATTCAATAAAAAGTCGAATACAATAGCAATTTTTGTGTTTACTGTTTCATCCTTTTGTTTCTAGCCTGATTCATGTGTGGTTGGTTTTCTTCCTTATTTATAAAAAAAAAAAAAAAAAGATGATAGTCGGCTATTTTATATTTCTTGTCTACCGCATATCCCTTGGCTACTACTTTTACAGCCCTTGATAGTAGGTTCAGTTTCTTCCAGGCCATGTTTATTTAGAATTAAAAGGTCTAGGCTTTTTGGAGACTTCTCAGGCTGTCTGATTTTGACTGCTTCCATTTACAAGCTAGTTGCATTTTTTTGTTGCACACTAGTTTGTTGATTTCCTTCTAAAGTAGAGTGTTACTGAAAGTAAAGACGTGTCATGTTTTCCAAGGGTTATAAGAACATGCTCTTTATACTGGTAACTTTCACAGGAACTCTTGAAAGTTTATGCAGCCTTCCTTAAAAGAGAAAGGAAACCTAACATTTCTGTATGGGACAGATATACAAAGAGCATTTATCCCCCTCAAAATATGAATATTTTTTTAAAAATGTTTGTACCCCAAAAACATTTAGGATAAGCACGTATGTTAGCTCTTAGTATAAAATCTGAGCTCTTTTATAATAGATATGAGACCACATACAGCAAACTTTAGAGAAAGAAAATGTGTATTGTATAATATATTTAACTCTACACACATATGACCATATCAGCAAAAGCAATAATGAAATTAAACAATCACTAAAAAAGATGTTAACGAATAATCATTACCATCATTATTAGGCAATAGACAGCCAATATTGGAGAGCAAAATAACAATTTATAAAACAAGGATGGAACCTCTGACTGTTATAGAAGGTTTTATTGTGTTTAGATGTAATTAGAGATGTAATGCAGTTATGTGGTGGGGGGGGGGGGGGTTGAGCATGGAAGGGGTTTCTGTCATTAGATTAATGGAAAGGTCTTTTGTGATTCTTTTTGGCATGTACAGCCGATAACTTAAAGGGACATGAAACCCAATTTTTTTTTCTTTCATGATTCAGATAGAGAATACAATTTCAAACGACTTTCCAATTTACTTCTATTATTTAATTTGCTTCTTTCTCTTGTTATCCTTTGCTGAAATGTTTATCTAGGCAAGTTCATGTGCAGCAGAGAACCTAGGTTCTAGCTGTTGATTGGTGGCTGCATATTTAAACTGATTGTCATTGGCTCACCCATGTGTTCAGTTAGAAACCAGTAGTGCATTGCTGCTCCTTCAACAAATGATACCAAGAGAATAAAACAGATTAGATAATAGTAGTACATTAGAAAGTTGTTTAAAATTGTATTCTCTATCTGAATCTTGAAAGACATTTTTTGGATTTCATGTCCCTTTAAGTTATAGGATATTTTCTCCAACATAGGTGTGTCCGGTCCACGGCGTCATCCTTACTTGTGGGATATTCTCCTCCCCAACAGGAAATGGCAAAGAGCCCAGCAAAGCTGGCCATATAGTCCCTCCTAGGCTCCGCCTACCCCAATCATTCTCTTTGCCGTTGCACAGGCAACATCTCCACGGAGATGGCTTAGAGTTTTTTGGTGTTTAAATGTAGTTTTTGTTCTTCAATCAAGAGTTTGTTATTTTAAAATAGTGCTGGTATGTACTATTTACTCTGAAACAGAAAAGAGATGAAGATTTCTGTTTGTAAGAGGAAAATGATTTTAGCAACAGTTACTAAAATCGATAGCTGTTTCCACACAGGACTGTTGAGATGAAGTAACTTCAGTTGGGGGAAACAGTGGGCAGACTTTGCTGCTTGAGGTATGACACATTTCTAACAAGACTCGGTAATGCTGGAAGCTGTCATTTTCCCTATGGGAACCGGTAAGCCATTTTCTTAGTTTAAGTAAAAGAATAAAGGGCTTCATTAGGGCTTAAAAAACTGGTAGACATTTTTCTGGGCTAAAACGATTACTTTACTAAGTATATTTGGCAGATTATTACTTTTAATAGTTGTTAAATCTTGGGGATTGTTTTAATAAAAACGGCAGGCACTGTATTGGACACCTTTTTCACTGGGGGCCTTTTCTAGTCATAGACAGAGCCTCATTTTCGCGCCTCTAATGCGCAGTTGTTTTTGGAAAGCATGGCATGCAGATGCATGTGTGAGGAGCTAAGAACCACTGAAAAAACTTATAGAAGGCATCATTTGGTATCGTATTCCCCTCTGGGCTTGGTTGGGTCTCAGCAAAGCAGATACCTGGGACTGTATAGGGGTTAAATGTAAAAACGGCTCCGGTTCCGTTATTTTAAGGGTTAAAGCTTTCAAAGTTGGTGTGCAATACTTTTAAGGCTTTAAGTTACTGTGGTGAAATTTTGGTGAATTTTGAACAATTCCTTCATACTTTTTCACATATTCAGTAATAAAGAAAGGATTTTCTGCGAGTTCTCTGAAGGGACAGATCTCTGCTTTATCTGTTTTACTTCACAAAAGGCTGGCAGCTGTGCCAGACGTTTAAGCGTTTGTTCAGGCTCTGGTTAGAATCAAGCCTGTTTACAGACCTTTGACTCTTCCCTGGAGTCTTAATCTAGTTCTTTCAGTTCTTCAAGGGGTTCCGTTTGAACCCTTACATTCCGTAGATATTAAGTTATTATCTTGGAAAGTTTTGTTTTAGGTTGCAATTTCTTCCGCTAGAAGAGTTTCTGAGTTATCTGCTCTGCAGTGTTCTCCGCCCTATCTGGTGTTCCATGCAGATAAGGTGGTTTTACGTACTGAGCCTGGTTTTCTTCCGAAGGTTGTTTCCAACAAAAATATTAACCAGGAGATAGTTGTACCTTCTTTGTGTCTGAATCCAGTTTCATAGAAGGAACGTTTGTTACACAATTTGGACGTTGTCCGTGCTCTAAAATTCTATTTAGAGGCTACTGAAGATTTTAGACAAACATCTTCTTTGTTTGTTGTTTATTCTGGTTAAAGGAGAGGTAAAAAAGCAACTTCTACCTCTCTTTCCTTTTGGTTTAAAAGCATCATCATATTGGCTTTTGAGACTGCCGGACGGCAGCCTCCTGAAATTATCACAGCTCACTCCACTAGGGCTGTGGCTTCCACATGGGCCTTCAAGAATGAGGTTCCTGTTGACCAAATTTTTTAAATTATATACTTTTGCTTCTTCGGAGGCTATTTTTGGGAGAGAGGTTTTGTGAGCCGTGGTGCCTTCCGTTTGGGTGACCTGATTTGCTCCCTCCCTTCATCCGTGTCCTAAAGCTTTGGTATTGGTTCCCACAAGTAAGGATGACGCCGTGGACCGGACACACCTATGTTGGAGAAAACAGAATTTATGCTTACCTGATAAATTGCTTTCTCCAACGGTGTGTCCGGTCCACGGCCCGCCCTGGTTTTTTAATCAGGTCTGATGAATTATTTTCTCTAACTACAGTCACCACGTTACCATATGGTTTCTCCTATATATATTTCCTCCTGTCCGTCGGTCGAATGACTGGGGTAGGCGGAGCCTAGGAGGGACTATATGGCCAGCTTTGCTGGGCTCTTTGCCATTTCCTGTTGGGGAGGAGAATATCCCACAAGTAAGGATGACGCCGTGGACCGGACACACCGTTGGAGAAAGTAATTTATCAGGTAAGCATAAATTCTGTTTTTCCGTTGGCATAAAGAGAATTTTAGAAAACTTGATGCTTTGGTCCTCTTTTTTATTACCACTGTATAAAAATGGGATTGTAGATATCGAAAAAAAAATTGTTGATTCAGTTCCTCCTTATGATTTATTGTTGATTCAGTTCCTCCTTTATAAAAATAAGAATACATTTGGATTTGTGTAGGAGATTTACTTCCATTTTACAACTGTGGTATGTTTGTGTGACATAATAAATGTGTGCTTATGTTCCTGTTCTGTTCAGTGGTGGGTGTGTTTCCCATGTCTATAGACATCAGGTGAACCTTTACCCATTGGCCTGGAATCTCTAGATATTTGTAAAGACTTGCAATATCTCTTCTCGTTGCCCTTCTGTCTGTAGATCCCTGGTCTGTGAATGTGTTTTTTTTTTTTGTTTGTTTTTTTTGTGTAAAATGTCAAATCTACCTATTTCATTCCAGCTAAATATTGGTTTGTCAGCTTTCTAATTAATTATAAATGAATTATTGATTTTGAACAATGTACATGACTAAGTATCATATGACACAAGATGGTGCTGTAATTATAGTATAAAATATGTATAAAGATTGTAATTTTCTTTTAATTCACATTAATTTATGAATGATATATAGTAGGGGTCAGCAACCTTGGGGGGGGGGCATATGTTTTGGAACTACATTTCCCATGATGCTCAGACAGCCTACAGAGTGTCTCAGCATCATGGGAAATGTATAGGATAAATATCAGTTTCCATCTAAAGGGGAGGAGAGTCCACGGCTTCATTAATTACTTTTTGGAATTATGGAACCTGGTCACCAGGTGGAGGCAAAGACACGCCAGCCATAGGCTTAAATACCTCCCCCAGTCATTCTTTGACTTTTGTCACAGGAGGATGGCAGAGAGGTGCCGGGTTTCGGAGTAGTCTCTTATGGAGGGTAGTACTCTTAGCAGTGAGACTGGAGTTTTAAGTAGTCCTGTCAGCCTCTCAGTGAGAGCCTGGAGTCTGGAGATGCAGCGAGAGTCTCTCTGTGAAACCATCCCGACTTCTATTAACAGCTCCACAAGCAATCGGCATTAATGAGTTTCGCTGCCTGCTTTCTGCACTCAAGTCCATATCAGGAGCGATGCTTCTACCTGTCGCACTTGAAAGGCCGTGTTCCTGTTCCTTGGCATTGATTCTGGTAAGATCGTTTAATTTTTTTATACACAATAACACAGAAGACAGGGTCACAGTGTGGCGCCTTTTATCTTATGGAATCAAGGGTTAATATTCCTAGTAAGGGGATTATTGAACAGGTGGGGGGGGTTATACATAATATTGTTTGTGTTATTGCTGCGTTATGTGCGAGATGTGGCTCTGGCAATGGTGGAACTTCTGGTTGACTACCGGGAGTATTGGCGCGGCCGGTTTTGGCGCGTTTTCTCCTTAATGCAGGGGCAGTCCTGCGAGGCATCCCAAGTGACCGGGTGTGTCGGGCTCCACTTCCTCTGTTGATCAGCGGCATAGGAGACAAATCGGTTTCTGTAGTCCGGGTCATAGGAGGTGGTGAGTGCCCCGGCCATCGGAGGATATAAAGGTGCCTGTTTATTCAGCTAGTCTAGTCCATAATAAAAGTGCAAGCTATGGAGTACTCTGACGCGTTATCGCAGAGCTTTCCAAACTTTTCATGTTGGTGACGCACTTTTTAGTCCTACATCATTTTGCGACACAGTAATTCAGTTGTACTAGCAAACAGAAGGTTAAACTAACTTGTTTTAAGAGATATAGAGATACATAAATAAAAAAAAAAGTTTCATTACACCAATAGCTACTTACTATTTTAATGGGATGTATGAGGTTGCTAGGATGAACAGTTTCTGAATATTTAGTGGAATATTAGATAAAGACACTCGCATTTTTAAGCTTCCACTTCCTATCCATATATCAAGAGCAGGAGCAGCCTTGCACTACTGGGAGCTAGCTGCAAATAAACCCCTCTGACTTCAGCTCAACATTTAAGCTGCCGCCCTCAGAACTCTGCGTGTCCGACTGACTACTGCCCGCGCTGCAAACACACTGCTGTCCCACTCACTGACTACACGTGCAGTCACGAGCCGATTGAGACTACACGTGCAGTCACGAGCCGATTGAGACTACACGTGCAGTCACGAGCCGATTGAGACTACACGTGCAGTCACGAGCCGATTGAGACTACACGTGCAGTCACGAGCCGATTGAGACTACACGTGCAGTCACGAGCCGATTGAGACTACACGTGCAGTCACGAGCCGATTGAGACTACACGTGCAGTCACGAGCCGATTGAGACTACACGTGCAGTCACGAGCCGATTGAGACTACACGTGCAGTCACGAGCCGATTGAGACTACACGTGCAGTCAGAAGCCAATGTGCCGTCAATGGGAATAGTTTTAGTTCCCGCTAAGCTGCGCCAATAGGTTAAGATGATCTGTGACCCACTAGGTATCAATCACGTGTCAACCATGGGATATGCATAGCAGGCAGGTGGAAAGTCGGAAACCAAAACATTTTTTAAAAATAATTTGTGCTGAAGCAGTGACACACCTACACACTGCGTTAGAGGGTACTCCCTCTTTAACAAAGTCTCATTCCTGTGTTTATTGTGAGGAGCTTCTTGTAGATCAGCCTGCTCAACTATGTTCCACATGCCTCAATAAAGTTGCAACATCTAAAACTAAAGGAATGTCTAGTACTAATGAGCCATCCACCTCTGAGGGTTCTCCGTCCCGTGAGCTGCTTTCATCTGAGTGCACATGCAGCGCCCCAGGGTCCAACCATTACCCCTACGGGAGAGAATTGTTGGGCGGCAAATTTTACGGATCAACTGCAAACCGCGGTATCAAGTGATCCATGCCTTACCATGTTCTGCTAAGCGCAAGTGTAGGGCGTATCATGGCAGACCGGCCCAAGGGTTGTCTACGCCTATTGAAAGATCAGAGGCGTTATACGATGACGAGGCCCACTCTGACTCTTCGGAGGAGGCTCCATCTGGCAGCGGAGGAGCCTGACTTTAGGTTTAGGATGGAGAATTTGCGCGTTTTGCAAGTGCTTGCTACTCCAGAGGTTCCAGAACCAAAGCTTCTGGAGCAACCTTAGATTCCTAATCTTGATAAGGTATAAGAGGACAGGGTGGTGCCTCAGACCTTCCCGGTTCCTGTTAAGATGGCTAATATTATTAAGAATGAATGGGAGCGATTTAGGTTCTTCCCTTTTCCCCTTCTTCTTTTAAGAAACTGTTCCCCGTTCCGGACTCTCAGCTTGAGCTGTGGGGGACTGTGCCTAAGGTGGATGGTGCTATCTCTACGCTTGCGAAGCGGACGACTATTCCTCTCAAGGATAGTTCGTCATTTAAGGAGCCCATGGATAAAAAGTTGGCAAACATGTTAAGGAAAATGTTTCAGCACACAGGCTTTTTCAACCGGCAGCGGCTGTAGCCGTGGTTTCTGGAGCTGCGACTTGCGTGAATCCCTTTGTGATATGGTCGAGAGGGAGACTTCCATTGACTAGAAACATCATTTGTGACGCCAATATGCAATTTCGCCTGAACGCAAAGGTTTCATGATTCTCCGTTTTTAGCTGGCAGGGCTCTGTGGCTAAAGTCTTGGTCTGTGGACATGACCTAAGTTGATGATGTTGTCTCTGCCTTTTCAAGGAAAGATTCTGTTCGGACCAGGATTGGATTCGATCATATCCACTGTTACGGGAGGCAAGGGAGCTTTCCTACCGCAGGATAAGAAGGCTTAGCCTAAAGGATCTACTTTTTGTCCCTTTTGCACGGACAAGGCCCAGCGCCAGCAGCTGCCGCGAAAGCGGATCAGTCCAAGGGAACTTGGAAACCTGCTCAGTCATTGAACAAGTCCAAGCAGAACAAGAAGCCTTTCCGAGACTAAATCTGCATGAAGGGGGCGGCCCCCGACCGCTTTCCGGACCAAGAAGGGAGCAGATTATCTCTCTTCTCTGTAGCCTGTTTGCAGGACGTTCAGGACTCTTGGGTTCTGGAGGTGGTCGCCCAAGGTTACAGGATAGGGTTCAGGTCCCATCCACCCAGGGGTAGATTCCTCCTGTCTTCAAGTCCGGATAAGAGAGAGGCCTTTCTAAAATGTGTGAGGGATCTCTCCTCTCTAGGTGTTACCGTACCAGTACCCCTTACGAAAGGGGTCTAGGGTACTATTCAAATCTCTGTGGTTCCAAAGAAGGGCACATTCTGCCCAATTCTGGACCTAGTGTTTAAACAAGTTTCTGGCTGTTCCATTGTTCAATATGGAAACGATCAGATCTATTCTGCCCCTAGCTCAAGAGGGACAGTTCATGATGACAATAGACTTGAAGGGTGCTTACCTTCATGTTCCAATTCACAGGGACCACTTCAAGTTCCTAAGATTTGCGTTTCTGGACCAACACTTCCAGTTTGTGGCCCTTCCTTTCGATCTGGCGACGGCCCCAAGAGTCTTCACAAAGGTTCTGGGGGCGCTTCTTGCAGTGACCAGATCCCATTGCTGTGGCGCTCTATTTGGACGACATCCTAGTCCAGGCGCCGTTCAGCCTCGCAGAGGATCATTTGAGAGCTCTTCTTTTATTGCTCCAATCTAACAGTTGGAAGATCAATTTAGGAAAGAGTTCCCAGCAACAGGGTGGAGTTCCTGGGCACGATATTAAATAAAACAGGAGCAAAGAAAGATACCTCACAACAGCACTCTTAGTTCAATAATAAGTTTACTTGTTAGAGAATAGTTTACAATGTTATATAAACTACCTACTGTGCACAGTGTTCACAATAATACTTGTGTAATAGCAGGTATATCAAATCAAATTCCTGTCTATCATACACTAAGCACAAAAATAAAGCAAAAACACATCACATAAATATGTACGGTAAAAATAAATGCAGCAGGTACTAAAGACACAGTTGTAGTAGTCAATACTTAGCGTCAGCTGTGGATTAAATGTCAATCGGACTGCTGTTCAAAAAGGCCAGATAAACGCTGACCAAAATTTCCAGATAGGTCCGCTTATTTATAATCCCAGGGCAACGATTTACCCCAAAAACCAAAGCAGAGGTGATCCTGGAAGGGGCTGATAAAGCAAGCACCCACAGCCGAAGACTTTACTGTCCCGACAGCGTTTCCCTCTACACCTCCAAATGCTTCCTGCTGGACCGGAAACTGTGGAATAGCTGACTCCTGCTGGTACCGCACAGAGCGTCTTCCCTTTTGAAAAGCTCAGAATCAAACTGAGCAGTTGCGGTTGCCGACGTACGTTTCACCAATTGTATGGCTTCATCCGGGCAAGTGTATACTAAGTTCTGGTATCTGCTTCTCATTTAAAGCTGTGCTATGTGCAAATGCCCCCGGAAATTAGGCCGGTGAATATAGGTTCCTATGTTAGAAATGTTAAATACATATACATAACAAATATTTAAATTAAAAAAAAAACTTTTTCTGTTGTGATGGCTCCTAATTACTAAGTAGGATTAAGTATTGCTTGTAAGCATAATAAAATACTTAATTACAAGGTAACAGCTATATGTTGACCTTCTTAGTAAGGTTGGCTAACATGGTTCTCTTAAAGTGACAGTGTTGATATATTTTTTTTTAAGGGAAATCATTAAAGTTATTTATTGTTCCTCAAATACCTTATATATTTAATTAGGGACTTAATATATAACAGATTTCATAGAAAATTACCCAAGTTATTTTCCTCATTGGGGCAAGGGTTCCTAAATTAAAAATCCACCTACTTTCACGTTGAAGCAGGATTTTATCAATGTCTTCCCCCTCGTGTGCCCAGACTAACTTTGTCTATTCCTATAAGTCTAAAGCAACTGGGTGAGGAGTTATGAAACTCAGTAAAGTGTCTGGCTAAACTTGATGTAGTAACATCATGTTCAATATCTCTTAGGTGTTCTAAGGTACGTTCACGGAGGGCCCTAGTGGTTTTACCCACGTAATAAAGGGGGCAATTACATTTATCTAAGTACACCAAGCCTTCTGTTCTACACGTAATCTTTGAGCGTATCCTATAGATGGTACCTTTCCTGTCTGAAAAAAATCGTACTCTTTCTATATGATTGCAGGCTTTACATTGTTTGCATGGATAACAGCCTGGTTCAAGGCTAGTTCTATTCAACCAGTTGCCACTTGTTTGTGGTCGAATGAAGTGACTATGAACCAGGCTGTCACGTAAATTTGGTGCCCTGCGTGCTGTAATGAGAGGTTGGGGGCGGAGTATTTGATTAAGTTTGGTATCGGCGAGAAGAATATGCCAATACCTCTGCATTATTTCACATACATCCTCCCAGCTCTCATTATAGACTGTAATAAATCTTATTTTCCCCTGTTGAGGATCCTTTTCCCTAGATTTGGTCGCTGATGCACTGAAAATACTATCAGCTTGTGAGCGAGCCATTTGACTTTGCTATGCCTGACAAGTTTTTTAGAGTACCCTCTATCCCCAAACCGTTTGGTCAATTCTCTGGACTCGACAATAAAATCTGCATCTGTTATGCAGTTCGTTCGAGCCCGAAAAAATTGTGAAACCGGGATCCCTTTTATCTGGTATTTTGGGTGAAAACTGTCCGCTCTTAAGATGCTATTGGTGGAGGTGACTTTACGATACACTTTTGTTATCAAAGTACCTTCATTTACCGTGACAGTGACATCCAAAAATTTGATCGTTTGAGGATCACTGATAAGTGTGAATCTGAGATTGAAAGTTTCATTATTCAGTGATTCAACAAAAGACTGCAGCTGTAATTCCGTTCCCCTCCACAGGAGGAACACGTCATCTATGTAGCGAAGCCACATAGAGACGTGATCACTCACTGTGGAGGAGTCAAGCACATAGATGTTTTCCCAAAAGCCTAAATAGAGGCACGCATATGAGGGCGCAAATTTGGCCCCCATAGCCGTGCCCCTTAGCTGCAGGAAATATCTGTCATCAAAGACAAATATTATTGGTTAGTGCAAATTCCAATAATTCACAAATAAAGTCTGTGTGACATTGAAAAGAACTACCTCTTTGCTGAAAAAAAATGGAAACGATCAGATCTATTCTGCCCCTAGCTCAAGAGGGACAGTTCATGACGACAATAGACTTGAAGGGTGCTTACCTTCATGTTCCAATTCACAGGGACCACTTCAAGTTCCTAAGATTTGTGTTTCTGGACCAACACCAGTTTGTGGCCCTTCCTTTCGATCTGGCGACGGCCCCAAGAGTCTTCACAAAGGTTCTGGGGGCGCTTCTTGCAGTGACCAGATCCCATTGCTGTGGTGCTCTATTTGGACGACATGCTAGTCCAGGCGCCGTTGTTCAGCCTCGCAGAGGATCATTCGAGAGCTCTTCTTTTATTGCTCCAATCTCACGGTTGGAAGATCAATTTAGGAAAGAGTTCCCAGCAACAGGGAGGAGTTCCTGGGCACGATAATAGACTCTAACCATGAAAATATTTCTCACAGAGCAAAGACGCATGAAGATTGCGTCACCTGTCTTGCCCTTCAGTTCTCCTCAAACCCTTCAGTCGCTCAGTGTATGGAGATGATCAGGCTTCCATCTCAGACCTCTTCAATTGTGCATGTGGAGATAGTGGTACGGTGATCATTCAGATCTATCAGAGCGGATATTCATGGATGCTCGGACCAGGCATTCCCTCTCTTGGTGGATCCGTCCGGAGCATCTGTCCCTGGGGACATCCTTCTTGAGACCGTCCTGCGAGATTGTGACCATGGACGCGAATCTGGCAGGATGGGGAGCTGTTTGGCGTTGCCAGAATGGCACAAGGAAAATGGTCCCGGGAGGAGTCTCTCCTTCTGATAAATATTCTGGAACTTCGAGCAATTCACAACACTCTGAGGGCGTGGCCTCTTCTGGGGATCGTTCAGCTTCATCAGATTCCAGACACATTACTTTGGTGGCTTACATCATCCATCAAAGGGGAATGAGAAACTCCCTGGCAATGAGGGAGGTGTCTCGGTTTTTGGAGTGGGCAGAGTCCCACAGCTGCTCGCTCTCAGCGATCCACATTCCAGATGTGGACAACTGGAAAGCGGACTTTCTCAGCAGTTAATCCTTCCATCCGGGGAATGATCTCTTCACCCAAAGTGTTTGCAGAGATTTGTCTCAGATGGGAAATGCCGGAGATAGCTCTCATGGCGTCCAGACTCCATTGCAAGCTACCCCGATATGGGTTGAGGTCGAGGGATCCCCAGGCAGAGCTGATAGATGCCTTGGGGATTCAACCTAGCTTACTTTTTTTCCCCCGTTACCACTTCTACCTCGTGGTGTTTCACGCATCAAGCAGGAGCGAGCTTCAGCCATCCTGATTGCTCCACCGTGGCCGCGGAGGACATGGTTTGCAGATCTGGTGGGGATGTCATCCTCTCCGCCATGGAAGTTACCCTGTCACAGGGATCTGCTGGAACAGGGTCCCTTTCAACATCAAAATCTTGTTTCTCTGAGGCTGACTGCATGGTGATTGAACGCTTAGTCTTAGCCAAGAGGTTTTTCTGAAAGTGTGATTGACACTCAAGTTCAGGCAAGAAAACCAGTCACTCGTCTCATCTACCATAAGGTGTGGAGGACAGACTCTTCCTGGTGTGAGAAGCACGGATATACTTGGCACTAGGAGAAGGGTCTTGTCGCCAGTTCCTTAAAGGGACAGATTTCGGCATTAGTTTTGTTGCACAAGGGACTCGTTGAGTTTCCTGACATTTAATCTTTTGTTCAGGATTAGGCCTGTCTTTACATGGAGCTTAAACTTGGTCCCTAAGGTATTGCAGAGGGTTCTATTTGAGCCTATGCATTCTATTGACATTAAGGTTCTGTCTTGGAAGGTTCTTTTACTGTTGGCTATTGCATCTGCGTGCAGAGTGTGAGCTGGCTGCCTTGCAATTAGAGCCTCCTTATCTGGTTTCTCTTGTTAAGTGTGTTCAGTCCACGGGTCATCCATTACTTAGGGGATATATTCTCCTTCCCAACAGGAAGTTGCAAGAGGATCACCCAAGCAGAGCTCCTATATAGCTCCTCCCCTCACATATCATACCCAGTCATTCTCTTGCAAGTCTCAACAAAGGAGGTTGTGAGAGGAGATAGGAGTTTTTTACTTAATATTCTTCAATCAAAAGTTTTATTTTAAAATAGCACCGGAGTGTGCTGTTTATTCTCTCAGGCTGTATTTAGAAGAAGAATCTGCCTGCGTTTTCTATGATCTTAGCAGACGTAACTAAGATCCACTGGCTGTTCTCGCACATTCTGAGGAGTGGGGTAACTTCAGAGAAGGGAATAGCATGCGGGGTCTCCCGCAAATGAGGAATGGAATTGACTAAGAAAACACTGCTGTTACCCATATGATGTAAGTACAGCCTTTAATGCAGTAGTAGCGACTGGTATCAGGCTGATAAATGTATGCGCAGTTGAGTTATTTTCTAGGGATTAGAATTTGACTTTAAATACTTTTATTACTGAAATAAATGTATGAGCCTTAACTGCAGTAGAAGCGACTGGTAGCAGGCTTAGTGATAACTTTGCATAACACTGGAAAGTTTTTTTTGTTTTTTTTTTAAACGTTTACTGGCATGTTATTCGTTTTGTGAGGTACTTTGGTGTTAAATCTTTTTGGGCATGATTTTTTTTCCACATGGCTAACGTATATTTCTGCATAGAAACAGTTATATCAGGTCTCCCACTGTTGTGATATGAGTGGGAGGGACCTTTTTTAGCGCCTTGTTGCGCAGTTAAAATTCTAGCACAGTCTTCCTGCTTCTTCCTCTTTGATCCAGGACGTCTCCAGAGAGCTCAGGGGTCTTCAAAATTCATTTTTGAGGGAGCTAATCAGTTACAGCAGACCTTTGACAGTGTGTTTGACTGTGAGAAAAGCGTTAAATCTTAAATTGATTATCTGTTTTGGGTATTGAGGGGTTAATCATCCTTTTGCTAATGGGTGCAATCCTCTGCTAATTTCATACATTTACTGTTTAAAATTGGTTGCTATAACTGTCTTAGTTCATTGTTATTTCAACTGTGACAGTTTTTTTGTGTTTTTAAAAGCGCTGCAGCGTTTTTTATATTGCTTGTAAACTTATTGAGAGAAATTTCCAAGCTTGATAGCTTCTTTGCTAGTCTGTTTAAACATGTCTGACACAGATGAATCTGCTTGCTCATTATGTTTAAAGGCCAATGTGGAGCCCAATAGAAATATGTGTACCAATTGTATTGATGTTACTTTAAATAAAAGTCTGTCTTTACCGGTAAATAAATTATCACCAGACAACGAGGGGGAAGTTATGCCGCCTAACTCTCCTCACGTGTCGGTACCTTCGCCTCCCGCTCAGGAGGTGCGTGAGATTGTGGCGCCAAGCACATCAAGGCACTTACAAATCACTTTACAAGATATGGCTAATGTCATGAAAGAAGTATTATATAATTTGCCTGAGTTAAGAGGCAAGCGCGATAGCTCTGGGTTAAGGACAGAGCGCGCTGATGATATGAGGGCCATGTCTGACACTGCGTCACAATTTGTAGAACATGAGGAAAGAGAGCTTCATTCTGTGGGTGACGGATCTGATCCAGGGAGACCGGATTCAGAAATATCAAATTTTAAATTTAAGCTTGAGAACCTCCGTGTATTGCTAGGGGAGGTATTAGCGGCTCTGAATGATTGCGACACGGTTGCAATCCCAGAGAAATTATGTAGGCTGGATAAATACTATGCGGTACCGGTGTGTACTGACGTTTTTCCTATACCTAAAAGGCTTACAGAGATTAACAAGGAGTGGGATAAACCTGGTGTGCCCTTTTCCCCTCCTCCGATATTTAGAAAAATGTTCCCAATAGACGCCACCACACGAGACTTATGGCAGACGGTCCCTAAGGTGGAGGGAGCAGTTTCTACTTTAGCCAAGCGTACCACTATTCCGGTGGAGGATAGTTGTGCTTTCTCAGATCCAATGGATAAAAAATTAGGTTACCTTAAGAAAATGTTTGTTCAACAAGGTTTTATTTTACAGCCCCTTGCATGCATTGCGCCCGTCACTGCTGCAGCGGCATTCTGGTTTGAGTCTCTGGAAGAGGCTATTCGCACAGCACCATTGGATGAGACTTTGAACAAGCTTAAAGCCCTTAAGCTAGCTAACGCATTTGTTTCGGATGCCGTTGTACATTTAACCAAACTAACGGCTAAGAACTCCGGATTCGCCATCCAGGCGCGCAGAGCGCTATGGCTTAAATCCTGGTCAGCAGATGTAACTTCTAAATCTAAATTGCTTAATATTCCTTTCAAAGGGCAAACCTTATTCGGGCCCGGCTTGAAGGAGATTATTGCTGACATTACTGGAGGTAAGGGTCACACCCTTCCTCAGGACAGGGCCAAATCAAAGGCCAGTCTAGTTTTCGTGCCTTTCGTAATTTCAAGGCAGGAGCAGCATCAACTTCCTCCGCTCCAAAACAGGAAGGAACTGCTGCTCGTTTCAGACAGGGTTGGAAAAGCAACCAGTCTTGGAACAAGGGAAAGCAGGCCAGAAAGCCTACTTCTGCCACTAAGACAGCATGAAGAGAGGGCCCCCTATCCGGAAACGGATCTAGTGGGGGGCAGACTTTCTCTCTTCGCCCAGGCTTGGGCAAGAGATGTACAGGATCCCTGGACGTTGGAGATTATATCTCAGGGATACCTTCTGGACTTCAAAGCTTCTCCTCCACGAGGGAGATTTCATCTTTCAAGGTTATCAGCAAACCAAATAAAGAAAGAGGCATTTCTACGCTGTGTACAAGACCTCTTATTAATGGGGGTGATCCACCCAGTTCTGCGGACGGAACAAGGGCGCAAGGATTTTACTCAAATCTGTTTGTGGTTCCCAAGAAAGAGGGAACCTTCAGACCAATCTTGGACCTAAAAATCTTAAACAAATTCCTAAGAGTTCCATCATTCAAAATGGAAACTATTCGAACCATCCTACCCATGATCCAAGAGGGTCAATACATGTTCACAGTAGACTTAAAGGATGCCTACCTTCACATTCCGATTCACAAGGATCATTATCGGTACCTAAGATTTGCCTTTCTAGACAGGTATTACCAGTTTGTAGCTCTTCCCTTCGGGTTAGCTACGGCCCCGAGAATTTTTACAAATGTTCTGGGCTCACTTCTGGCGGTGCTAAGACCGCGAGGCATAGCGGTGGCTCCGTACCTAGACGACATTCTGATACAAGCGTCAAGTTTTCAAAATGCCAAGTCTCATACAGAGATAGTTCTGGCATTTCTGAGGTTGCATGGGTGGAAGGTGAATGTGGAAAAGAGTTCTCTATTACCACTCACAAGAGTTCCCTTCCTTGGGACTCTTTTAGATTCTATAGAGATGAAGATTTACCTGACGGAGTCCAGGTTATCAAAGCTTCTAAATGCTTGCCGTGTCCTTCATTCCATTCCACGCCCGTCAGTTGCTCAGTGCATGGAAGTAATCGGCTTAATGGTAGCGGCAATGGACATAGTACCATTTGCGCGCCTGCATCTCAGACCACTGCAATTATGCATGCTAAGTCAGTGGAATGGGGATTACTCAGATTTGTCCCCTCTACTAAATCTGGATCAAGAGACCAGAGATTCTCTTCTCTGGTGGCTTTCTCGGGTCCATCTGTCCAAGGGGATGACCTTTCGCAGGCCAGATTGGACAATTGTAACAACAGATGCCAGCCTTCTAGGTTGGGGCGCAGTCTGGAACTCCCTGAAGGCTCAGGGATTGTGGACTCAGGAGGAGAAACTCCTCCCAATAAATATTCTGGAGTTAAGAGCAATATTCAATGCTCTTCTAGCTTGGCCTCAGTTAGCAACACTGAGGTTCATCAGATTTCAGTCGGACAACATCACGGCTGTGGCTTACATCAACCATCAAGGGGGAACCAGGAGTTCCCTAGCGATGTTAGAAGTCTCAAAGATAATTCGCTGGGCAGAGTCTCACTCTTGCCACCTGTCAGCGATCTACATCCCAGGCATGGAGAACTGGGAGGCGGACTTTCTAAGTCGCCAGACTTTTCATCCGGGGGAGTGGGAACTTCATCCGGAGGTCTTCGCTCAACTGATTCATCTTTGGGGCAAACCAGAACTGGATCTCATGGCGTCTCGCCAGAACGCCAAGCTTCCTTGTTACGGATCCAGGGCCAGGGACCCGGGAGCGGCACTAATAGATGCTCTAGCAGCCCCTTGGGTTTTCAACATGGCTTATGTGTTTCCACCATTTCCGCTGCTACCTCGACTGATTACCAGGAGAGAGCATCAGTGATTCTGATAGCGCCTGCGTGGCCACGCAGGACCTGGTATGCAGACCTAGTGGGCATGTCGTCTTGTCCACCATGGTCTCTGCCTCAGAGGAAGGACCTTCTAATTCAGGGTCCTGTCAACCATCCAAATCTAATTTCTCTGAGGCTGACTGCATGGAGATTGAACGCTTGATCCTATCAAAGCGTGGCTTCTCGGAGTCGGTTATTGATACCTTAATACAGGCTTGGAAGCCTGTTACCAGAAAGATTTACCATAAGATATGGCGTAAATATTTATATTGGTGCGAATCCAAGAGTTACTCATGGAGTAAAGTTAGGATTCCTAGGATATTGTCTTTTCTACAAGAGGGTTTAGAAAAGGGCATATCTGCTAGTTTGTTAAAGGGACAGATTTTCGCTCTGTCTATTCTTTTACACAAACGTCTGGCAGAAGTTCCAGACGTTAAGGCTTTTTGTCAGGCTTTGGCTAGGATTAAGCCTGTGTTTAAGACTGTTGCTCCGCCGTGGAGCTTAAACTTAGTTCTTAACGTTCTTCAAGGTGTTCCGTTTGAACCCCTTCATTCCATTGATATTAAACTTTTATCTTGGAAAGTTCTGTTTTTGATGGCTATTTCCTCGGCTCGAAGAGTATCTGAGTTATCTGCCTTGCATTGTGATTCTCCTTATCTGATTTTTCATTCAGACAAGGTAGTTCTGCGTACTAAACCTGCGTTCTTACCTAAGGTAGTTTCTAACAGGAATATCAATCAAGAGATTGTTGTTCCTTCATTACGTCCTAACCCTTCTTCAAAGAAGGAACGACTTTTGCATAATCTGGACGTAGTCCGTGCCCTGAAGTTCTATTTACAGGCAACTAAAGATTTTCGTCAAACGTCTTCCCTGTTTGTCGTTTATTCTGGACAGAGGAGAGGTCAAAAAGCTTTGGCTACCTCTCTCTCCTTTTGGCTTCGTAGCATAATACGTTTAGCCTATGAGACTGCTGGACAGCAGCCTCATGAAAGAATTACAGCTCATTCCACTAGAGCTGTGGCTTCCACCTGGGCCTTTAAGAATGAGGCCTCTGTTGAACAGATTTGCAAGGCTGCGACTTGGTCTTCGCTTCATACCTTTTCAAAATTTTACAAATTTGACACTTTTGCTTCTTCGGAGGCTGTTTTTGGGAGAAAGAAAGGTTCTACAGGCAGTGGTTCCTTCCGTTTAACTTTCCTGCCTTGTCCCTCCCATCATCCATGTACTTTAGCTTTGGTATTGGTATCCCATAAGTAATGGATGATCCGTGGACTGGATAGACTTAACAAGAGAAAACATAATTTATGCTTACCTGATAAATTTATTTCTCTTGTAGTGTATTCAGTCCACGGCCCGCCCTGTCTTCTTTTGAGGCAGATCTAAATTTTAATCAAAACTCCAGTCACCACTGCACCCTATGGTTTCTCCTTTCTCGTCTTGTTTCGGTCGAATGACTGGGTATGACATGTGAGGGGAGGAGCTATATAGCAGCTCTGCTTGGGTGATCCTCTTGCAACTTCCTGTTGGGAAGGGAATATATCCCATAAGTAATGGATGATCCGTGGACTGAATACACTACAAGAGAAATACATTTTTCAGGTAAGCATAAATTATGTTTTTTTCCCTAACCCTTTCTCTTCCAAGGAGAGGTTACTTCATAATCTGGATGTGGTTCGTGCCTTCAAATTCTATTTTCAGGCTACGAAGGATTTCAGACAGTCTACATCTTTTTGTGGTGTATTCCAGGAAGCGCAGAGGGCCTATTTTACTTCTTTGTCCTTTTGGTCGAGGAGCTTGATTCGCTTGGCCTATGAGACAGCGGGACATGAGCCTCCTCAGAGGATCACGGCTCATTCAACTAGAGCTGTGGCTTCATCTTGGGGCTTCAAGAATGAGGCCTCTATGGAGCAGATTTGTAAGGAATCTACCCCTTACACACTTTTTTACAAAGTTTTATAAATTTGACTTTTTTGCTTCTGGTGAAGCTGTTTTTGGGAGAGAGGTTTACAGGCTGTGGTGCCCTCTGATTTAGGGTCTGCCTTTTTTACCCTCCCGGTTTCATTCAGTGTCCTCTAAAGCTTGGGTATATGTTTCCCAAAAGTAATGAATGAAGCCGTGGACTCTCCTCCCCTTTAGATGGAAAACATAAATTATGCTTACCTGATAATTTTATTTCCATCGTGGGAAGGAGAATCCACGGCTCCCGCCTGTAACGCCAGTGGGCAAACCTAAATTTATCTTCTGGCACCATTTATACTCTGATATGATATTTCTCCTACTGTTCCTTGTTCCCTCGGCAGAATGACTGGGGGATGAGGGGAGTGGGGGAGGTATTTAAGCCTTTGCCTCCTCCTGGTGGCCAGGTTCTTAATTCCCACAAGTAATGAATGAAGCCGTAGACTCTCCTCCCCACAATGGAAATAAAATTATTAGGTAAGCATATTTTATTTCATAACAATACTAAAGGGACCTTAAACACTAAATATATTTCTCTTGTTAAGTGTATCCAGTCCACGGATCATCCATTACTTGTGGGATATTCTCCTTCCCAACAGGGAGTTGCAAGAGGATCACCCACAGCAGAGCTGCTATATAGCTCCTCCCCTCACTGCCATATCCAGTCATTCTCTTGCAACTCTCAACTAAGATGGAGGTCGTAAGAGGACTGTGGTGTTTTATACTTAGTTTATTTCTTCAATCAAAAGTTTGCTATTTTTAAATGGTACCGGAGTGTACTGTTTATCTCAGGCAGTATTTAGAAGAAGAATCTGCCTGCGTTTTCTATGATCTTAGCAGAAGTAACTAAGATCCTTTGCTGTTCTCACATATTCTGAGGAGTGAGGTAACTTCAGAGGGGGAATAGTGTGCAGGTTTTCCTGTAATAAGGTATGTGCAGTTAAAATATTTTTCTAGGGATGGAATTTGCTAGAAAATGCTGCTGATACCGAAGTAATGTAAGTAAACCCTTAAATGCAGTGATAGCGACTGGTATCAGGCTTATTAATAGAGATACATACTCTTATAAAAGTGTATTTTAAAACGTTTGCTGGCATGTTTAATCGTTTTTTACATATGTTTGGTGATAAAACTTATTGGGGCCTAGTTTTTTCCACATGGCTGGCTTGAATTTTGCCTAGAAACGGTTCCCTGAGGCTTCCCACTGTTGTAATGAGTGTGAGGGGCCTATTTTAGCGTTTTTTTGCACAGCAAAAATTACTGACACAGACATCCAGCTTCTTCCTGCATGATCCAGGACTTCTCTGAAGGGCTCAAAAGGCTTCAAAAGTCGTATTGAGGGAGGTAAAAAGCCACAGTAGAGCTGTGTCAGTTGTTGGACTGTTTAAAAAACGTTTTTGTCATTTGTTATTCCGTTTTTGGTATTAAGGGGTTAATCATCCATTTGCAAGTGGGTGCAATGCTCTAACTTATTACATACACTGTAAAAATTTCGTTAATGTAACTGCATTTTTTTCACTTATTTCAAAATTTTGGAAAATTTGTGATTCTTAAAGGCGCAGTAACTTTTTTTATATTGCTTGTAAACTTGTTTTAAAGTGTTTTCCAAGCTTGCTAGTCTCATTGCTAGTTTGTTTAAAAATGTAAATTAAACCTACTTGTTCATTATGTTTGAAAGCCATGGTGGAGCCCCATAGGAGAATGTGTACTAAATGTATTGATTTCACCTTAAACAGTAAAGATCAGTCTTTATCTATAAAAGAATTATCACCAGAGGGTTCTGTCGAGGGGGAAGTTATGCCGACTAACTCTCCCCACGTGTCAGACCCTTCGCCTCCCGCTCAGGGGACACACACTAATATGGCGCCAATTACATCAGGGACGCCCATAGCGATTACCTTGCAGGACATGGCTGCAATCATGAATAATACCCTGTCAGAGGTATTATCTAGATTTCCTGAATTAAGAGGCAAGCGCGATAGCTCTGGGGTTAGGAGAGATACAGAGCGAGCAAATGCTGTTAGAGCCATGTCTGATACTGCGTCACAGTATGCAGAACATGAGGACGGAGAGCTTCAGTCTGTGGGTGACATCTCTGACTCGGGGAAACCTGATTCAGAGATTTCTAATTTTAAATTTAAGCTTGAGAACCTCCGTGTATTGCTTGGGGAGGTATTAGCTGCTCTGAATGACTGTAACACAGTTGAAATTCCAGAGAAATTGTGCAGGCTGGATAGATACTATGCGGTGCCGGTGTGTACTGACGTTTTTCCTATACCTAAAAGGCTTACAGAAATTATTAGCAAGGAATGGGATAGACCCGGTGTGCCCTTTTCCCCACCTCCTATATTTAGAAAAATGTTAACAATAGACGCCACTACACGGGACTTATGGCAGACTGTCCCTAAGGTGGAGGGAGCAGTTTCTACTTTAGCAAAGCGTACCACTATCCCGGTTGAGGACAGTTGTGCTTTTTCATATCCAATGGATAAAAAATTGGAGGGTTACCTTAAGAAAATGTTTATTCAACAAGGTTTTATTTTAGAGCCCCTTGCATGCATTGCGCCTGTCACTGCTGCGGCGGCATTCTGGTTTGAGGCCCTGGAAGAGGCCATCCAGACAGCTCCATTGAATGAAATTATTGACAAGCTTAGAACGCTTAAGCTAGCTAACTCATTTGTTTCTGATGCCATTGTTCATTTGACTAAACTAATGGCTAAGAATTCTGGATTCGCCATCCAGGCGCGTAGGGCGCTATGGCTTAAATCCTGGTCAGCTGACGTGACTTCAAAGTCTAAATTACTCAACATTCCTTTCAAGGGGCAGACCTTATTCGGGCCTGGCTTGAAGGAAATTATTGCTGACATTACTGGAGGCAAGGGTCATACCCTTCCTCAGGACTGGGCCAAATCAAAGGCCAAACAGTCTAATTTTCGTGCCTTTTGAAATTTCAAGGCAGGAGCAGCATCAACTTCCTCCGCTTCAAAACAAGAGGGAACTGTTGCTCATTCCGGACAGGCCTGGAAACCTAACCAGTCCTGGAACAAGGGCAAGCAGGCCAGAAAGCCTGCTGCTGCCCCCAAGACAGCATGAAGGAACAGCCCCCTATCCGGAAATGGATCTAGTGGGGGGCAGACTTTCTCTCTTCGCCCAGGCGTGGGCAAGAGATGTTCAGGATCCCTGGGCGTTGGAGATCATATCTCAGGGATATCTTCTGGACTTCAAAGCTTCTCCTCCACAAGGGAGATTTCATCTTTCAAGGTTATCAGCAAACCAGATAAAGAAAGAGGCATTCCTAAGTTGTGTGCAAGACCTCCTAGTAATGGGAGTGATCCATCCAGTTCCGCGGACGGAACAAGGACAGGGATTTTATTCAAATCTATTTGTGGTTCCCAAGAAAGAGGGAACCTTCAGACCAATTTTGGATCTAAAGATCTTAAACAAATTCCTCAGAGTTCCATCATTCAAAATGGAAACTATTCGGACCATCCTACCCATGATCCAAGAGGGTCAGTACATGACCACAGTGGACTTAAAGGATGCCTACCTTCACATACCGATTCACAAAGATCATCATCGGTTCCTAAGGTTTGCCTTTCTAGACAGGAATTACCAATTTGTAGCTCTTCCCTTCGGGTTGGCCACTGCCCCGAGAATTTTTACAAAGGTTCTGGGCTCACTTCTTGCAGTTCTAAGACCGTGAGGCATAGCGGTGGCTCCGTATCTAGACGACATCCTGATACAGGCGTCAAGCTTTCAAATTGCCAAGTCTCATACAGAGATGGTTCTGGCATTTCTGAGGTCACATGGGTGGAAAGTGAACGTGGAAAAGAGTTCTCTATCACCACTCACAAGAGTATCCTTCCTAGGGACTCTTATAGATTCTGTAGAGATGAAAATTTACCTGACGGAGTCCAGGTTATCAAAACTTCTAAATGTTTGCCGTGTCCTTCATTCCATTCCACGCCCGTCAGTGGCTCAGTGCATGGAAGTAATCGGCTTAATGGTAGCGGCAATGGACATAGTGCCATTTGCGCGCCTGCATCTCAGACCGCTGCAATTATGCATGCTAAGTCAGTGGAATGGGGATTACTCAGATTTGTCCCCTCTACTAAATTTGGATCAAGAGACCAGAGATTCTCTTCTCTGGTGGCTTTCTCGGGTCCATCTGTCCAAGGGTATGACCTTTCGCAGGCCAGATTGGACGATTGTAACAGATGCCAGCCTTCTAGGTTGGGGCGCAGTCTGGAACTCCCTGAAGGCTCAGGGATCGTGGACTCAGGAGGAGAAACTCCTCCCAATAAATATTCTGGAGTTAAGAGCAATATTCAATGCTCTTCTAGCTTGGCCTCAGTTAGCAACCCTGAGGTTCATCAGATTTCAGACGGACAACATCACGACTGTGGCTTACATCAACCATTAAGGGGGAACCAGGAGTTCCCTAGCGATGTTAGAAGTCTCAAAGATAATTCACTGGACAGAGTCTCACTCTTGCCACCTGTCAGCAATCCACATCCCAGGCGTAGAGAACTGGGAGGCAGATTTTCTAAGTCGTCAGACTTTTCATCCGGGGGAGTGGGAACTCCATCCGGATGTGTTTGCTCAACTGGTCCATCGTTGGGGCAAACCAGAACTGGATCTCATGGCGTCTCGCCAGAACGCCAAGCTTCCTTGTTACGGGTCCAGGGACCCGGGAGCAACGCTGATAGATGCTCTAGCAGCTCCTTGGTTCTTCAACCTGGCCTATGTGTTTCCACCGTTTCCTCTGCTCCCTTGACTGATTGCCAAAATCAAACAGGAGAGAGTATCAGTGATTCTGATAGCGCTTGCGTGGCCACGCAGGACCTGGTATGCAGACCTAGTGGACATGTCATCTCTTCCACCATGGACTCTGCCTCTGAGGCAGGACCTTCTAATACAAGGTCCTTTCAATCATCCAAATCTAATTTCTCTGAGACTGACTGCATGGAGATTGAACGCTTGATTCTATCAAGGCGTGGCTTCTCCAAGTCAGTCATTGATACCTTAATACAGGCTCGAAAGCCTGTCACCAGGAAAATCTACCATAAGATATGGCGTAAATATCTTTATTGGTGTGAATCCAAGAGTTACTCATGGAGTAAGGTTAGGATTCCTAGGATATTGTCCTTTCTCCAAGAGGGTTTGGACAAAGGCTTATCAGCTAGTTCTTTAAAAGGACAGATATCTGCTCTGTCTATTCTTTTGCACAAGCGTCTGGCAGAAGTTCCAGACGTCCAGGCATTTTGTCAGGCTTTGGTTAGGATTAAGCCTGTGTTTAAAACTGTTGCTCCCCCGTGGAGCTTAAACTTGGTTCTTAAAGTTCTTCAGGGAGTTCCGTTTGAACCCCTTCATTCCATTGATATTAAACTTTTATCTTGGAAAGTTCTGTTTTTGATGGCTATTTCCTCGGCTCGAAGAGTCTCTGAGTTATCTGCCTTACATTGTGATTCTCCTTATCTGATTTTTTCATTCAGACAAGGTAGTTCTGCGTACCAAACCTGAGTTTTTACCTAAGGTGGTTTCTAACAGGAATATCAATCAAGAGATTGTTGTTCCATCATTGTGTCCTAATCCTCCTTCAAAGAAGGAACGTCTTTTGCATAATCTGGACGTAGTCCGTGCCTTGAAGTTTTACTTACAGGCTACTAAAGATTTTCGTCAAACATCTGCCCTGTTTGTCGTTTACTCTGGACAGAGGAGAGGTCAAAAAGCTTCGGCAACCTCTCTCTCCTTTTGGCTTCGGAGCATAATACGCTTAGCCTATGAGACTGCTGGACAGCAGCCCACTGAAAGGATTACAGCTCATTCTACTAGAGCTGTGGCTTCCACCTGGGCCTTTAAAAATGAGGCCTCTGTTGAACAGATTTGCAAGGCTGCGACTTGGTCTTCGCTTCACACCTTTTCAAAACTTTACAAATTTGGCACTTGCTTCTTCGGAGGCTGTTTTTGGGAGAAAGGTTCTACAGGCAGTGGTTCCTTCCGTTTAAGTTCCTGTCTTGTCCCTCCCATCATCCATGTACTTTAGCTTTGGTATTGGTATCCCACAAGTAATGGATGATCCGTGGACTGAATACACTTAACAAGAGAAAACATCATTTATGCTTACCTGATAAATTTATTTCTCTTGTAGTGTATCCAGTCCACGGCCCGCCCTGTCCTTTTAAGGCAGGTCTAAATTTTAATTAAACTACAGTCACCACTGCACCCTATGGTTTCTCCTTTCTCGTCTTGTTTCGGTCGAATGACTGGATATGGCAGTGAGGGGGGGAGCTGTATAGCAGCTCTGCTGTGGGTGATCCTCTTGCAACTTCCTGTTGGGAAGGAGAATATCCCACAAGTAATGGATGATCCGTGGACTGGATACACTACAAGAGAAATGAATTGTTTTCATGCACTTCCCTCCAATCATGGGTGTTGCCTTTATGGAACTTGGGTTACACTGCACATGTGCAGTAACTCTCCTTCAGATACCTGCAAACACGTCAGCACTGGAATGTAGTGAAAGATTTCAACATGGCGGCTCCCTTAAAGGGATAGGAATGTCAAAATTAAACTTGCATGATTCAGATAGAGCACGTCTTTTTAAGACCCTTTTAAATTGACTTCCATTTTCAAATTTGCTTTGTTCTCTTGGTATCCCTTGTTAAAAAATGAATACACACATCATACACTAGTGGGAGCTGCTGCTAGTGATTGGCTAAATATATATTTTCAGCTTCCTGACAGTAGTGCAATGCTGTCCCTTCAGCAATGGATAACAAGAGAATGAAGAAAATTTGATAAAATAATTAAATTGTAAAGTTGTTTAAAATTGTATCTTCTATCTGAATCATAAAAGAAAAAGTTGGGGTTTACTATCCCTTTAACTGGAGGAAGGCAGGGAATAACCTCAATGCTATATGCTTATAAAATGCATTTAGTGTTCCCTTTTTTTTTTTTTTTTTTTTTAATCATTTTCCCCCATATAAATAAGTATAGGGGAAAAAATCAAATGTGGAAATGTATTTATATATAATATAATATAAAATAATATAATATAAAATAATATAATATAATATAAAATAATATAATATAAAATAATATAATATAATATATAATATAATATAATATATAATATAATATAATATATAATATAATATAATATATAATATAATATAATAAAAAAATTATCTGGGAAAACCTGCATATACTGAATTTTAGCACAGAAAATACATATGTTTCATAATAAATGTTTGTGAATAGGAGTAAATAAAGTTACGTAGGTGACAATAAACATAGATTTAGAAAGTGATAGCTTATTTTCTCATGTTTCCTTAAAGGGATATAAAACACAATTTTTTTTTGTTCATGATTTAGATAGAACACACACTTTTAAACAACTTTCCAGTTTACTTTTATTATCAAATGCTTCATTCTCTTGGTATCCTTTGTTGAAAGAGCAGCAATGCACTACTTGAGAGCTAGCTGAAAACATTTGGTGAGCCAATGACAAGAGAATTATATGTGCAGCCACATATAAGCGGCTAACTCCCAGTAGTGAGTTGCGGCTCCTGAAACTACATAGGTCTGCTTTTTAACAAAATACCATGAGCTGAAGCAAATTAGATAATAGAAGTAAAGTGTAAAGTTATTTAAAACTGCTCAAGCTGAATCATGTTCAATTTTGTTTGCTTTTATTTTTTAATATACTGTGTTTTTTTTAATATTCCAGCTGACTCCTAAGACTAATTTAAATGTGTCAGCCCTTGAGATATACACAGCATACAACAGAAGAGAGTGCAATATCACTTAAAGGGGATGTAAACTTTATTATTAGATAATGGCCTTTAATTCATTAATCTTAAAAACATGGGCACTTTAATGTTAAAGTTTACAGAGGCGCTTATTTTTTAAAAATACTTTCCTTTTGCGTTCTGGTGAACATAACGCCGGCCCTCCGCCCGCAGCCACAATTTGGGTAAGAATGTAAACTGTACATAGACAAATGTGTAATGTATTCTTGCCAATATCCAGGAACCTGGTCTCCCTACCTCTGGGATGTTTTCTCTTTCACTTCTCTACGTGCTTAGATTTATATGTGATGCCCAAGGGAAAAAGAGGCTGAGCAAATATACTGCAAGATGTTGCAATAGTCGCCCCAGGCATAGCCTAGGTCCGGAGAGAATTCCTGGATTGGCTAGTTTATTTAAATAATGTTATGCTTCTCTAACCGGTTTTAATTTGATACATTGCAAATCAAAGCTCTCCCTTTTTGTTACAACTTTTTATTTGTTTGAGGCTGAGCCTATATGATTTAGTCAGTTGTTTTTTTTTTTTTTTTTTTTTTTTTTTTTTCATGCAAAATATTTTAACAGGAAGTGCATGCTTTTGTGTACAACTGCTCTGTGGTATATAAGCTAGACTGATAAAGTCCCACTATTTCATATGTGGGACCTCCAAAAGTTGTTTATTTTATGCCACAAACCCCCCAGAGAAGGCTGTGATACATTTTTTTACTCTGCTACACGGCTGATTTTAAAAATCAACAAAGAAGTATAGCATATATGGCTGAAACAACTAATCGATAAAATCAATGAAAATAGTTGTTAAAGAGACAGCCGACGCCAAAATTGTTATGGTCTAAAAAGATAACGCTTTTACTACCCATTCCCCCAGCTTTGCACAACCAACATTGTTATATTAATACACTTTTAAAAAAAATAACGTAATAAGAGGCTGTCTGTAGTGACTTAGAAACATGCAGAAATGTATAGGTTTTAATGTGGTTAGCTTTTCACAACAGGAGACTGCTAGTTGTGAGCCATATAGGTAACGTGGTCACGCCCGTGATGTTGTGACTGACACTTATCTAATTGGTAAAAAAGGAAGTCAATTGATACTAACTAAATAGCCATGTGATCAGGGGGCTATCAAAAGAGGCTTATAGATACAAGGTAATCGCACAGGTAAAAAGTATACTGATAAAACCATGTTGGCTGTGCAAAACAGGGGAATGGGTAATAAAGGGATTTTTTATCTTTTTAAACAATACATTTTTTGGAGTTGCCTGACCGTTTAACAATTCTCATTATTGATTAGTTGGTTGTGAACTCCAACTCTGGTGGGAGGAGGAGCGCAGAGAAGACTTTGGAGGAAGCAGCAAGCACTAGGAACCTTTATCCAGTCGAATGCCTGAAGGAGCTTCCCTGTACCACCAGGAACTCTGATCTGACCAATATAACTCCTGCTGGTGAGCATGTAACTTGTTTACTGTGACACGTGCTGACAACTGTGCAGGATTCGGTTGTTGCTATAGCTACCAACAGTACTAGCGGTTCCTGTGCCTTCTAGCTTTTGGTTTTTGACTTTCTTTATTAAGTTGTTCCTGTGACGTCTTGAAGACTCTCAAACTAAAAGTACACTGAAATTCCCTTAACGTGTTTAATATATGTACATTGCCTGTTTTTCCATTAATTACTCGGTGCAAACTTGGATTTTTCCAATGCCCCAACGTGACCTGCAACATACTATACAGTCAGGAGCACTGTCCCTAATTTGCCACAGCAATTGAGACCGTACACAAGTAGCATTTTCTAGGGGTTTCCTGCTGGACTGCAACACAGTGCAAATAAAGTATTAAATACTTGTAAACATTTAAAAAAAATATTTCCCAGTGTGGTGCATAGAGGAACAAAATTACAAGACACATGTTTACTTGCTATAAAGTAACATAATTTTTTTTTCCACGTTTATTTCATTTTGTGTATAAAGACATAACAAACTGTAGTTTCATACACAAACATAATTTCAACTGAAAAATTAACTCTCGGGTCCCTTGCAAACATTAATAATGTGGTGGTATACTTCAACGTGAGTTTTGGGGGTCCTGTTAGGTGGGAATTAGTAAAAAAAAAAAAAAAAGGGGGGGTGAAGGATTGGGTAGGGTAACATCTTTTTTTGGCTGCAATTGTTTTTCAATAGCCAAACTTCACCCGCCTCATTTGGAGGAGCCAGTCAAGTCTTGAATCTGCACCTGGCAAGGCTAGCCATGGTTATATTAATATAAAGGGCATTGTTTTGAAGTTTTTATCTGCTAATGCCAAATTAGATAAATATCTTTAACAAGGTTAGCCGTAAGTGGCAAGCAAGGTGTTTTACGTTCTGAGAAATAGAGAAACCTCCACTTTTTTTTTTTTTTTTAGCTAAATTTGCGCAAAAAGGGGACAAAACAAATGAGTGTATTGCAACGTTTTATATTAAAGGGACATGAAACCCACATTTTATTTCATGGTTTACAAAAAGCGTTCAATTTTAAACAACTTTTCAATTTACTTATATTATCTTCTTTGCTTCATTCGCTTGATATTCTTTGTTGAAAAGTAAATCTGAATAGGCTCAATAGCTGCTGATTGGTGACTGCACATAGATGCGTTGTGCGATTGGCTCACCCATGTGTATTGCTATTTCTTTAACAAAGGATATCTAAAGAATGAAGCAAATTGGTTAATAGAAGTAAATTGGATTGTTAGAAATTGTATTCTCTATCTGAATCATGAGAGAACATTTTTGGGTTTCATGTATCTTTTTAAAATCTTAAGGTCTTTTACTGCCCCTTCAGAGTTGTTTGCATACTATCACGAAAATAGTTTCTGCAAAGCAGCATTTAAAAAGGGCAAAAATGCCAAAGTCGGCACTAGGGATGGATGAATGTGCTGAAAGTGTCCTGTAGACATTCATTTTGGACAATCGAATGTTGATACGAATGAAAATCCATTAAAATGTGGTTATCGATTTCGAATGTTCATAATTAAATCAAATAACATTCAAAATTTCGAATGTAACATTCGATTTAACAAATATTTTTCAGAAGTTCAATAGTTCATGTGGTAGTGAAATAAGTAAATTACTACATTATAGATACAAATATACCCATTTTGAATGTTTCTATTTTGAATATTGTATAATTTGAATATTACATTTAAAGAGAGCATTAGAAATACTATTACAAATATATAGATTCTAATTTCTCCAACATAGGTGTGTCCGGTCCACGGCGTCATCCTTACTTGTGGGATATTCTCCTCCCCAACAGGAAATGGCAAAGAGCCCAGCAAAGCTGGTCACATGATCCCTCCTAGGCTCCGCCTACCCCAGTCATTCTCTTTGCCGTTGTACAGGCAACATCTCCACGGAGATGGCTTAGAGTTTTTTAGTGTTTAACTGTAGTTTTTATTATTCAATCAAGAGTTTGTTATTTTAAAATAGTGCTGGTATGTACTATTTACTCAGAAACAGAAAAGAGATGAAGATTTCTGTTTGTATGAGGAAAATGATTTTAGCACCGTAACTAAAATCCATGGCTGTTCCACACAGGACTGTTGAGAGCAATTAACTTCAGTTGGGGGAACAGTGTGCAGTCTCTTACTGCTTGAGGTATGACACATTCTAACAAGACGATGTAATGCTGGAAGCTGTCATTTTCCCTATGGGATCCGGTAAGCCATGTTTATTAAGATAGTAAATAAGGGCTTCACAAGGGCTTATTAAGACTGTAGACTTTTTCTGGGCTAAATCGATTCATTATTAACACATATTTAGCCTTGAGGAATCATTTATTCTGGGTATTTTGATATGATTATATCGGCAGGCACTGTTTTAGACACCTTATTCTTTAGGGGCTTTCCCTAATCATAGTCAGAGCCTCATTTTCGCGCCGGTATGGCGCACTTGTTTTTGAGGACAGCATGGCATGCAGCTGCATGTGTGTGGAGCTCTGATACATAGAAAAGTCTTTCTGAAGGCATCATTTGGTATCGTATTCCCCTTTGGGCTTGGTTGGGTCTCAGCAAAGCAGATTCCAGGGACTGTAAAGGGGTTAAATATAAAAACGGCTCCGGTTCCGTTATTTTAAGGGTTAAAGCTTCCAAATTTGGTGTGCAATACTTTTAAGGCTTTAAGACACTGTGGTGAAATTTTGGTGAATTTTTAACAATTCCTTCATACTTTTTCGCAATTGCAATAATAAAGTGTGTTTAGTTTAAAATTTAAAGTGACAGTAACGGTTTTATTTTAAAACGTTTTTTGTGCTTTGTTATCAAGTTTATGCCTGTTTAACATGTCTGAACTACCAGATAGATTGTGTTCTGACTGTGGGGAAACCAAGGTTCCTTCTCATTTAACTATATGTACTTTATGTCATAAAAAAATTTAGTAAAAATGATGCCCAAGATGATTCCTCAAGTGAGGGGAGTAAGCATGGTACTGCATCATCCCCTCCTTCGTCTACACCAGTCTTGCCAATACAGGAGGCCCCTAGTACATCTAGTGCGCCAATACTCCTTACTATGCAACATTTAACGGCTGTAATGGATAATTCTATCAAAAACATTTTAGCCAATATGCCCACTTATCAGCGAAAGCGCGACTGCTCTGTTTTAGAAAATTCTGTAGAGCATGAGAACGCTGATGATATGGTTTCTGAAGGGCCCCTACACCAGTCTGAGGGGGCCAGGGAGGTTTTGTCTGAGGGAGAAATTTCAGATTCAGGAAACATTTCTCAACAAGCTGAACCTGATGTGATTACTTTTAAATTTAAGTTGGAACATCTCCGCGCTCTGCTTAAGGAGGTGTTATCCAATTTGGATGATTGTGATTATCTGGTCATTCCAGAACCACTATGTAAAATGGAAAAGTTCTTAGAGGCCCCGGGGCCCCCCGAAGCTTTTCCTATATCCAAGCGGGTGGCGTACATTGTTAGTAAAGAATGGGACAGGCCCGGTATACCTTTAGTACCTCCCCCCATATTTATAAAATTGTTTTCCTATAGTCGACCCCAGAAAGGACTGATGGCAGACAGTCCCCAAGGTCGAGGGGGCGGTTTCTACTCTACACAAGCGCGCCACTATACCCATAGAAGATAGTTGTGCTTTCCAAGATCCTATGGATAAAAAATTAGAAGGTCTGCTAAAGATGTTTGTTCAGCAAGGTTCCCTTCTACAACCAATTGCATGCATTGTCCCTGTCACTGCAGCCGCGTGTTTCTAGTTTGATGAGCTAGGAAAGGCGATTATTAGTAATTCTTCTTCTTATGAGGAGATTATGGACAGAATTCGTGCTCTTAAATTGGCTAATTCTTTCACCCTAGACGCCACCTTGCAATTGGCTAGGTTAGCGGCGAAAAAATTCTGGGTTTGCTATTGTGGCGCAGAGCGCTTTGGTTAAAATCTTGGGCAGCGGATGCGTCTTCCAAGAACAAATTGCTTGACATTCCTTTCAAGGGGAAAACACTCTTTGGCCCTGACTTGAAAGAGATTATCTCTGATATCACTGGGGGCAAGGGCCACGCCCTTCCTCAGGATAGGTCTTTTCAAGACCAAAAATAAACCTAAGTTTCGTCCCTTTCGCAGAAACGGATCAGCCCCAAGGGCTACGTCCTCTAAGCAGGAAGGTAATACTTCTCAAGCCAATCCAGCCTGGAGACCTATGCAAGGCTGGAGCAAAGGAAAGCAGGCCAGGAAACCTGCCACTGCTACCAAGACAGCATGAAATGCGGGCCCCCGATCCGGGACCGGATCTGGTGGGGGGCAGACTCTCTCTCTTCGCTCAGGCTTGGGAAAGAGATGTTCTGGATCCTGGGGCGCTAGAAATAGTCTCCCAAGGTTATTCTCTGGAGTTCAAGGGGCTTCCTCCAAGGGGGAGGTTCCACAGGTCTCAGTTGTCTTCAGACCACATAAGAAGACAGGCATTCTTACATTGGGTAGAAGACCTGCTAAAAATGGGAGTGATTCATCCTGTTCCATTAGGAGAACAAGGGATGGGGTTCTACTCCAATCTGTTCATAGTTCCCAAAAAAGAGGGAACGTTCAGACCAATCTTAGATCTCAAGATCTTGAACAAGTTTCTCAAGGTTCCATCGTTCAAGATGGAAACCATTCGAACACTTCTTCCTTCCATCCAGGAGGGTCAATTCTTGACCAAGGTGGATTTCAAGGATGCGTATCTACATATTCCTATCCACAAGGAACATCATCGGTTCCTAAGGTTTGCATTCCTGGACAAGCATTTCCAGTTCGTGGCATTTTCTTTCGGATTAGCCAGTGCTCCTAGGATTTTCTCATAGGTACTAGGGTCCCTTCTGGCGGTGCTAAGACCAAGGGGCATTGCTGTAGTACCTTACTTGGACGACATTCTGATTCGAGCGTCGTCCCTTCCTCAAGTAAAGGCTCACACGGACATTGTCCTGGCCTTTCTCAGATCTCACGGATGGAAAGTGAACGTGGAAAAGAGTTCTCTATCTCCGTCAACGAGGGTTCCCTTCTTGGGAACTATAATAGACTCCTTAGAAATGAGGATTTTTCTGACAGAAGCCAGAAAAACAAAACTTCTAGACTCTTGTCGGATTCTTCATTCCGTTCCTCTTCCTTCCATAGCGCAGTGCATGGAAGTGATAGGTTTGATGGTAGCGGCAATGGACATAGTTCCTTTTGTGCGCATTCATCTAAGACCATTACAACTGTTCATGCTCAGTCAGTGGAATGGGGACTATTCAGACTTGTCTCCGAAGATACAAGTAAATCAGAGGACCAGAGACTCATTCCGTTGGTGGCTGTCCCTGGACAACCTGTCACAAGGGATGACCTTCCGCAGACCAGAGTGGGTCATTGTCACGACCGACGCCAGTCTGATGGGCTGGGGCGCGGTCTGGGGATCCCTGAAAGCTCAGGGTCTTTGGTCTCGGGTAGAATCTCTTCTACCGATAAATATTCTGGAACTGAGAGCGATATTCAATGCTCTCAAAGCTTGGCCTCAGCTAGCGAGGGCCAAGTTCATACATCAACCATCAGGGGGGAACAAGGAGTTCCCTAGCGATGGAAGAAGTGACCAAAATCATTCTATGGGCGGAGTCTCACTCCTGCCACCTGTCTGCTATCCACATCCCAGGAGTGGAAAATTGGGAAGCGGATTTTCTGAGTCGTCAGACATTGCATCCGGGGGAGTGGGAACTCCATCCGGAAATCTTTGCCCAAGTCACTCAACCGTGGGGCATTCCAGACATGGATCTGATGGCCTCTCGCCAGAACTTCAGAGTTCCTTACTACGGGTACAGATCCAGGGATCCCAAGGCGGCTCTAGTGGATGCACTAGTAGCACCTTGGACCTTCAAACTAGCTTATGTGTTCCCGCCGTTTCCTCTCATCCCCAGGCTGGTAGCCAGGATCAATCAGGAGAGGGCGTCAGTGATTTTGATAGCTCCTGCGTGGCCACGCAGGACTTGGTATGCAGATCTGGTGAATATGTCATCGGCTCCACCATGGAAGCTACCTTTGAGAGACCTTCTTGTTCTAGGTCCGTTCGACCCACTCCAGCTGACTGCTTGGAGATTGAACGCTTGATCTTATCAAAGCGAGGGTTCTCAGATTCTGTTATTAATACTCTTGTTCAGGCCTGAAAGCCTGTAACCAGAAAAATTACCACATAATTTGGTATATCTGTTGGTGTGAATCTGCAGGATTCCCTTGGGACAAGGTTAAGATTCCTAAGAGTCTATCCTTCCTTCGAGAAGGATTGAAAAAAGGATTAACTGCAAGTTCCTTGATGGGACAGATTTCTGCCTTGTCTGTGTTACTTCACAAAAAGCTGGCAGCTGTGCCGGATGTTCTAGCCTTTGTTCAGGCTCTGGTTAGAATCAAGCCTGTTTACAAAATTTTGACTCCTCCTTGGAGTCTCAACCTAGTTCTTTCAGTTCTTCAGGGGGTTCCGTTTGAACCCTTACATTCCGTTGATATTAAGTTATTATCTTGGAAAGTTTTGTTTTTGGTTGCAATTTCTTCTGCTAGAAGAGTTTCAGAATTATCTGCTCTGCAGTGTTCTTCTCCTTATCTGGTGTTCCATGCAGATAAGATGGTTTTGCGTACTAAACCTGGTTTTCTTCCAAAAGTTGTTTCTAACAAAAACATTAACCAGGAGATAGTTGTGCCTTCTTTGTGTCCTAATCCAGTTTCAAAGAAGGAACGTTTGTTGCACAACTTGGATGTAGTTCGTGCTCTCAAATTTTACTTAGCAGCTACTAAGGATTTCAGACAAACTTTGTCTTTGTTTGTTGTTTATTCTGGTAAACGGAGAGGTCAAAAAGCAACTTCTACCTCTCTCTCCTTCTGGATTAAAAGCATTATCCGATTGGCTTATGAGACTGCCGGACGGCAGCCTCCTGAAAGAATCACAGCTCACTCCACTAGGGCTGTGGCTTCCACATGGGCCTTCAAGAACGAGGCTTCTGTTGATCAGATATGTAAGGCAGCGACTTGGTCTTCACTGCACACTTTTTCTAAATTTTACAAATTTGATACTTTTGCTTCTTCTGAGGCTATTTTTGGGAGAAAGGTTTTGCAAGCCGTGGTGCCTTCCATTTAGGTGACCTGATTTGCTCCCTCCCTTCATCCGTGTCCTAAAGCTTTGGTATTGGTTCCCACAAGTAAGGATGACGCCGTGGACCGGACACACCTATGTTGGAGAAAACAGAATTTATGTTTACCTGATAAATTACTTTCTCCAACGGTGTGTCCGGTCCACGGCCCGCCCTGGTTTTTTTTTAATCAGGTCTGATAATTTATTTTCTTTAACTACAGTCACCACGGTAACATATGGTTTCTCCTATGCAAATATTCCTCCTTAACGTCGGTCGAATGACTGGGGTAGGCGGAGCCTAGGAGGGATCATGTGACCAGCTTTGCTGGGCTCTTTGCCATTTCCTGTTGGGGAGGAGAATATCCCACAAGTAAGGATGACGCCGTGGACCGGACACACCGTTGGAGAAAGTAATTTATCAGGTAAACATAAATTCTGTTTTTAAATATGGAATTCATCGAATTATTAGAAAAATCGAATATTACAAAAATCAAATGTATTACATTTAAAGAAAGCATTAGAAATACTATTACATAAACCGAATGTTAGAATGATGTGCAAACATTGTAAATTCGGAACGATCAAATGTGTTTAAAATTAGTTTCAATTTACCAATGTTGCAAAACATTCGCCTATTCCTAGTCAGCACCACACTCATGCATTCGTTACTTGTCTCTGTGCTAACAGTGGAGCTTAGTCTTGTCTGTGCTTTGTGCTCCTAGCAAGTAGTGTCTGTGCACATGTAATATGGATTAAATGTTAAAGAAAATCTATGCAAAGGGTCTTGCAATGGTGCTATTGACTAAGCTGTTGTATTAATCGCTGATCTATTCTAGGCACATTTTGGAGCAAATGGCTTTAATGCCCCTCTGATGTATGTATAAAATGAAAACGGATACTGAGCTTTGGGTTCAGTGTCCCTTTAATAAGAAGTGATATTTTTTTCTTTCACAATTCATATAGAGCATGACATTTTAAGCAACTTTCTAATTTACTCCTATTATAAAAAAAAAAAAATCTCGTTCTCTTGCTATCTTTATTTTAAAAGAAGGAATGTAAATCTTAGCAGCCAGCCCATTTTAGGTTCAGCACCATGGATAGCGCTTGCTTATTGGAGGCTTACCCACCAATAAGCAAGCATAACCCAGGTTCTCAACCTATGCATCACATTCCTGCTTTTTAAATAAAAATAGCAAGAGAACGAAGAAAAATTGACAATAGGAGTAAATTAGAAAGTTGCTTAAAATTGCATGCTCTATATGAATCATGAAAGGAAATTTTAAGTTTAGTGCCCCTTTTTAAAGCCCGTTTTTTAAAAAAAATACTATTAAAAACGGGGGCACTTTCATTCCTCAAAGTTTACAAATAAGCCGTTTTGATTGAAAACTTACCTTTTTTTTTTTTTCACAGCTACAGCAGTTACCCCTCCTGGAAATCCTCTCTTCACACGTCGGCAATGACTAATGCTGCTTTCTCCGATCACAGCTTTCCCCCCAGGGTGGTTATTTCTTGAGGCCATGCTGTGATTGGAGGAAGCCGGATTGGTCATTGCTGAGGTGTGAAGAGAGGATTTCCAGGAGGGGGAAGCTGCTCTGGCTGTGAAAAGAAAAAAAGTGCCCCTGTTTTTAATAGTATTTTTTTTTAAAACGCGTTTTCATTCACCAAAGTTTACCTACACTTTAAATTGCATACATATGTCATACATGAGCTACATCTATGCAGATTGACATTTGTCTAGAAGTATGTAAGAATCCTAATGATTTTAATTGTGTAATTAGAAAACATTACTGTAGACTTTCCCTTTAAGTAATCTAAAAAATTTTCTTTATCTAATTATTCAAAAAAATAATCTGCCAACTAATCGATTTTGAAAATAATCCTAAATTGCAGCCCTAGTTTTGACTCTTGAAACTGCTTTCTCGAAGCTGTTACTTTTGTCAGAGTATCAGAACTACAAGTAGAAAAGCTATATATTTAGTAATACAGAAGTGTGTAAAGTAGTGTTACATACAGTTCTAGAATTTTTACTCAAGTTTTGTTAAAGATTGTCATGCTTTAAAGGATAGAATTATATCTTCTTCTTGCCGTTAACAATTTAATTATTGGTAAGCTGTTGCATAGACTGAATGTTGTAAGATGCTTACATGTTTGTTAAAAGAACAGCACATAGGAGGAAAACGACTTTAGTTTATTTGACAAAACATATTTAACCAGCAAATACCTACTTTTTAAATAGTACAATGCACTTTAACTGCACACCAGCTAAAAGCAGTTCCAGGAAGGCTGAGGGGTAATTTTACAAAGGCCCCTTTCCAACCTATTGAGCAATGGAAGCAGATGCATTTCTGTCAAGTGACGCCTAATATACATTTCTTACTACAAACTTGGATTTTTACTATCTGCCTCTGCTAATTCTGTAAGCAAGATATTCAATTCTGTTATGTCCTAATAAATATGTATTTGATTTATTTTCATCCTTTTTAACCTAAAGTGGTATTGCTTTGTATTTATTTCACTGTTGCTAGGATAAGCCAATATAAATCCTTAAACCAGGAATTATTTCCTTTATTATCCATTCTGTACTGTTTTGAACATAACAGAGAAGAAGGGCAATTATAAATTATGTCCTTTCAGGATTCAGATACTGCAGAGTTTTAAATTTTTTTTTTCCAATTTACTTCTGATATAACATTTACTTTGTTCTTTTGGTATCCTTTTTGAAATGCAGGCAAGTAAGCTAAGGAGCTTGCATGTGTCTGGTAGCAGATGGCAGCAGTATTTGCTGCTATGTAGCACTGCCTGTCTAGGAAAGCCTTATAACAAGGAGAACCATTTTAAAATTGTATGTCTGAATTCTGACACAAAAAGTTGGGTTTTATGTCCCGGTCATCCTAATGTTAGAGCATTTTATTGTATTATCACTTGCATATAAATAAACCCCTACAAATAAGTTAAACACACAGTTAAAGTCAGATCATGAGAAGCAATCCACTACTGGGACGTAAATAAATGCTTTTGATTGGCTAATGACAAGAGGCATATGTATGCAGTCACCAATGGCCAGCTAGCTACCAGTTGTGCAATGCTGCTTCTAAACCCATCTATGTATGCTTTTCAACAAGATACCGAAAGAACAAAGTACATTTATTCAGATGGGGAGGTTCTATTGTTGCTGGAGGACATAAATTATTGGATCGTGTTTGTGCTAATTTACATTGTGCATGGATGTGTCATGTATGTATCATGTAATGTAACTGTGCAGGAGATGAAACGCCTACAGGAGACATCATTTGCCGCCAAAACCTCATTCCTACATGTGTATTTCTGACGATATTTAAACTGGTTATCCTTGTAATTTACAGATTTATTAGGAAGCCTGGATTCAAAACATGCATTTTTTATTTATTTATTTTTTATTCTGTTTTATGGTTGGTTTGTACTACAAGCAATGTTGTGGTGTGTGTATCATTTTTAATGGTAGCAGTAAATTTAGTAAGTTAGTTAATGAAATCGCCTAACATTCAATTGTTCAAATAGCCAGTCAGTAATTAATAATAATAATAAAAAAAAATACTGTATTGTTCAGAGTATAGGCCGCACCCAATTATAAGCCGCACCCTTTCTGTTTGGTGCCATTTTAAAGAAAATTTAATTTCTAAAGAAAATACACATTAGTAGAATAGTAAAATATTTTATTTAATGAATAGGAAAACACATGTACCAGTATTTCTCTTGTAAGGTGTATCCAGTCCACGGATTCATCCTTTACTTGTGGGATATTCTCCTTCCCAACAGGAAGTGGCAAAGAGAGGACACAGCAGAGCTGTCCATATAGCTCCCCCTCTAGCTCCACCCCCCAGTCATTCTCTTTGCCGGCTCTAAGCAATCGGAAGGGTAAAGTGAATGTGGTGTTAGAATTGAAAGAGATTATTTCAGAAATCACTGGGGGAAAAGGCCATGCTTTCCCCCAGGACAAGTCCTTCAAGACGAAGAACAAACAAAATAATTTTCATTCCTTTCGGAATTTCAGGAGCGGTCTCGCTTCATCCTCCCCTGCTGCAAAGCAAGAGGGTAACACTTCACAACCTAGGGCAGCCTGGAAGCCTTACCAGGGCTGGAACAAGGGTAAACAGGCTAAGAAGCCTGCAGCTGCCTCCAAGACAGCATGATGGGGTAGCCCCAGATCCTGGACCGGATCTAGTAGGGGGCAGACTCTCTCTCTCTTCGCTCAGGCCTGGGCAAGAGACGTACACGATCCCTGGGCCTTAGAGATTGTATCCCAGGGATATCTTCTAGAATTCAAGGACTCCCCTCCAAGGGGAAGGTTCCACATTTCTCGTCTTTCTACAGACATGACAAAGAAAGAGGCGTTCTTACGCTGTGTAGAAGACCTACATACAATGGGAGTGATCCACCCAGTTCCAATTGCGGAACAAGGGCTGGGGTTTTACTCAAACCTGTTTGTGGTTCCCAAGAAAGAAGGAACTTTCAGACCAATCCTGGATCTCAAAATTCTAAACAAATTCCTCAGTCCCATCATTCAAGATGGAGACCATTCGGACAATCTTACCAATGATCCAGGAGGGTCAATATATGACTACTGTGGATCTAAAGGATGCGTATCTGCACATTCCTATCCACAAAGATCATCACCAGTTTCTCAGGTTCGCCTTTCTGGACAAGCATTATCAGTTTGTGGCTCTTCCTTTCGGGTTGGCCACTGCTCCCAGAATTTTCACAAAGGTGCTAGGGTCCCTCCTGGCGGTTCTAAGACCGCGGGGCATAGCAATGGCGCCTTATCTAGACGACATCTTAATTCAGGCGTCGACTTTCCAAAGAGCCAAGTCTCACACGGGAATGGTATTGGCCTTTCTGAGGTCTCGCGGGTGGAAGTTAAACATCAAAAAGAGTTCTCTCTCCCCCCTCACAAGATTTTCCTTCCTAGGAACCCTAATAGACTCGGTGGAAATGAAAATATTTCTGACGGAGGTCAGAAAGTTAAAACTCTTCACTACTTGCCGAGCTCTTCATTCCATTCCTCGGCCATCTGTAGCTCAGTGCATGGAGACAATCGGACTAATGGTAACTAATGTTGGAATGGGGATTATGCAGATTTGTCTCCTCAAATACAGTTGGACCAGGGGACCAGAGATTCTCTTCTCTTGTGGTTGTCTCAGGATCACCTGTCTCAGGGAATATGTTTCCGCAGACCAGAGTGGATCATCGTAACGACCGACGCCAGTCTGTTGGGCTGGGGTGCAGTCTGGAACTCCCAGAAAGCTCAGGGCTTATGGTCTCGGGAAGAAGCTCTTCTCCCGATAAACATTCTGGAACTGAGGGCGATATTCAACGCTCTTCAGGCATGGCCTCAGCTAGCTGCAGCCAAATTCATCAGATTTCAGTCGGACAACATCACGACTGTAGCTTACGTCAATCATCAAGGCGGAACAAGGAGTTCCCTAGCAATGATGGAAGTAACCAAAATAATCAGATGGGCGGAGGATCACTCCTGCCATCTCTCAGCAATTCACATCCCAGGAGTAGACAACTGGGAGGCGGATTTTCTAAGTCATCAGACTTTTCACCCGGGGGAGTGGGAACTCCACCCGGAGGTATTTGCCCAGCTGACTCAGCTATGGGGCACTCCAGAATTGGATCTGATGGCGTCCCGTCAGAACACCAAACTTCCTCTTTACGGGTCCAGGTCCCGGAATCCCCAGGCGGTGCTGATAGATGCTCTAGCAGCGCCTTGGTCCTTCAATCTGGCCTATGTTTTTCCACCGTTTCCTCTCGTCCCTCGTCTGGTTGCCAGAATCAAGCAGGAGAGGGCTTTGGTGATTCTAATAGCGCCTGCGTGGCCACGCAGGACCTGGTATGCAGAATTAGTCGACATGTCATCTGTGCCACCATGGACACTACCAATGAGGCAGGACGTTCTAATACAGGGTCCTTTCAAACATCCAAATCTAATTTCTCTGCGTCTGACTGCTTGGAGATTGAACGCCTAATTCTATCAAAGCGTGGTTTCTCTGAGTCTGTTATTGATACCCTGATTCAGACTAGAAAGCCTGTCACCAGGAAAATCTACCATAAGATTTGGCGAAAATATCTTTTTTGGTGCGAATCCAAGGGTTACTCATGGAGTAAGGTTAGAATTCCCTGGATTTTGTCCTTTCTCCAAGACGGATTGGAGAAAGGATTATCAGCTAGTTCCTTAAAGGGAGAGATATCTGCTTTGTCTATTCTTTTTCACAAACGTCTGGCAGAGGTACCAGACGTTCAAACGTTTAGTCAGAATCAAGCCTGTTTATAGACCTGTGGCTCCGCCATGGAGTCTGAATTTAGTTCTTTCAGTTCTGCAAGGGGTTCCGTTTGAACCTTTACATTCCATAGATATTAAGCTTTTATCTTGAAAAGTTTTGTTTTTGGTAGCTATCTCTTCTGCTCGAAGAGTATCAGAGTTGTCTGCTTTACAGTGTGATTCACCTTACCTGGTTTTCCATGCAGATAAGTTAGTTTTGCGTACCAAACCCGTTTTTCTTCCTAAGGTTGTGTCTAATAAGAATATTAACCAGGAAATTGTTGTTCCTTCTCTGTGTCCTAATCCTTCTTCGAAGAAGGAACGTCTGTTACACAATCTTGATGTGGTTCGTGCTTTAAAGTTCTATTTACAAGCAACTAAGGTTTTCAGACAAACAACTTCTTTGTTTGTTATCTATTTTGCTAAGAGGAGAGGTCAGAAGGCGACCGCTACCTCTTTTTCCTTTTGGCTGAAAAGCATCATCCGTTTGGCCTATGAGAATGCTGGCCAGCAGCCTCCTGAAACAATTACTGCTTATTCTACCAGAGCAGTGGCTTCCACATGGGCTTTTAAAAATGAGGCTTCTGTTGAACAGATTTGTAAGGCAGCGACTTGGTCTTCGCTGCATACTTTTTACAAATTCGGGGCGCGATCCGATAAACGGCGTAGTTTGCGGCGCAAGCAAGGGAACCCGCATCGCCCGCAGTTTCAGCTCGCAACTCGAGCTATCCCATATACGGCGCAGTCGGATAAACCAGCGATGTCCATAAATCTGCGCAAGTCGCCAGTTATTTATGGCACGTTAGAATCTGCCGGCGCCTACAAAACCTGACTAAAGTCTAAATCACCCGCACTGTCTAACACGCCTCCTAAACATAGCCCGACACGTCTAACCCTCTATCCGCTATCCCCCCTCACTATCCTAACAATAAAATATGTATTAACCCCTAAACCGCCGCTCCCGGAGCCCGCCGCTACCTAATAAAGTTATTAACCCCTAAACCGCCGCCAGCTATATTAAATCTATAACCCCCTAAAGTGAGCCCCTAACACTGCCGCCAGCTATATTAAATCTATAACCCCCTAAAGTGAGCCCCTAACACCGCCGCTATTTTAAAATTATTAACCCCTAATCTAATCCCCCTACCCCGCCGCCATCTATATTAAATTATTTAACCCCTAAAATACTAAACTATCCCTACCACTAAACCTAAGTCTAACCCTACAAATAGCCCTGAAAAGGGCTTTTTGCGTGGCATTGCCCCAAAGTAACAGCTCTTTTGCCAGCCCTAAAAAGGGCTTTTTGCGGGGCATGCCCCAAAGAATTCAGCTCTTTTGCCAGCCCTTAAAAGGGCTTTTGGCGGGGCTTTCTCACAAAGTAAACTGCTCTTTTGCCTACAATCTACATCCCCCCTACACCGCGGCCACCTATAATAAATGTATTAACCCCTAATCTAATCCCCCTACACCGCCGCCAGCTATATTAACTATATTAACCCTAATTATATAAGGGTTAATATAGTTAATATAGTTATTATAATATATAATATATATCTATCTATTCTATATATCTCAAGTATAATAACCCTATCTAACTCTAACATCCTAACTAAACTCTTATTAAAATAAATCTAATATTAATATTATTAATTAAAATATTCCTATTTAAATCTAAATACTTACCTATAAAATAAACCCTAAGATAGCTACAATATAATTAATAATTACATTGTAGCTATGTTAGGGTTTATATTTATTTTACAGGTAAATTGTTAATTATTTTAACTAGGTATAATAGCTATTAAATAGTTATTACCTATTTAATAGCTACCTAGTTAAAATAATTACCCAATTACCTGTAAAATAAATCCTAACCTAAGTTACAAATACACCTACACTATCAATAAATTAAATAAACTACAAATATCTATCTAAAAATACAATTAAATAAACTAAACTAAATTAAAAAAAATAAAAAAGATTACAAGATTTTTAAGCTAATTACACCTATTCTAAGCCCCCTAATAAAATAATAAAGCCCCCCAAAATAAAAAAAGTTCAAAGCTCTTACCTTACCAGCCCTTAAAAGGGCCTTTTGTGGGGGCATGCCCCAAAGAAAACTGCTCTTTTGCCTTAAAAAAAAAAAACCCACAATACCCCCCCCCCCCAACATTACAACCCACCACCCACATACCCCTAATCTAACCCAAACCCCCCTTAAATAAACCTAACACTACCCCCCTGAAGATCTCCCTACCTCATCTTCACCACGCCGGGCCGAACTCCTCATCCGATCCGGGCGATGTCTATCCAAGCGGCAAAGAAGAGGTCTTCATCCCGGCGATGTCTTTATCCAAGTGGCAGCAAAGTCTTCTTCCATCGGGCAGCATCTTCCATCAAGTGGCATCTTCAATCTTCATTCTTTGCTCCACAGACGCGGAGCATCCATCCCGGCCGACTGAACGACGAATGAGGTACCTTTAAATGACGTCATCCAAGATGGCGTCCATCGAATTCCGATTGGCTGATAGGATTCTATCAGCCAATCGGAATTAAAGGTAGAAAAATCCGATTGGCTGAACCAATCAGATTGAGCTCGCGTTCTATTGGCTGTTCCGATCAGCCAATAAAATGCGAGCTCAATCTGATTGGCTGATTGAATCAGCCAATCAGATTCAAGTTCAATCCGATTGGCTGAACAGTCAGCCAATCAGATTGAGCTCGCATTTTATTGGCTGATCGGAACAGCCAATAGAACGCGAGCTCAATCTGATTGGTTCAGCCAATCGGATTTTTCTACCTTTAATTCCGATTGGCTGATAGAATCCTATCAGCCAATCGGAATTCGACGGACACCATCTTGGATGACGTCATTTAAAGGTACCTCATTCATCGTTCAGTTGTCGGCCGGGATGGATGCTCCGCGTCTGTGGAGCGAAGAATGAAGATTGAAGATGCCGCTTGATGGAAGATGCTGCCCGATGGAAGAAGACTTTGACGCTTGGATAAAGACTTCGCCTGGATGAAGACCTCTTCTTTGCCGCTTGGATAGACATCGCCCGATCGGTTGAGGAGTTCGGCCCGGCGTGGTGAAGATAAGGTAGGGAGATCTCCAGGGGGGTAGTGCTAGGTTTATTTAAGGGGGGTTTGGGTTAGATTAGGGGTATGTGGGTGGTGGGTTGTAATGTTGGGGGGTGGTATTGTGGTTTTTTTTTTTTTTCAGGCAAAAGAGCAGTTTTCTTTGGGGCATGCCCCCACAAAAGGCCCTTTTAAGGTCTGGTAAGGTAAAAGAGCTATGAACTTTTTTTAATTTAGAATAGGGTAGGGAATTTTTTTTATTTTGGGGGGCTTTATTATTTTATTAGGGGGCTTAGAATAGATGTAATTAGCTTAAAAATCTTGTAATCTTTTTTATTATTTTTTGTAATTTAGTTTAGTTTAATTGTATTTTTAGATAGATATTTGTAGTTTATTTAATTTATTGATAGTGTAGGTGTATTTGTAACTTAGGTTAGGATTTATTTTACAGGTAATTGGGTAATTATTTTAACTAGGTAGCTATTAAATAGGTAATAACTATTTAATAGCTATTATACCTAGTTAAAATAATTAACAATTTACCTGTAAAATAAATATAAACCCTAACATAGCTACAATGTAATTATTAATTACATTGTAGCTATCTTAGAGTTTATTTTATAGGTAAGTATTTATTTAGATTTAAATAGGAATATTTTAGTTTATAATATGAATTAGATTTATTTAATAAGAATTTAGTTAGGGGTGTTAGGGTTAGATAGAGTTAATATAGTTTATATAAATACTATAGTAACTATATTAACTATATTAACCCTAATATAATTAGGGTTTATATAGTTAATATAGTTATTACATTATATATATTAACTATAATATACTTAGGGTTAATATAGCTGGCGGCGGGGTAGGTAGATTAAATCTATATTAAAATTATTAACCCCTAATTTAATCTACCTACCCCGCCGCCAGCTATATTAAATTAGGGGTTAATAATTTTAATATAGATGGCGACGGTGTAAGTGGCCTATCATTAGGGGTTAATAATATTAATATAGCTGGCGGCGGTATAGGGGGATTAGATTAGGGGTTAATATTTTTTATATAGGTGGCGGCGGTGTAAGGGGTCAGATTAGGGGATAGATCAGTTAGATGGTAAACTTTCATTTATTTTGTTGCTGTCCTGTGAAGCTGCCAGCTTTGCTAAAGTGAAAAAGAGAGTTCTGTTCTTCCCCTCTAAATGCAGTGGAATGTGCCACTGTCACTTCCTTATACAGAGCAGGAAGAGAGGCAGAGAGACTGAGCAGTGTTTTAGCCACACTCTTTGTGTGATTGTCTGTCTCTCTCTCTCTTTCTCTAACCCTCTGTATGTGATAGTGTGTCACTCTCTTTTTATTTCTCTATCTCTAACCCTCTGTGGTTGATTGTCTGTCTCTCTCTCTCTCTCTCTCTCTCTCTCTCTCTCTCTCTTTTCTTTCTTTCTTTTTCTTTCTCTCTTTTTCTTTCTCTCTTTTTCTTTCTCTCTTTTTCTTTCTCTCTTTTTCTTTCTCTCTTTTTCTTTCTCTCTTTTTCTTTCTCTCTTTTTCTTTCTCTCTTTTTCTTTCTCTCTTTTTCTTTCTCTCTTTTTCTTTCTCTCTTTTTCTTTCTCTCTTTTTCTTTCTCTCTTTTTCTTTCTCTCTTTTTCTTTCTCTCTTTTTCTTTCTCTCTTTTTCTTTCTCTCTTTTTCTTTCTCTCTTTTTCTTTCTCTCTTTTTCTTTCTCTCTTTTTCTTTCTCTCTTTTTCTTTCTCTCTTTTTCTTTCTCTCTTTTTCTTTCTTTCTCTCTTTTTCTTTCTTTCTCTCTTTTTCTTTCTTTCTCTCTTTTTCTTTCTTTCTCTCTTTTTCTTTCTTTCTCTCTTTTTCTTTCTTTCTCTCTTTTTCTTTCTTTCTCTCTTTTTCTTTCTTTCTCTCTTTTTCTTTCTTTCTCTCTTTTTCTTTCTTTCTCTCTTTTTCTTTCTTTCTCTCTTTTTCTTTCTTTCTCTCTTTTTCTTTCTTTCTCTCTTTTTCTTTCTTTCTCTCTTTTTCTTTCTTTCTCTCTTTTTCTTTCTTTCTCTCTTTTTCTTTCTTTCTCTCTTTTTCTTTCTTTCTCTCTTTTTCTTTCTTTCTCTCTTTTTCTTTCTTTCTCTCTTTTTCTTTCTTTCTCTCTTTTTCTTTCTTTCTCTCTTTTTCTTTCTCTCTTTTTCTTTCTCTCTTTTTCTTTCTCTCTTTTTCTTTCTCTCTTTTTCTTTCTCTCTTTTTCTGTGTTTCTGTCTACCTTTTATTTAATTAATGAATTGGTAGTGCCATCTGATGGTGTGGCTTTATTTAAAGGGGTGGGGTCAAGCGCCCCACCATCTTTAAATTTCACCAGCCGCCACTGGATCAAGACATTTTTATATTTACTGAATAATGAAATAATCTACAAGCATAATTTGCAGCATTAAAGTAAAAAGTATGTTTTAAACATATTTTAATGGGCATGGATTTCTAGATCTCATAATCAGAGCAAGCATAGGATATCTAAAGAATGAAGGTGTATCCTAGCCACTACGTCACCGCACGTCACTGGACAATTCCCCCCCCCCCCCTCCTTTTGCTCTCATTCCACTAGTCATTGCTCAGATCAAGCAGGAGAGAGCTTCGGTGATTCTAATAGCTCCTGCATAGCTTTGCAGGATCTGGTGTGCAGACCTAGTGGAAAGGTCATCTCTACCTCCATGGAGACTCCCTCTGAGGAAGGACCTTCTACTTCAGGGTCCTTTTCTTCATCCAAAGAACCTTATTTCTTTCATGTAATTAGCAAGAGTCCATGAGCTAGTGACGTATGGGATATACATTCCTACCAGGAGGGGCAAAGTTTCCCAAACCTCAAAATGCCTATAAATACACCCCTCACCACACCCACAAATCAGTTTTACAAACTTTGCCTCCTATGGAGGTGGTGAAGTAAGTTTGTGCTAGATTCTACGTTGATATGCGCTCCGCAGCAGGTTGGAGCCCGGTTTTCTTCTCAGCGTGCAGTGAATGTCAGAGGGATGTGAAGAGAGTATTGCCTATTTGAATTCAACGATCTCCTTTCGTTCCTTTCGTCACAATAAGGAACAAAAGCCTGATCCTTCACCCACAGGAGCAGTATCAGTTTGGAAACCATCTCCAGTCTGGAATAAATCCAAGCCTTTTAGAAAACCAAAGCCAGCTCCCAAGTCCACATGAAGGTGCGGCCCTCATTCCAGCCCAGCTGGTAGGGGGCAGATTATGATTTTTCAAAGAAATTTGGATCAATTCAATTCACAATCTTTGGATTCAAAACATTGTTTCAGAAGGGTACAGAATTGGCTTCAAGATAAGGCCTCCTGCAAAGAGATTTTTTCTTTCCCGTGTCCCAGTAAATCCAGCGAAGGCTCAAGCATTTCTGAAATTTGTTTCAGATCTAGAGTTGGCTGGAGTAATTATGCCAGTTCCAGTTCTGGAACAGGGGCTGGGGTTTTATTCAAATCTCTTCATTGTACCAAAGAAGGAGAATTCCTTCAGACCAGTTCTGGATCTAAAAATATTGAATCGTTATGTCAGGATACCAACATTCAAAATGGTAACTATAAGGACTATCCTGCCGTTTGTTCAGCAAGGGCATTATATGTCCACAATAGATTTATAGGATGCATATCTGCATATTCCGATTCATCCAGATCACTATCAGTTTCTGAGATTCTCTTTCCTAGACAAGCATTACCAGTTTGTGGCTCTGCCGTTTGGCCTAGCAACAGCTCCAAGGATTTTTACAAAGGTTCTCGGTGCCCTTCTGTCTGTAATCAGAGAACAGGGTATTGTGGTATTTCCTTATTTGGACAATATCTTGGTACTTGCTCAGTCTTCACATTTAGCAGAATCTCATACGAATCGACTTGTGTTGTTTCTTCAAGATCATGGTTGGAGGATCAATTTACCGAAAAGTTCATTGATTCCTCAGACAAGGGTAACCTTTTTAGGTTTCCAGATAGATTCAGCGTCCATGACTCTGTCTCTGACAGACAATAGATGTCTAAAATTGATCTCAGCTTGTCGAAACCTTCAATCACAATCATTCCCTTCGGTAGCCTTTTGCATGGAAATTCTAGGTCTTATGACTGCTGCATAGGACGCGATCCCCTTTGCTCGTTTTCACATGCGACCTCTTCAGCTCCGTATGCTGAACCAGTGGTGCAGGGATTACACAAAGATATCTCAATTAATATCTTTAAAACCGATTGTACGACGCTCTCTGACGTGGTGGACAGATCACCATTGTTTAGTTCAGGGGGCTTCTTTTGTTCTTCCGACCTGGACTGTAATTTCAACAGATGCAAGTCTGACAGGTTGGGGAGCTGTTTGGGGTTCTCTGACAGCACAAGGGGTTTGGGAATCTCAGGAGGTGAGATTACCAATCAATATTTTGGAACTCCGTGCAATTTTCAGAGCACTTCAGTCATGGCCTCTTCTAAAGAGAGAATCGTTCATTTGTTTTCAGACAATGTCACAACTGTGGCATACATCAATCATCAAGGAGGGACTCACAGTCCTCTGGCTATGAAAGAAGTATCTCGAATACTGGTATGGGCGGAATCCAGCTCCTGTCTAGTTTCTGCGGTTCATATCCCAGGTATAGACAATTGGGAAGCGGATTATCTCAGTCGCCAAACATTACATCCGGGCGAATGGTCTCTTCACCCAGAGGTATTTCTTCAGATTGTTCAAATGTGGGGACTTCCAGAAATAGATCTGATGGCTTCTCATCTAAACAAGAAACTTCCCAGGTATCTGTCCAGATCCAGGGATCCTCAAGCGGAAGCAGTGGATGCATTGTCACTTCCTTGGAAGTATCATCCTGCCTATATCTTTCCGCCTCTAGTTCTTCTCCCAAGAGTAATCTCCAAGATTCTGAAGTAATGCTAGTTTGTTCTGCTGGTGGCTCCAGCATGGCCTCACAGGTTTTGGTATGCGGATCTTGTCCGGATGGCCTCTTGCCAACCGTGGACTCTTCCGTTAAGACCAGACCTTCTGTCGCAAGGTCCTTTTTTCCATCAGGATCTCAAATCCTTAAATCTAAAGGTATGGAGATTGAACGCTTGATTCTTAGTCAAAGAGGTTTCTCTGACTCTGATTAATACTATGTTACAGGCTCGTAAATCTGTATCTAGGAAGATATATTATAGAGTCTGGAAGACTTACAATTCTTGGTGTCTTTCTCATCATTTTTCCTGGCATTCTTTTAGAATTCCGAGAATTTTACAGTTTCTTCAGGATGGTTTGGATAAAGGTTTGTCTGCAAGTTCCTTGAAAGGACAAATCTCTGCTCTTTCTGTTCTTTTTCACAGAAAGATTGCTAATCTTCCTGATATTCATTGTTTTGTACAAGCTTTGGTTCGTATAAAACCTGTCATTAAGTCAATTTCTCCTCCTTGGAGTTTGAATTTGGTTCTGGGGGCTCTTCAAGCTCCTCCGTTTGAACCTATGCATTCATTGGACATTAAATTACTTTCTTGGAAAGTTTTGTTTCTTTTGGCCATCTCTTCTGCTAGAAGAGTTTCTGAATTATCTGCTCTTTCTTGTGAGTCTCCTTTTCTGATTTTTCATCAGGATAAGGCGGTGTTGCGAACTTTTAAATTTTTACCTAAGGTTGTGAATTCCAACAACATTAGTAGAGAAATTGTGGTTCCTTCATTATGTCCTAATCCTAAGAATTCTAAGGAGCGATCATTGCATTCTTTGGATGTAGATAGTAGCTTCAACATAATATTTCAAAGCTCTAAGAATTTGCGAAAGACTTCTAGTCTATTATCTTTCTTTCATGTAATTAGCAAGAGTCCATGAGCTAGTGACGTATGGGATATACATTCCTACCAGGAGGGGCAAAGTTTCCCAAACCTCAAAATGCCTATAAATACACCCCTCACCACACCCACAATTCAGTTTTACAAACTTTGCCTCCGATGGAGGTGGTGAAGTAAGTTTGTGCTAGATTCTACGTTGATATGTGCTCCGCAGCAAGTTGGAGCCCGGTTTTCCTCTTAGCGTGCAGTGAATGTCAGAGGGATGTGAGGAGAGTATTGCCTATTTGAATGCAGTGATCTCCTTCTACGGGGTCTATTTCATAGGTTCTCTGTTATCGGTCGTAGAGATTCATCTCTTACCTCCCTTTTCAGATCGACGATATACTCTTATATATACCATTACCTCTGCTGATTCTCGTTTCAGTACTGGTTTGGCTTTCTACCAACATGTAGATGAGTGTCCTGGGGTAAATAAATCTTATTTTCTGTGACACTCTAAGCTATGGTTGGGCACTTTGTTTATAAAGTTCTAAATATATGTATTCAAACATTTGCCTTGACTCAGAATGTTCAACATTCCTTATTTTTCAGACAGTCAGTTTCATATTTGGGATAATGCACTTGAATTAATCAATTTTTTTCTTACCTTCAAAAATTTGACTCTTTTTTTCCCTGTGGGCTGTTAGGCTCGCGGGGGCTGAAAATGCTTCATTTTATTGCGTCATTCTTGGCGCGGACTTTTCCGTTTCCGGCGTCATACGTGTCACCGGAAGTTGCGTCATTTTTTGACTTTATTTTGCGCCAAAAATGTCGGCGTTCCGGATGTGGCGTCAATTTTGGTGCCAAAAGCATTTAGGCGCCAAATAATGTGGGTGTCTGATTTGGCGCTTAAAAATATGGGCGTCGCTTTTGTCTCCACATTATTTCAGTCTCATTTTTTCATTGCTTCTGGTTGCTAGAAGCTTGTTCTTTGGCATTTTTTCCCATTCCTGAAACTGTCATTTAAGGAATTTGATCAATTTTGCTTTATATGTTGTTTTTTCTCTTACATATTGCAAGATGTCTCACGTTGCATCTGAGTCAGAAGATACTACAGGAAAATTGCTGTCTAGTGCTGGATCTACCAAAGCTAAGTGTATCTGCTGTAAACTTTTGGTAGCTATTCCTCCGGCTGTTTGTATTAATTGTCATGACAAACTTGTTAATGCAGATAATATTTCCTTTAGTAAAGTACCATTGCCTGTTGCAGTTCCTTCAACATCTAAGGTGCAGAATGTTCCTGATAACATAAGAGATTTTGTTTCTGAATCCATAAAGAAGGCTATGTCTGTTATTTCTCCTCCTAGTAAACGTAAAAAATCTTTTAAAACTTCTCTCCCTACAGATGAATTTTTAAATGAACATCATCATTCTGATTCTGATGACTATTCTGGTTCAGAGGATTCTGTCTCAGAGATTGATGCTGATAAATCTTCATATTTATTTAAAATGGAATTTATTCGTTCTTTACTTAAAGAAGTACTAATTGCTTTAGAAATAGAGGATTCTGGTCCTCTTGATACTAATTCTAAACGTTTGGATAAGGTATTTAAATCTCCTGTGGTTATTCCAGAAGTTTTTCCTATTCCTAATGCTATTTCTGCAGTAATTTCCAAAGAATGGGATAAATTGGGTAATTAATTTACTCCTCCTAAACGTTTTAAGCAATTATATCCTGTGCCGTCTGACAGATTAGAATTTTGGGACAAAATCCCTAAAGTTGATGGGGCTATTTCTACCCTTGCTAAACGTACTACTATTCCTACGTCAGATGGTACTTCGTTTAAGGATCCTTTAGATAAGAAAATTGAATCCTTTCTAAGAAAAGCTTATCTGTGTTCAGGTAATCTTCTTAGACCTGCTATATCATTGGCTGATGTTGCTGCAGCTTCAACTTTTTGGTTGGAAACTTTAGCGCAACAAGTAACAGATCATGATTCTCATGATATTATTATTCTTCTTCGGCATGCTAATAATTTTATCTGTGATGCAATTTTTGATATTATCAGAGTTGATGTCAGGTTTATGTCTCTAGCTATTTTAGCTAGTAGAGCTTTATGGCTTAAGACTTGGAATGCTGATATGGCTTCTAAATCAACTCTACTTTCCATTTCTTTCCAGGGTAACAAATTATTTGGTTCTCAGTTGGATTGTATTATCTCAACTGTTACTGGTGGGAAAGGAACTTTTTTACCACAGGATAAAAAATCTAAGGGTAAAAACAGGGCTAATAATCGTTTTCGTTCCTTTCGCTTCAACAAAGAACAAAAGCCTAATCCTTCATCCTCAGGAGCAGTTTCAGTTTGGAAACCATCTCCGGTCTGGAATAAATCCAAGCCTGCTAGAAAGGCAAAGCCTGCTTCTAAGTCCACATGAAGGTGCGGCCCTCATTCCAGCTCAGCTGGTAGGGGGCAGGTTACGTTTTTTCAAAGAAATTTGGATCAATTCTGTTCACAATCTTTGGATTCAAAACATTGTTTCAGAAGGGTACAGAATTGGTTTCAAGATGAGACCTCCTGCAAAGAGATTTTTTCTTTCCCGTGTCCCAGTAAATCCAGTGAAAGCTCAAGCATTTCTGAATTGTGTTTCAGATCTAGAGTTGGCTGGAGTAATTATGCCAGTTCCAGTTCCGGAACAGGGGATGGGGTTTTATTCAAATCTCTTCATTGTACCAAAGAAGGAGAATTCCTTCAGACCAGTTCTGGATCTAAAAATATTGAATCGTTATGTAAGGATACCAACGTTCAAGATGGTAACTTTAAGGACTATCTTGCCTTTTGTTCAGCAAGGGCATTTTATGTCCACAATAGATTTACAGGATGCATATCTGCATATTCCGATTCATCCAGATCATTATCAGTTCCTGAGATTCTCTTTTCTGGACAAGCATTACCAGTTTGTGGCTCTGCCGTTTGGCCTAGCTACAGCTCCAAGAATTTTTACAAAGGTTCTCGGTGCCCTTCTGTCTGTAATCAGAGAACAGGGTATTGTGGTATTTCCTTATTTGGACGATATCTTGGTACTTGCTCAGTCTTTACATTTAGCAGAATCTCATACGAATCGACTTGTGTTGTTTCTTCAAAATCATGGTTGGAGGATCAATTTACCAAAAAGTTCATTGATTCCTCAGACAAAGGTAACTTTTCTGGGTTTCCAGATAGATTCAGTGTCCATGACTCTGTCTTTAACAGACAAGAGACGTCTAAAATTAATTTCAGCTTGTCGAAACCTTCAGTCACAATCATTCCCTTCGGTAGCCTTATGCATGGAAATTCTAGGTCTTATGACTGCTGCATCGGACGCGATCCCCTTTGCTCGTTTTCACATGAGACCTCTTCAGCTCTGTATGCTGAATCAATGGTGCAAGGATTACACAAAGATATCTCAATTAATATCTTTAAAACCGATTGTTCGACACTCTCTAACGTGGTGGACAGATCACCATTGTTTAATTCAGGGGGCTTCTTTTGTGCTTCCGACCTGGACTGTAATTTCAACAGATGCAAGTCTCACAGGTTGGGGAGCTGTGTGGGGATCTCTGACGGCACAAGGAGTTTGGGAATCTCAGGAGGTGAGATTACCGATCAATATTTTGGAACTCCGTGCAATTTTCAGAGGTCTTCAGTTTTGGCCTCTTCTGAAGAGAGAATCGTTCATTTTTTTTCAGACAGACAATGTCACAACTGTGGCATACATCAATCATCAAGGAGGGACTCACAGTCCTCTGGCTATGAAAGAAGTATCTCGAATTTTGGTTTGGGCGGAATCCAGCTCCTGTCTAATCTCTGCGGTTCATATCCCAGGTATAGACAATTGGGAAGCGGATTATCTCAGTCGCCAAACGTTGCATCCGGGCGAATGGTCTCTTCACCCAGAGGTATTTCTTCAGATTGTTCAAATGTGGGAACTTCCAGAAATGGATCTGATGGCGTCTCATCTAAACAAGAAACTTCCCAGGTATCTGTCCAGATCCCGGGATCCTCAGGCGGAGGCAGTGGATGCATTATCACTTCCTTGGAAGTATCATCCTGCTTATATCTTTCCGCCTCTAGTTCTTCTTCCAAGAGTAATCTCCAAGATTCTGAAGGAATGCTCGTTTGTTCTGCTGGTAGCTCCGGCATGGCCTCACAGGTTTTGGTATGCGGATCTTGTCCGGATGGCCTCTTGCCAACCGTGGACTCTTCCGTTAAGACCAGACCTTCTGTCACAAGGTCCTTTTTTCCATCAGGATCTGAAATCCTTAAATTTAAAGGTATGGAGATTGAACGCTTGATTCTTGGTCAAAGAGGTTTCTCTGACTCTGTGATTAATACTATGTTACAGGCTCGTAAATCTGTATCTAGAGAGATATATTATAGAGTCTGGAAGACTTATATTTCTTGGTGTCTTTCTCATCATTTTTCTTGGCATTCTTTTAGAATACCGAGAATTTTACAGTTTCTTCAGGATGGTTTAGATAAGGGTTTGTCCGCAAGTTCCTTGAAAGGTCAAATCTCTGCTCTTTCTGTTCTTTTTCACAGAAAGATTGCTATTCTTCCTGATATTCATTGTTTTGTACAAGCTTTGGTTCGTATAAAACCTGTCATTAAGTCAATTTCTCCTCCTTGGAGTTTGAATTTGGTTCTGGGAGCTCTTCAAGCTCCTCCGTTTGAACCTATGCATTCATTGGACATTAAATTACTTTCTTGGAAAGTTTTGTTCCTTTTGGCCATCTCTTCTGCCAGAAGAGTTTCTGAATTATCTGCTCTTTCTTGTGAGTCTCCTTTTCTGATTTTTCATCAGGATAAGGCGGTGTTGCGAACTTCTTTTGAATTTTTACCTAAAGTTGTGAATTCCAACAACATTAGTAGAGAAATTGTGGTTCCTTCATTATGTCCTAATCCTAAGAATTCTAGGGAGAAATCGTTGCATTCTTTGGATGTTGTTAGAGCTTTGAAATATTATGTTGAAGCTACTAAGTCTTTCCGAAAGACTTCTAGTCTATTTGTTATTTCTCCAACATAGGTGTGTCCGGTCCACGGCGTCATCCTTACTTGTGGGATATTCTCTTCCCCAACAGGAAATGGCAAAGAGCCCAGCAAAGCTGGTCACATGATCCCTCCTAGGCTCCGCCTTCCCCAGTCATTCTCTTTGCCGTTGTACAGGCAACATCTCCACGGAGATGGCTTAGAGTTTTTTGGTGTTTAAATGTAGTTTTTATTATTCAATCAAGAGTTTGTTATTTTAAAATAGTGCTGGTATGTACTATTTACTCTGAAACAGAAAAGAGATGAAGATTTCTGTTTGTAAGAGGAAAATGATTTTAGCAACCGTTACTAAAATCGATGGCTGTTTCCACACAGGACTGTTGAGAGGAATTAACTTCAGTTGGGGGAACAGTGAGCAGACTTTTGCTGCTTGAGGTATGACACATTCTAACAAGACGATGTAATGCTGGAAGCTGTCATTTTCCCTATGGGATCCGGTAAGCCATTTTTATTACAGAAAGAAAAAAAGGGCTTCACAAGGGCTTTTTAAGACTTTAGACATTTTCTGGGCTAAATCGATTTATATATAAACATATTTTATACTCCATAGCCTTGAGGAATTATTTTAATCTTGGGAATTATGTAAAATAACCGGCAGGCACTGTATTGGACACCTTATTCTCTAGGGGCTTTCCCTAATCATAGGCAGAGTCTCATTTTCGCGCCTCTATTGCGCACTTGTTTTTGAGAAGCATGACATGCAGATGCATGTGTGAGGAGCTCTGATACATAGAAAAGACTTTCTGAAGGCATCATTTGGTATCGTATTCCCCTTTGGGCTTGGTTGGGTCTCAGCAAAGCAGATACCAGGGACTGTAAAGGGGTTAAATATAAAAACGGCTCCGGTTCTGTTATTTAAGGGTTAAAGCTTCCAAATTTGGTGTGCAATACTTTTAAGGCTTTAAGACACTGTGGTGAAATTTTGGTGAATTTTGAACAATTCCTTCATACTTTTTCGCAATTGCAGTAATAAAGTGTGTTCAGTTTTAAAATTTAAAGTGACAGTAACGGTTTATTTTAAAACGTTTTTTGTACTTTGTTATCAAGTTTTTGCCTTTTTAACATGTCTGAACTACCAGATAGACTGTGTTCTGAATGTGGGGAAGCCAAGGTTCCTTCTCATTTAAATAGATGTGATTTATGTGACACAAAATTTAGAGAAAATGATGCCCAAGATGATTCCTCAAGTGAGGGGAGTAAGCATGGTACTGCATCATCCCCTCCTTCGTCTACGCCAGTCTTGCCCACACAGGAGGCCCCTAGTACATCTAGCGCGCCAATACTCCTTACTATGCAACAATTAACGGCTGTAATGGATAATTCTATCAAAAACATTTTAGCCAAAATGCCCACTTATCAGCGAAAGCGCGACTGCTCTGTTTTAGAAAATACTGAAGAGCATGAGGACGCTGATGATATTGGTTCTGAAGGGCCCCTACACCAGTCTGAGGGGGCCAGGGAGGTTTTGTCTGAGGGAGAAATTTCAGATTCAGGGAAAATTTCTCAACAAGCTGAACCTGATGTGATTACATTTAAATTTAAATTGGAACATCTCCGCGCTCTGCTTAAGGAGGTGTTATCCACTCTGGATGATTGTGAGAATTTGGTCATTCCAGAGAAACTATGTAAAATGGACAAGTTCCTAGAGGTCCCGGGGCCCCCCGAAGCTTTTCCTATACCCAAGCGGGTGGCGGACATTGTAAATAAAGAATGGGAAAGGCCCGGTATACCTTTCGTCCCTCCCCCCATATTTAAAAAATTGTTTCCTATGGTCGACCCCAGAAAGGACTTATGGCAGACAGTCCCCAAGGTCGAGGGGGCGGTTTCTACTCTAAACAAACGCACCACTATACCCATAGAAGATAGTTGTGCTTTCAAAGATCCTATGGATAAAAAATTAGAAGGTTTGCTTAAAAAGATGTTTGTTCAGCAAGGTTACCTTCTACAACCAATTTCATGCATTGTTCCTGTCACTACAGCAGCGTGTTTCTGGTTCGATGAGCTAGAAAAGGCGCTCAATAATAATTCTTCTTCTTATGAGGAGATTATGGACAGAATTCATGCTCTCAAATTGGCTAATTCTTTCACCCTAGACGCCACTTTGCAATTGGCTAGGTTAGCGGCGAAAAATTCTGGTTTTGCTATTGTGGCGCGCAGAGCGCTTTGGTTAAAATCTTGGTCAGCGGATGCGTCTTCCAAGAACAAATTGCTTAACATTCCTTTCAAGGGGAAAACGCTGTTTGGCCCTGACTTGAAAGAGATTATCTCTGATATCACTGGGGGCAAGGGCCACGCCCTTCCTCAGGATAGGTCTTTCAAGGCCAAAAATAAACCTAATTTTCGTACTTTTCGCAGAAACGGACCAGCCCCAAGTGCTACGTCCTCTAAGCAAGAGGGTAATACTTCTCAAGCCAAGCCAGCCTGGAGACCAATGCAAGGCTGGAACAAAGGAAAGCAGGCCAAGAAACCTGCCACTGCTACCAAGACAGCATGAGATGTTGGCCCCCGATCCGGGACCGGATCTGGTGGGGGGCAGACTCTCTCTCTTCGCTCAGGCTTGGGCAAGAGATGTTCTGGATCCTTGGGCACTAGAAATAGTCTCCCAAGGTTATCTTCTGGAATTCAAGGGGCTTCCCCCAAGGGGGAGGTTCCACAGGTCTCAATTGTCTTCAGACCACATAAAAAGACAGGCATTCTTACATCGTGTAGAAGACCTGTTAAAAATGGGAGTGATTCATCCTGTTCCTTTAGGAGAACAAGGGATGGGGTTCTACTCCAATCTGTTCGTAGTTCCCAAAAAAGAGGGAACATTCAGACCAATCTTAGATCTCAAGATCCTAAACAAGTTTCTCAAGGTTCCATCGTTCAAAATGGAAACCATTCGAACAATTCTTCCTTCCATCCAGGAAGGTCAATTCATGACCACGGTGGATTTAAAGGATGCGTATCTACATATTCCTATCCACAAGGAACATCATCGGTTCCTAAGGTTCGCATTCCTGGACAAGCATTACCAGTTTGTGGCACTTCCGTTCGGATTAGCCACTGCTCCAAGGATTTTCACAAAGGTACTAGGGTCCCTTCTAGCGGTGCTAAGACCAAGGGGCATTGCAGTAGTACCTTACTTGGACGACATTCTGATTCAAGCGTCGTCCCTTCCTCAAGCAAAGGCTCACACGGACATTGTCCTGGCCTTTCTCAGATCTCACGGGTGGAAAGTGAACGTAGAAAAAAGTTCTCTATCTCCGTCAACAAGGGTTCCCTTCTTGGGAACAATAATAGACTCCTTAGAAATGAGGATTTTTCTGACAGAGGCCAGAAAATCAAAACTTCTAAACTCTTGTCAAATACTTCATTCTGTTCCTCTTCCTTCCATAGCGCAGTGCATGGAAGTAATAGGTTTGATGGTAGCGGCAATGGACATAGTTCCTTTTGCGCGAATTCATCTAAGACCATTACAACTGTGCATGCTCAGTCAGTGGAATGGGGACTATACAGACTTGTCTCCGACGATACAAGTAGATCAGAGGACCAGAGATTCACTCCGTTGGTGGCTGTCCCTGGACAACCTGTCACAGGGGATGAGCTTCCGCAGACCAGAGTGGGTCATTGTCACGACCGACGCCAGTCTGGTGGGCTGGGGCGCGGTCTGGGGACCCCTGAAAGCTCAGGGTCTTTGGTCTCGGGAAGAATCTCTTCTCCCGATAAATATTCTGGAACTGAGAGCGATATTCAATGCTCTCAAGGCTTGGCCTCAGCTAGCAAAGGCCAAGTTCATACGGTTTCAATCAGACAACATGACGACTGTTGCGTACATCAACCATCAGGGGGGAACAAGGAGTTCCCTGGCGATGGAAGAAGTGACCAAAATCATTCAATGGGCGGAGACTCACTCCTGCCACTTGTCTGCAATCCACATCCCAGGAGTGGAAAATTGGGAAGCGGATTTTCTGAGTCGTCAGACATTTCATCCGGGGGAGTGGGAACTCCATCCGGAAATCTTTGCCCAAATTACTCAATTGTGGGGCATTCCAGACATGGATCTGATGGCCTCTCGTCAGAACTTCAAGGTTCCTTGCTACGGGTCCAGATCCAGGGATCCCAAGGCGACTCTAGTAGATGCACTAGTAGCACCTTGGACCTTCAAACTAGCTTATGTATTCCCGCCGTTTCCTCTCATCCCCAGGCTGGTAGCCAGGATCAATCAGGAGAGGGCATCGGTGATCTTGATAGCTCCTGCGTGGCCACGCAGGACTTGGTATGCAGACCTGGTGAATGTCATCGGCTCCACCATGGAAGCTACCTTTGAGACGAGACCTTCTTGTTCAAGGTCCGTTCGAACATCCGAATCTGGTCTCACTCCAACTGACTGCTTGGAGATTGAACGCTTGATCTTATCAAAGCGAGGGTTCTCAGATTCTGTCATTGATACTCTTGTTCAGGCCAGAAAGCCTGTAACTAGAAACATTTACCACAAAATATGGAAAAAATATATCTGTTGGTGTGAATCTAAAGGATTCCCTTGGGACAAGGTAAAAATTCCTAAGATTCTATCCTTTCTTCAAGAAGGTTTGGAGAAAGGATTATCTGCAAGTTCCTTGAAGGGACAGATTTCTGCCTTGTCTGTGTTACTTTACAAAAAGCTGGCAGCTGTGCCAGATGTTCAAGCCTTTGTTCAGGCTCTGGTTAGAATCAAGCCTGTTTACAAACCTTTGACTCCTCCTTGGAGTCTCAATTTAGTTCTTTCAGTTCTTCAGGGGGTTCCGTTTGAACCCTTACATTCCGTTGATATTAAGTTATTATCTTGGAAAGTTTTGTTTTTGGTTGCAATTTCTTCTGCTAGAAGAGTTTCAGAATTATCTGCTCTGCAGTGTTCTCCTCCTTATCTGGTGTTCCATGCAGATAAGGTGGTTTTACGTACTAAACCTGGTTTTCTTCCGAAAGTTGTTTCTAACAAAAACATTAACCAGGAGATAGTCGTGCCTTCTTTGTGTCCGAATCCAGTTTCAAAGAAGGAACGTTTGTTGCACAATTTGGATGTTGTTCGTGCTCTAAAATTCTATTTAGATGCTACAAAGGATTTTAGACAAACATCTTCCTTGTTTGTTGTTTATTCTGGTAAAAGGAGAGGTCAAAAAGCAACTTCTACCTCTCTCTCTTTTTGGATTAAAAGCATCATCAGATTGGCTTATGAGACTGCCGGACGGCAGCCTCCTGAAAGAATCACAGCTCATTCCACTAGGGCTGTGGCTTCCACATGGGCCTTCAAGAACGAGGCTTCTGTTGATCAGATATGTAAGGCAGCGACTTGGTCTTCACTGCACACTTTTACTAAATTTTACAAGTTTGATAATTTTGCTTCTTCTGAGGCTATTTTTGGGAGAAAGGTTTTGCAAGCCGTGGTGCCTTCCATCTAGGTGACCTGATTTGCTCCCTCCCTTCATCCGTGTCCTAAAGCTTTGGTATTGGTTCCCACAAGTAAGGATGACGCCGTGGACCGGACACACCTATGTTGGAGAAAACAGAATTTATGTTTACCTGATAAATTACTTTCTCCAACGGTGTGTCCGGTCCACGGCCCGCCCTGGTTTTTTAATCAGGTCTGATAATTTATTTTCTTTAACTACAGTCACCACGGTATCATATGGTTTCTCCTATGCAAATATTCCTCCTTTACGTCGGTCGAATGACTGGGGAAGGCGGAGCCTAGGAGGGATCATGTGACCAGCTTTGCTGGGCTCTTTGCCATTTCCTGTTGGGGAAGAGAATATCCCACAAGTAAGGATGACGCCGTGGACCGGACACACCGTTGGAGAAAGTAATTTATCAGGTAAACATAAATTCTGTTTTTTTCCGGTGCTAGAAAAGGCCAGAAAGCTTCTGCCATTTCTTTGGCATCTTGGTTGAAATCTTTAATTCATCTTGCCTATGTTGAGTCGGGTAAAACTCCGCCTCAGAGAATTACAGCTCATTCTACTAGGTCAGTTTCTACTTCCTGGACGTTTAGGAATGAAGCTTCGGTTGATCAGATTTGCAAAGCAGCAACTTGGTCCTCTTTGCATACTTTTACTAAATTCTACCATTTTGATGTATTTTCTTCTTCTGAAGCAGTTTTTGGTAGAAAAGTACTTCAGGCAGCGGTTTCAGTTTGAATCTTCTGCTTATGTTTTTCATTAAACTTTATTTTGGGTGTGGATTATTTTCAGCAGGAATTGGCTGTCTTTATTTTATCCCTCCCTCTCTAGTGACTCTTGTGTGGAAAGATCCACATCTTGGGTAATCATTATCCCATACGTCACTAGCTCATGGACTCTTGCTAATTACATGAAAGAAAACATAATTTATGTAAGAACTTACCTGATAAATTCATTTCTTTCATATTAGCAAGAGTCCATGAGGCCCGCCCTTTTTTTGTGGTGGTTATGATTTTGTATAAAGCACAATTATTCCAATTCCTTATTTTATATGCTTTCGCACTTTTTTTATCACCCCACTTCTTGGCTATTCGTTAAACTGAATTGTGGGTGTGGTGAGGGGTGTATTTATAGGCATTTTGAGGTTTGGGAAACTTTGCCCCTCCTGGTAGGAATGTATATCCCATACGTCACTAGCTCATGGACTCTTTCTAATATGAAAGAAATGAATTTATCAGGTAAGTTCTTACATAAATTATGTTTTTCTGGTTCTTGGAAAGGTCAGAAGGCCTCTGCCATTTCTTTGGCATCTTGGTTGAAATATTTAATTCATCATGCTTGAGTTTTACCCGACTCGACATTACAGCTCATTCCACTAGGTCAGTTTCTACTTCCTGGGCGTTTAGGAATGAAGCTTCGGTTGATCAGATTTGCAAAGCAGCAACTTGGTCTTCTTTGCATACTTTTACTAAATTCTACCATTTTGATGTGTTTTCTTCTTCTGAAGCAGTTTTTGGTAGAAAAGTACTTCAGGCAGCTGTTTCAGTTTGCCAGGAGTTCCTTGGTGATGACCAAGGTAGCCAGAATAATTCAGTGGGCGGAGACTAGCTCTTGCCATCTGTTGGCGATCCACATCCCAGGGGTGGAAAACTGGGAAGCGGATTTTCTGAGCAGGCAGAACTTTCATCCAGGAGAGTGGGAGCTTCATCAGGAAGTATTTTCCAACCTGATTCTCAGATGGGGTCGGCCGGATTTGGATCTTATGGCGTCTCGTCAAAATGCCAAGATACGGGTCCAGGGATCCCCAGGCTGAACTGACGCGTTGGCAGTTCCTTGGTCTTTCAGCCTAGCATATGTCTTTGCCCCGTTTGCGCTCCTTCCCTGGGTGATTGCTCGAATCAAACAGGAGAGGGCATCGGTGATCCTCATTGCTCCTGCGTGGCCTTGCAGGATTTGATATGCCGATCTGGTGGACATGTCGTCTGTGCCACCGTGGAAGCTTCCTTTGAGGAAGGACCTTCTCATTCAGGGCCACTTCCATCACCCGAATCTAGTTTCTCTGCAGCTGACTGCTTGGAGATTGAACGCTTAATTTCTCCTACATTGGTGTATCCGGTCCACGGCTTCATCCTTACTTGTGGGATATTCTCAATCCCTACAGGAAGTGGCAAAGAGAGCACACAGCAAAACTGTCCATATAGCTCCACTCAGGCTCCGCCCCCCCAGTCATTCTCTTTGCCGCTCTAACTAGTAGCATCTCCCCGGGGATGGTAAAGAGTATGTGGTGTTAGTTGTAGTTTCTGACACAGGGAAAGTTTCTCAGCAGGCAGAGCCTGATGCCATAGCATTTAAATTTAAGCTAGAACACCTCCGCGCCATACTTAAGGAGGTCCTAGCTACACTTGATGATTGGGATCCTTTGGTGATCCCTGAAAAATTGTGTAAAATGGACAATTTCTTAGAGGTCCCAGTACACACTGATGCATTTCCGATACCTAAGAGGGTGGCGGATATCGTGACTAAGGAGTGGAAGAAGCCAGGTGTACCCTTTGTTCCCCCTCCTATATTTAAGAAAATGTTCCCAATTGTTGACCCTAGAAGGGACACATTGCAGACGGTCCCTAAGGTAGAGGGGGCAGTTTCAACGCTAGCTAAGCGCACGACTATACAAATTGAAGACAGTTGCGCTTTCAAAGATCCTATGGATAAAAAATTAGGTTTACTTAAGAAAATCTTTGTTCAACAGGGTTTTCTTCTTCAACCAATTTCTTGAATTATTCCTGTAACCACTGCAGCGGCTTTTTGGCTTGAGGAACTAGAAAACTCGCTCCAAAAGGAGACTTCTTATGATGAAGTCATGGACAGAATTCACGCCCTGAAGTTGGCTAATTCTTTCATTACAGACAGCGCTTTCCAGTTAGCTAAATTTGCGGCGAAAAATTCTGGTTTTGCAATTGTGGCACGCAGAGCGCTTTGGTTAAAGTCTTGGTCGGCGGAAGTGTCGTCCAAAACAAAATGACTTAATATTCCTTTCAAGGGTAAGACCCTATTTGGGCCAGAGTTGAAGGAAATTATTTCAGATATCACTGGGAGAAAGGGCCATGCCCTTCCACAGGATAGACCTTTCAAGGCTAAAAATAAGTCTAATTTTCGTTCCTTTCGCAATTTCAGGAACGGACCGACTTCCACCTCTACAGCCACTAGGCAAGAGGGTAACACATCCCAGCCCAAACCAGCATGGAAGCCATTGCAAGGCTGGAACAAGGGCAAACAGGCCAAGAAGCCTGCTGCTGCTACCAAGACAGCATGAAGGGGTAGCCCCTGATCCGGGACCGGATCTAGTAGGGGGCAGACTTTCTCTCTTTGCTCAGGCTTGGGCAAGAGATTCCGGACCCCTGGGCACTAGAAATTGTTTCTCAGGGGTATCTTCTAGAGTTCAAGGACCTTCCTCCAAGGGGAAGGTTCCACATGTCTCGCTTATCTTTAGACAAGATAAAGAGACAGTCATTCTTACGTTGCGTAGAAGACCTATTAAAGATGGGAGTGATACACCCATTTCCAACAGCGGAACAAGGACTGGGTTTTTACTCAAACCTGTTTGTAGTTCCCAAAAAAGAAGGAACGTTCAGGCCAATTCTGGACTTAAAAATTCTAAACAAATTCCTCAGAGTTCCATCATTCAAAATGGAAACCATTCGGACAATTTTACCAACTATCCAGGAGGGTCAATACATGACTACCTTGGACTTAAAGGATGCGTACCTGCATATTCCTATCCACAAAGTTCACCATCAGTTCCTGAGGTTCGCCTTTCTGGACAAACATTACCAGTTCGTGGCTCTTCCGTTCGGTTTAGCCACTGCTCCCAGAATTTTCACAAAGGTTGTAGGGTCCCTTCTAGCGGTGCTAAGGCCGAGGGGCATTGCAGTAGCACCTTACCTAGACGACATTCTAATACAAGCGTCGTCCCTTCCCAAAGCAAGGGCTCATACATACATTGTTTTAGCCTTTCTCAGATCTCACGGGTGGAATGTGAACATAGAAAAAAGTTCCCTGTCCCCGTCCACAAGGGTTCCCTTTCTGGGAACAATAATAGACTCCGTAGAAATGAAGATCTTTCTGACAGAGGTCAGGAAGTTAAAGCTTCTGAACTCTTGTCGAGTTCTTCAATCCATTCCTCAGCCCTCCATAGCTCAGTGCATGGAGGTAATAGGACTAATGGTTGCGGCAATGGACGTGGTTCCTTTTGCTCAAATTCATTTAAGACCATTGCAACTGTGCATGCTCAAACAGTGGAATGGGGATTATGCAGACTTGTCTCCCCAGATTCAAATGGACCAGAAAACCAGAGACTCACTCCTCTGGTGGCTGTCTCTAGATCACCTGTCTCAGGGAATGAGTTTCCGCAGACCGGAGTGGATCATCGTCACGACAGACGCCAGTCTTTTGGGCTGGGGCGCTGTCTGGGAGTCCCTGAAGGCTCAGGGTCTATGGTCTCAGGAAGAATCTCTTCTCCTGATAAACATATTGGAATTGAGAGCGATATTCAATGCGCTCCAGGCATGGCCTCAACTAGCGAAGGCCAGATTCATCAGATTTCAGTCGGACAACATGACTGTAGCGTACATCAATCATCAGGGGGGAACGAAGAGATCCCTGGCGATGAGAGAGGTATCCAAGATCATCAAATGGGCAGAGGATCGCTCCTGCCATCTATCAGCAATTCACATCCCTGGAGTGGACAACTGGGAAGCGGATTATCTGAGTCGTCAGACTTTCCATCCGGGGGAGTGGGAACTTCACCCGGAGGTTTTTGCCCAGTTAACTCAACTATGGGGCATTCTGGATCTGATGGCGTCAGAACTCAAAAGTTCCATGTTACGGGTCCAGGTCCAGGGATCCCAAGGCGACACTGGTAGATGCCTTAGCAGCGCCTTGGTCGTTCAATCTAGCTTATGTCTTTCCACCGATTCCTCAGGAGAAGGCTTCGGTAATTCTGATAGCTCCTGCGTGGCCACGCAGGACCTGGTATGCAGACCTGGTGAATATGTCATCGGTTCCACCATGGAAGCTACCTTTGAGACAGGACCTTCTAATTCAAGGTCCATTCGTACATCCAAACCTAGTCTCTCTGCAACTGACTGCTTGGAGATTGAACGCTTGATTCTAGCTAAGCGTGGGTTTTCGGATTCAGTTATAGATACCCTGATTCAGGCTAGAAAGCCTGTCACTAGGAAAATTTACCATAAGATATGGTGGAAATATCTTTGTTGGTGCGAATCCAAGGGTTACTCATGGAGTAAGATTAGGATTCCAAGGATTTTAGCTTTTCTCCAAGAAGGATTGGAGAAAGGTTTGTCAGCTAGTTCTTAAAAGGACAGATATCCGCTCTGTCTGTCTTGTTACACAAACGTCTGGCAGCAATGCCAGATGTTCAGGAGTTTGTGCAGGTTTTAGTCAGAATCAAGCCTGTCTACAGACCTGTGGCTCCTCCATGGAGTCTAAATCTAGTTCTTTCAGTTCTTCAGGGGGTTCCGTTTGAACCTCTACATTCCATAGATATTAAGTTACTATCTTGGAAAGTTTTGTTTTTGGTTGCTATCTCTTCCGCTAGAAGAGTTTCTGAATTGTCTGCTTTGCAGTGTAATTCACCCTATCTGGTGTTTCATACAGATAAGGTCGTTTTACGTACCAAACCTGGTTTTCTTCCAAAAGTGGTTTCCAATAAGAATATTAACCAGGAAATAGTTGTTCCTTCTCTGTGTCCTAACCCAGCTTCTAACAAGGAACGTCTGTTACACAATCTCGATGTGGTTCGTGCTTTGAAGTTTTACCTAAAAGCAACTAAAGATTTCAGACAAACTTCGTCCTTGTTTGTCGTCTATTCTGGTAAGAGGAGAGGTCAAAAGGCGACTGCGACCTCTCTGTCTTTCTGGCTGAAAAGCATCATCCGGTTGGCTTATGAGACTGCTGGAAGGCAGCCTCCTGAACGAAATTACAGCTCACTCTACTAGAGCTGTGGCTTCCACTTGGGCTTTCAAGAATGAGGCTTCTGTTGAACAGATCTGCAAGGCAGCGACTTGGTCTTCACTGCATACATTTGCCAAATTTTACAAATTCGATACTTTTACTTCTTCGGAGGCTATTTTTGGGAGAAAGGTTTTGCACGCAGTGGTGCCTTCCGTTTAGGTTACCTGACTTGTTCCCTCCCTTCATCCGTTTCCTAAAGCTTTGGTATTGGTTCCCACAAGTAAGGGTGAAGCCGTGGACCGGATACACCAATGTAGGAGAAAACAGAATTTATGTTTACCTGATAAATTTCTTTCTCCAACGGTGTATCCAGTCCACGGCCCACCCTGGCATTTTAGTCAGGTTTAAATTTATTTTTATAAACTACAGTCACCACTGCACCCTATGGTTCTCCTTTTTCTCCTAACTGTCGGTCGAATGACTTGGGGGGCGGAGCCTGAGGGGAGCTATATGGACAGCTTTGCTGTGTGCTCTCTTTGCCACTTCCTGTAGGGATTGAGAATATCCCACAAGTAAGGATGAAGCCGTGGACCGGATACACCGTAGGAGAAAGAAATTTATCAGGTAAACATAAATTATGTTTTTAGCCAAGCAAGCTTTTTTTGATTCGGTCATAGATACTTTGATTCAGGCACATAAGCCTGTCACTAGGAAGATTTACCATAATATATGGCGCAAATATCTTTATTGGTTTGAGTCCAAGGGCTACTTATGGAGTAGGGTTAGGATTCCTAGGATTTTGTCTTTTCTCCAAGAAGGATTGGAGAAGGGGTTATCAGCGAGTTCCCTAAAGGGGCAGGTCTCTATTTTGTTGCATAAGCGTCTGGCAGATGTTCAATCTTTTTGTCAGGCTCTGACTAGACTCAGGCCTGTGTTTAGACCAATTGCTCCTCCTTGGAGTTTGAATTTAGTTCTTAAGGTTCCTCAGGGGGGTCCGTTTGAACCTATGCATTCCATAGATATTAAGTTACTATCTTGGAAAGTTTTTATTTCTTGTTGCTATCTCTTCTGCTCGAAGAGTATGTGAGCTTTCGGCTTTGCAATATAATTCCCCTTACCTTATTTTTCATGCAGATAAAGTGGTGTTGCGTACTAAACTTGGTTTTCTTCCTAAAGTTGTTTCAAACATGAACATTAGTCAGGAGATTGTTGTTCCTTCCTTGTGTCCTAATCCTCCTTCTCAGAAGGAACGTCTGCTGCACAATTTGGACGTAGTCCGTGCATTGAAATTTTACTTACAAGCGACTAAAGATTTTCATTCGTCGTCTTTATTTGTTGTTTTTTCAGGAAAATGTAGGGGTCAGAAAGCTATGGCTACATCTATCCTTTTGGCTGAAGAGTATCATCCGCTTTGCATATGAGAATGCTGGACATGGGCCTCCTGAAAAGATTATGGCTCATTCCACTAGGGCTGTTGCTTCCTCATGGGCATTCAAAAATGATGCATCTGTTGAGCAGATTTGCAAGGCTGCAACTTGGTCTTCTCTTCACACTTTTTCTAAACTTTACAAACTTGATACTTTTTTTCCTCGGCTGAGGCTGATTTTGGGAGAAAGGTTCTTCAAGCAGTGGTGCCTTCCGTTTAGGTTCCCTGTCTTGTCCCTCCCTTTTCATCCGTGTACTATGGCTTTGGTATTGTATCCTACAAGTAAGAATGAAATCTGTGGACTCATTGTGTCTTTAAAGAGAAAATTTATGCTTACCTGATAAATTTGTTTCTTTTTAGACACGATGAGTCCACGGCCCGCCCTGTTCTATGAGACAGGTTTTTATTTTTTTGGTTAAACTTAGCTTTTCCTTTCTCTTCCTAACTTCGGTCGAATGACTGGAGTGGGAGGGAAGGGAGGAGCTATATATACAGCTCTGCTTTGGTGCTCTTTGCCTCCTCCTGCTGACCAGGAGACGTAATCCCACAAATATGGGTGAAATCCGTGGACTCATAGTGTCTAAAAAGAAACAAATTTATCAGGTAAGCATAAATTTTCTTTTTCCAAATTTTATAAATTTGATACTTTTGCTTCTGTTTAGGCGACCTGTCTTGTCCCTCCCTAATCATCTGTGTCCTCTGGCTTGGGTATTAATTCTTAAAAGGACACTGAACCCAAATTTTTTGTTTTGTAATTCAGAAAGAGCATTCAACGTTCTAATTTACTCCTATTATCAAATTTTCTTCGTTCTCTTGCTATCATTATTTGAAAAAGGCATCTAAGCTTTTTTGGTTTCAGTACTCAGGACAGCAATTTTTTATTGGTGGATGAATTTATCCACCAGTCAGCAAGGACAACCCAGGTTGTTCACCAAAAATGGTCCGGCATCTAAACTTACATTCTTGCATTTCAAATAAAGATACCAAGAGAATGAAGAAAATTTGATAATAGGAGTAAATTAGAAAGTTGCTTAAAATTTCATGCTCAATCTGAATCACGAAAGAAAAAATTTGGGTACAGTGTCCCTTTAACAGTAATTGATGATTCCGTGGACTCCCCATATCTTGGGAAAGAAAACAAAATTTATGCTTACCTGATAAATTTATTTAATTCCCACCCTTTGTTTTAAGACGGGTGTTTTTTTTTTTGTTTTGTTTTTTTTGTTTGTTTTTTAACGTCAGGCACCTCTACACCTTATGTGACTCCTTTTTATCCTGTTCCTTTGGTCAAATTACTGGGGATTGTGGGAAGGGGACTGATACTTAAAAGCTTTGCTGTGGTGCTCTTTGTCACCTCCTGCTGGCCAGGAGGGATATTCCCAACAGTAATTGATTCCGTGGACTCACCATATCCGGAAAGAGAGAAGTTTATTAGGTAAGCATAAATTTAGTTTTTTAACACTTGGAATCAATGATGTAGTTAGTCCTGCTTTTGATGGCATATGTTTTATATGCTCACAGAAATACGGTAGCTGTACTGTTGTTGGTTTTTTTTATTTAAGACTCATTGAAACGATTATCCCCTTCCCCATGGCAGAACCTGCTGTGATTGGAGATGTAATCGCAGAAAATGCAGCATGTCTGCAGAAAGAATAACACACATGCAGGAAATGTTAGCACTTTAACTTTGCAGCACTGCTTAGCATTAGACTGTTCTCTTCAAACAGCGCTAAGCTTTTCCTTAACACAGTGCAACCAGAGCAAAGTGCTTTTTGAAGGGAACAATGAAATATGGAGTAGCGCTGCAAAGCAGCAGTGCATTTATTGTTGACTGGCTCTCAGGGACATTTTCAACTTCTCGCCCAACCTTTCACCGGCTGCAAAGTTGTGACTTCTGAATGTAAGATGTTCTTGTGAGCAATGCACCTTTTTTATAACTACACTGGTGATTTAGTGTAACTACCTAATTTAAAATTGAATTATATTTTAAAATGACCTGCAGACAAATTTTCACTAAAAAAAATTTCATCGCAGAAAGTGAAGAAAAGTTCTGCCTCTGGGATCCCCTTTTAAAAAAGACTTTAACTATGAGCTATCATAATGGGTTTTTTTTTTTTTAATCTCGGAATGGCTTGCTTGTCTGTATTTGTTACTTAATACTGCTGCTCTGTCTTTCAGGTTCCTGTTGCCTGCAAATCCTGCCCTTGTGGATACATATTTATTAGCCGAAAGCTTTTACATGCCAAACAGACGGGAAGACGTCCTCCAACTTTAGGTAACTTCTCATTTATAGCCTTCAAAAATGTATTTGACATTGCTAGATTAAATATATCTATTACCTGCTTGTAAGTGTTTTTTAAAAAGCAAATCAATAAAATTACTCACTGGAGTTGATTTTAAACATTTTATTTTGTAAAGTGGTGAGAGCCCAGGAGCCTTAACGTATGTGATTCCTGCCTTTAAAAAGAGTCAGACAAGCTAAACACCAGGAAATTTAAAACCCTCCAACCTCCCTGTGAATCTGTTTTGTTCTTTGCCTCCGTGGTAGTAGGTGAAAATTTGAGGTGCTCCATATCTACTTTGAAAGGGGTGCTCAAACCTATGAGACCCATTAACCCCCTCAGGCAGCAATAAGGGGTGTTTGAAATACCGTAGGGAAATCCTGTGTCACTACCCAGTACTCCAGTCACAAGCCTTCCAAAGGTGTCACAGGGACCTTTAATTGGCTCCTCTCCAGTATCCTCTGCTGTAGCTTGCACAGCACTTGATGAGCTCCCTTCTGCACACAGCTTAATGGCACCCAGTCTACTACCCAGCTGCAGGAAAGAACAAAGTTCAGATGCACTCACATAGCTTGCTGGCTATTAGTAGGTACGTTTTCACTTGTAAAGCATAGCCAGGGAACAGACCAGTCACCTTCAGTTATGCACAATAAGGGTTACTAGTGTTATATGCCATGTGTAATGCGTTTGCTGTCACATGTTACTAAAGGATGCAGTGAAATATACATTTTACCACTAAGCAGGCATTTATTTAGAAACTTTCTTTTAGCTTTGGATTTTAAGTTTTAAAATTCTTCCTCTGTTGTTTATATCTGTGGCATTAGTGTGTGCTCTGGTGGGCTGAGAGTTTCTCCATTTAGTTTTATAGTGCGGTCTATAACGCGGTTCTTTCTCACATATGTTCTGCATTGCAGACTTGGCTCTTGTTTTCTTTCATGTAATTGGCAAGAGTCCATGAGCTAGTGACGTATGGGATATACAATCCTACCAGGAGGGGCAAAGTTTCCCAAACCTCAAAATGCCTATAAATACACCCCTCACCACACCCACAATTCAGCTTTACAAACTTTGCCTCCTATGGAGGTGGTGAAGTAAGTTTGTGCTAAGATTTCTACGTTGAGATGCGCTTCTCAGCATTTTGAATCCCGATTCCTCTCAGAGTACAGTGAATGTCAGAGGGATGTGAAGGGAGTATCACCTATTGAATGCAATGGTTTTCCTCACGGCGGATCTATTTCATAGGTTCTCTGTTATCGGTTGTAGAGATTAATCTCCTACCTCCCTTTTCAGATCGACGATATACTCTCATATACCATTACCTCTACTGATAGCCAAACCAGAACTGAAACAGTTATCTGCTATATGTGGATGGGTGTCTTTCGGTAAGTATATTTTTATTACTTAAGACACCTCAGCTATGGTTTGGCACTTTATGCATTTATATAAAGTTCTAAATATATGTATTGTACTTATATTTGCCATTAGTCAGGTTCATGTATTTCCTTTTTGCAGACTGTCTGTTTCATATTTTGGGGAAAATAAACATATTAAGAAATATTTTTCTTACCTGGGGTTTAAAATTGGCTTAATTTTTCTTTGCAAATTGCGGGCAGGATTAGGCCTGCGGGTGCGCTAAATGCTAGACTTTATTGCGTCATCCTTGGTGCGAGAATTTTTTTGGCACGAAAGTACGTCCGTTGACGCAAGTTCTTCATTTCCGGCGTCATAGTTGATGCCGAGTTCCTTGCACAAGGTTGCGTCGTTAGTGACTCGAGTGTCCGGATGCTGTTGGTGCCAAAAAATTTTGAGGGCTATGCTATTTGCTTTTTTCCCCATTCATGAAACTGTCATATAAAGAAATTGATAATTTTGCTTTATATGTTTTTTTTCTTTTACATTTTGCAAGATGTCTCAATCTGATCCTGGCTCAGAACTATCTGTTTGAACTTTGCTGCCTGATATCGGTTCTACCAAAGCTAAGTGCATTTGTTGTAAACTTGTGGAGATTATATCTCTGAATGTCATTTGTAATAGTTGTCATGATAAACTTTTACATGCAGATAAGGTGTCCATCAGTAATAGTACATTGCTGTTTGCAGTTCCTTCAACTTCTAATGTACATGATATACCTATACATGTTAAAGAATTTGTTACTGATTCTATTCAGAAGGCTCTGTCTGCTTTTCCGCCTTCAAATAAACTTAAAAGGTCTTTTAAAACTTCTCAGAAGGTTGATGAAATTTTAAATGACCGACAACATAATGAATTATCCTCCTCTGATGAGGATCTATCTGATTCAGAAGATCCTTCCTCAGATATTGACACTGACAAATCTACTTATTTATTTAAAATTGAGTATATTCGTTCTTTGTTAAAAGAAGGGTTAATTACTTTGGATATTGAGGAAACTAGTCCTCTTGACATTAAAACTAGTAAATGTTTAAATTCTGTTTTTAAACCTCCTGTGGTTACTCCAGAGGTTTTTCCTATTCCTGATGCTATTTCTGATATGATTTCTAAGGAATGGAATAAGCCGGGTACTTATTTTATTCCTTCTTCAAGGTTTAATAAATTGTATCCTTTACCAGCAATTTCAGTAGAGTTTTGGGAAAAGATTGCTAAAGTTGATGGGGCTATTTCTACTCTTGCTAATGTACCACTATTCCTATGGAAGATAGTACGTCTTTTAAAGATCCTTTAGATAGGAAACTTGAATCTTATCTAAGAAAAGCCTATTTATATTCAGGTCATCTTCTCAGGCCTGCAATTTCATTGGCTGATGTTGTGGCTGCATCAACTTTTTGGTTGGAGAATTTAGCAAGAATTGGATTCTGACGTATATAGCATTGTTTGCTTACTGCAACATGCTAATCATTTTATTTGTGATGCCATTTTTGATATTATCAAAATTGATGTTAGATCTATGTCTTTAGCTATTTTAGCTGGAAGAGCTTTGTGGCTTAAATCTTGGAATGCTGATATGACATCTAAATCTAGATTACTATCTCTCTTTCTTTCCAAGGTAATAATTTATTTGGTTCTCAGTTGGATTCTAATATTTCAACTGTTACTGGGGGGAAGGGTGTTTTTTTTTTTTGCCCCAGGATAAAAAACCTAAGGGTAAATCTAAGGCTTCTAACCGTTTTCGTTCCTTTCGTCAAAATAAAGAACAAAAACCTAATCCTTCCCCCAAGGAATCTGTTTCCAATTGGAAGCCTTCCTCAAATTGGAATAAATCCAAGCCATTTAAGAAACCAAAGTCAGCCTCTAAGTCTGCATGAAGGTGCGGCCCTCATTCCAGCTCAGCTGGTAGGGGCAGATTAAGGTTTTTCAAGGATGTTTTGATAAATTCTGTCCAAAATCATTGGATTCAGAACATTGTCTGTCTCAGGGGTATCTAATAGGATTCTCAGAGTAAGGCCTCCTGTGAGATTTTTTTTCTCTCTCACATCCCAGCAAATCCAGTAAAAGCTCAGGCTTTCCTGAAGTGTCTTTCAGACCTGGAGTTATCTGGGGTTTTATTCAAATCTATTCATTGTCCCAGAGAAGGAAAATTCATTCAGACCAGTTCTGGATCTGAAAATTTTGAATCGTTATGTAAGGGTACCAACTTTCAAAATGGTAACTATAAGGACTATTCTGCCTTTTGTTCAGCAAGGACATTATATGTCCACAATAGACTTGCAGGATGCATACCTTCATATTCAGATTCATCCAAATCATTAGCAGTTCCTTAGATTCTCTTTTCTAGACTAGTATTACCAATTTGTTGCTCTTCCGTTTAGCCTAGCAACAGCTCCAAGAATCTTTTCAAAGGTTCTCGGTGCCCTGCTCTCTGTAACCAGAGAGCAGGGTATTGCTGTGTTAATTTATTTGGACGATATCTTGGTACTAGCTCAGTCTTTACATTCTGCAGAATCTCACACGAATCAACTAGTGTTGTTTCTTTGGAAACATGGTTGGAGGATCAATTTACCAAAAAGTTAATTGATTCCTCAGACAAGGGTCACCTTTTTAGGTTTCCAGATAGATTCAGTGTCCATGACTCTGTCTCTAACAGACAAGAGACGTTTGAAATTGGTTGCAACCTGTCGGCACCTTCAGTCTCAGTCATTCCTTTCAGTGGCTATGTGCATGGAAGTTTTAGGTCTCATGACTGCAGCTTCGGACGCGATCCCCTTTGCTCGTTTTCACATGAGACCTCTCCAGCTTTGTATGCTGAATCAATGGTGCAGGGAATTATACAAATATATCACAATTAATATCCTTAAATCCCAATGTTCGACTGTTACGGTTACCCTTAGTCTCGCTGAGAGATGGACCGCTTAGTAGCCTGGATCCCTATTGCTAAAGAGGGGAGAAGCTGCTTTCCATAGTATTCTATATGAGTCTCCCAAATATAGAATAATCTCCCTTAGCTGCAGTACCGCTAGGATACCCTTCTGCCCACAAAAACGAGTCAACGCTGCGATTGAGGGTCAAACAAGAACTCAGGACTGGGTATGCCCAGCCTGCTTTTTATTAAGGTTACATGCACACAGGGCACTCCCAGGGGGAGAGGGGGGGGAAGCACAAAATCCCCCATCACACATTTAGATAGAGAGCACTGTCCTTTGACAGGCCACAATAGGATTACAGTACTTAAGATAACAAGTTTACAAGTTCATCTTATCAATTAGCAGTCTGGCTCCAGAGGTGATTAGACAATAGTTTCTAAAAGCTGAAAAAAAAGAGTTAACTCTTTATGAAATGATACTTGTTACGGTTTTCTTGGAGCCCTTCTTAGGCGCTGGCTTGCTGGTTCAGGCATTGCTGCTGGGAAATAAGCTCTTCACAACAAAATAACTAATGCTTCTGTAACAGTGCTCCCTTTCTGTGGAACACTCTGGCAGACACGGTCTGACCCCTTTTCGGGGCAGACTAAGGCTGTCCAGACCGCTGATTATGCGGGGCTGAGGTCGGTTTGTCTGGACAACCCGTCGGCGTTGCCATTCTGTTTCCCAGGTCTGTAAGTAATGGTGAAATTGAAGGGTTGCAACGATAAGCTCCAACGTAATAGCCTGCCGTTATCTCCAGAGACCCGGTTCAGCCACACCAACGGGTTATGGTCGGTGACCAGAGTGAACTCCTGACCATATAAATAGGGAGTCAATTTCTTTAATGCCCACACCAAAGCCAAACACTCCTTTTCGACCGCTGCATAGCTGACTTCGCGGGGCAGGAGCTTCCGGCTGATGTAGGCAACTGGATGCTCCCCTCCATCTTTGCCTACTTGGCTGAGGACGGCTCCCAGCCCGAACATGGAAGCATCTGTATGGACGATAAAACGTTTGTTAAGGGCTGGGGCCGCCAAGACAGGAGCGTTAATTAGAGCATTTTTGAGAGCCTGGAAAGCCGTTTCACAGTGGGGAGACCACAGGACCTGTCGAGGTAAGTTCTTCTTGGTCAAGTCAGTCAGGGGTTTGGCAAGTGTGCTGTAGTCTGGTACGAACCGTCTATAGTACCCTGCCGTGCCCAGGAAGGCTAGGACCTGAGTCTTAGTGATGGGGGTGGGCCAATTGGCGACAGCTTCTATTTTGGCCGGCTCTGGTCGCTGCTTTCCACACCCCACCCGGTGACCCAGGTACTGTACCTCGGCCATCCCAAAGTGGCATTTTTCTGGCTTCAGAGTCAGGCCAGCAGCCCGGATCTGATCCAGAACCATTCCCACATGAGCTAAGTGGTCCTCCCAGGACTCACTGTGGATCGCTATGTCGTCCAGGTAGGCGCAAGCAAAACTCTGGAAGCCATCCAGGAGCCTATCCACCAAGCGCTGGAATGTAGCTGGGGCATTCTTCATCCCAAACGGCATTACCCTAAACTGATATAAGCCGAATGGGGTGACGAATGCCGACTTGGGGATAGCCTCCGGGGCCAGGGGAATCTGCCAGTAACCTTTGCAGAGGTCAATAGTGGTCAGGTAATTTCCCCTGGCTATACGATCGAGTAGCTCGTCTACCCTGGGCATAGGGTAAGCGTCCGTCACGGTATTTTCATTGAGCCTCCGATAGTCTACGCAGAACCGGGTGGTCCCATCTTTCTTGGGCACCAAGACAACTGGGGAGGCCCAGGGACTATCGGAGGGCTCAATTACCCTGAGCTGGAGCATCTCATCGATCTCCTTCTTCATTCCTGTCCTAACTGCTTCGGGGATTCGGTACGGAGCCTGGCGCAAGGGAGCTTGTCCCGGAGTATCTACCTGGTGGGTGGTTAAAGTAGTGTACCCTGGCTTCGCGGAGAAGGTGAGGTGTTTAGACTGGAGGAGTTGGTTGAGCTGCTCCCTTTCAGTGGGGCTAAGTCGGTCCCCTATCTGAACCTGCGCCACTATACCTGTGGGGATGCTCTTTTCTAATAGGTCTGGAATGGGTAAACTGTCGGGGTCTTCCTGAGGGGAACAACATACGGCCGTCACGTTCTCTGGCCGCTCAAAATATTCCTTGAGCATGTTTACATGGAATGTCTTTCTAAGATTGTTGTCGTGGCAGCTAGCTATCACATAAGTGGTGTCTCCCCTTTTCTCTACGATCTGGTAGGGACCCTGCCAGGACGCCTGCAATTTGTCTGTCTTCACCGGCTTAAGTACTAACACCTTTTGTCCTATGGTGAAGATTCTCTTTCGGGCCCCCCGATCGTACCATACTTTCTGTCTTCTCTGGGCCAACTGGAGATTAGCCCGCACGGATTTGGCTAATTGCTCCATTCGGTCCCTGAGTTCCAGCACGTATGGCACAATGGGGACACCGTCAGCCTCCATCTCTCCCTCCCAGTGCTCCCGGATCAGGTTTAGGGGTCCCCGTACCTTTCTTCCGTAGAGCAACTCGAAGGGAGAGAACCCTGTCGTTTCCTGGGGCACCTCCCGATAAGCAAATAGGAGGTGCGGCAGGAAGCGTTCCCAGTCTCGGTATTCCTGAGTGAACGTCTTGAGCATTTGCTTGAGGGTCCCATTGAACCTCTCACACAGCCCGTTCGTCTGGGGGTGGTATGGGGAGCTCAGGAGGGACTTAATTTTGCAAACCTGCCAGAGTTGTTGGGTCAATTCAGCCGTAAATTGGGTGCCTCGGTCGGATAGGATTTCTTTTGGAAATCCTACCCGGGAGAACACCTGTACTAGTGCATTCGCTACCGTATCCGCTTGTATGTTGGATAGGGCGACAGCCTCTGGGTACCTGGTAGCGTAGTCCACTACGGTAAGAATGTATCGCTTACCGGAGGGACTAGGGGTAGCCAGTGGTCCCACTAGGTCAATAGCAACCCGGCTGAAGGGTTCCTCTACAATGGGCATATTTACTAGCTGGGCTTTAGGGTGATCGCCTCGCCTTCCTACTCGTTGACACACATCGCAGGTGTTACAGTAAGTTCTAACGTCAGCGTGCACCCCTGGCCAAAAGAACGTGTGAGTAATGCGGTGTAGGGTACGGGTAACGGCTAGGTGGCCTGCTAAGGGGATGTCGTGGCCTATTTTGAGGATTTCTTGACGGTATTTGTGGGGCACTACCAGCTGTCGCCTACGCTGTCCCCTTTTCTCTGTCCAGCGGTATAGTTTCCCTTTTTCCCATAAGAATGTTTCGTTATCTGCCCCGCCCCCTCCGGTCTCTGCTCGTTCCCGGTACTTTTGTAAGGTCGGGTCAGTCTTAGACTCTGCCTCGAAAGCATCTGGGGTGTCCCAGGGTATGGGGCCTAACCTGTCAGGCAAGGTCGGGGTAGGTCTTACCTGTGTCTCCCGCACTGGTGAGAGCTCTCGCTCCGTCCGGGCTTGGGCCCGTGTAGTCACTGGGTCCGCCTCGTTGTTGCATACTGGAGCATAGGCAGAAGTCATGGGGCCCAAATCGTTGCCCAGTAGTACTTCGGCAGGTAAATTATCCATTAGGCCCACGTTCACAGCCCCCTTTCCCGCTCCCCAATCAAGATGCACTTTAGCTGTTGGAATTTTGTACACATCCCCCCCCCCGCCACTCTAACGGCCACAGTCTGTCCGGATCGCTTGTGCTCTGGCACCAAATGACTCTGTACCAGCGTGATAGTAGCCCCTGTGTCTCGCAATCCCTCGGTAGATCGCCCCTCGAGCCATACCCTCTGCCGATGGTGCTGGCGGTTATCTGAGGCAGCATATACAGGGTCTGCCTCGTGAAGCGGCCCCACATATCCCTCCATAGGGGCCTCTTGGTTAACACAGAGGGCCCGGGCCGGACGATAGGACCCAGAGGGGTAATTGTAATTCCTGGGTGTCTGGTGCGTATTAAGGGGGCAGCTAGCCATGAAATGCCCTGGTTGCTTGCATCGGTGGCAAGTCGGTCTGGGACGCTCAGAGCTGTTATTGGGTGGTCCTGAGTGTCGGACGGGCCTTGTGGGCACCGGGGCTCGGAATTCAGTACGAGGGGGTGCACGGTAAACCTCTCTGGGTTCGACCCGTGCTGGAGCTCGGTAGTTCATGGGTTCGTGAAGACGGGAGTCATAATGTTCATCGGCCAATTTGGCTGCTTCTTCTAAGGTAGAAGGCCGCCTGTCTCGCAGCCATTCCTTCCCTTGCTGTTCCATGCCATTATAAAAATGTTCTAAGAGAAACAATTGTAAAATTTCCTCCCCAGTCACCGCTTTACTTCCGCTCAGCCAGTGATTTGCCGCTCTCCGCATTCGGTGCGCCCATTCCATATGGGTATCGTTAGGCTTCTTTTCCGTGCCCCGAAACTGTCGGCGATACGTGTCCGGAGTTACAGCGTACCGTCGCAACAGTGTCTCCTTAACTAGCTCATACTGTGTCACTTCCTCAGCACCCAGAGTACGAAAGGCTTCCAGGGCTCGCCCGGATAGTTTCCCAGACAATATCGTGGGCCACTCTCTGTTGGGAATCTGGTGCAGGGCACATTGCCTTTCGAAGTCCGCCAAATATTCATCAATCCCTATCTCGCTCTCTAGGAAGGGTCGAAATGCCGCATAGGGTATCTTGGGCCTCCCAGCATTTTCGACAGGGATGATTACCTGCGGGGCTTCAGCATTGCGGTGTGCATTCGCTAGGTTGAGTTCGTGGGCTCGAGTCTCTCGTATATCCTCGTCCGCCTCTGCCATCAACTGCTGTACCAATTCCATGGAGGGGTTCGGCCCGTATAATGAGAGCCTTTCCCGAACAATCCTGGTTTTTTCGTCACTAATCGTGGTCGGTGTTTCCGCCATTGTGAAGCTCTGATCCAGTTCGGTCAATTCTGCGATCAGCTCTCTCCTCGGCCGGTTGCTGGCGTACCCCCCTCTGCTTTCAAGTAAATCCTTTTGGGTTGTACGCTTCAATTTTTCGTAAGCGCTCTCCATCCGTTCTGTACCTCTCCTAAAATCCAGGAAAATCCCGCCGCTGCCGCCAAATGTTACGGTTACCCTTAGTCTCGCTGAGAGATGGACCGCTTAGTAGCCTGGATCCCTATTGCTAAAGAGGGGAGAAGCTGCTTTCCATAGTATTCTATATGAGTCTCGCAAATATAGAATAATCTCCCTTAGCTGCAGTACCGCTAGGATACCCTTCTGCCCACAAAAACGAGTCAACGCTGCGATTGAGGGTCAAACAAGAACTCAGGACTGGGATGCCCAGCCTGCTTTTTATTAAGGTTACATGCACACAGGGCACTCCCAGGGGGAGAGGGGGGGAAGCACAAAATCCCCCATCACACATTTAGATAGAGAGCACTGTCCTTTGACAGGCCACAATAGGATTACAGTACTTAAGATAACAAGTTTACAAGTTCATCTTATCAATTAGCAGTCTGGCTCCAGAGGTGATTAGACAATAGTTTCTAAAAGCTGAAAAAAAAGAGTTAACTCTTTATGAAATGATACTTGTTACGGTTTTCTTGGAGCCCTTCTTAGGCGCTGGCTTGCTGGTTCAGGCATTGCTGCTGGGAAATAAGCTCTTCACAACAAAATAACTAATGCTTCTGTAACATCGACACTCTGACGTGGTTAAATCACCAGCGTTTAGTTCAAGGGGCTTCTTTTGTTCGGCCAACCTGGACTGTGATCACAACAGATGCGGTTTTTCAGGTTGGGGAGCTATTTGGGTATCTCTGACAGCACAAGGGGTTTGGAAATCTCAAGAGGCGAGGTTACCAATCAGTATTTTAGAACTCCGTGCAATTCTCAGAGTTCTTCAGTTTTGGAGAGAACCGTTCATTTGTTTTCAGACAAACAATATCACAACAGTGGCATATGTCAATCGTCAGGGTGGGACTCAGTCCCCAAGCTATGAAAGAAGTATCTCTGATACTTATTTGGGCAGAATCCAGCTCCTGTCTAATTTCTGCGGTGCATATCCCAGGTGTAGACAAATGGGAGGCGGATTTCTCAGCCGTCAGACTTTACATCCGGGGGAGTGGTCTCTCCATCCAGATGTGTTTTCTCAGATTGTTCAGATGTGGGGTCTTCCAGAGATAGATCTGATGGCCTCTCATCTAAACAAGAAACTTCCCAGATACCTGTCCAGGGATTTTTAGGCGGAAACAGTGGATGCATTGACACTTCCTTGGTGTTATCAACCTGCTTATATTTTCCATCCTCTAGCTCTTCTTCCAAGAGTGGTTTCCTAAATCATCATGGAACAATCGTTTATGTTGCTGGTGGCTCCAGCATGGCCTCACAGGTTTTGGTATGTGGATCTTGTTCGGATGTCCAGTTGCCAACCTTGGCCACTTCCGTTAAGGCCGGACCTATTGTCGCAAGGTCCGTTTTTCCATCAGGATCTCAAATCATTAAATTTGATGGTGTGGAAATTGAACGCCTAGTGATAAGTCATAGAGGTTTCTCTGACTCGGTGATTAATACTATGTTACAAACTCGTAAATTCTTTTAGAATTCCTAGAATTTTACAATTTCTTCAGGATGGTTTGGATAGGGGTTTGTCTGCAAGTTCCTTGAAGGGACAAATCTCTGCTCTTTGTTTTATTTCACAGAAAGATTGCCAAACTTCCTGATATTCACTGTTTTGTACAGGCTTTGGTTCGTATCAAGCCTGTCATTAAATCAATCTCTCCTCCTTGGAGTCTTAATTTGGTTTTGAGGGCTTTTTCAGGCTCCTCCATTTGAGCCTATGCATTCTTTGTACATTAAACTACTTTCTTGGAAAGTGTTGTTCCTTTTGGCCATCTCTTCTGCTAGAAGAGTTTCTGAGCTATCTGCTCTTTCTTGTGAATATCCTTTTCTGATTTCTCATTAGGATAAGGCGGTTTTGCGGACTTCTTTTAAATTTTTACCTAAGGTTGTGAATTCTAACAACATTAGTATAGAAATTGTTGTCCCTTCCTTGTGTCCTAATCCTAAGAATTCTTTGGAAAGATCCTTACATTCTTTGGATGTGGTGAGAGCTTTGAAATATTATGTTGAAGCTACTAAAGATTTCAGGAAGACTTCTAGTCTATTTGTTATATTTTCTGGTTCTAGGAAAGGTCAGAAGGCTTCTGCTATTTCCTTGGCTTCTTGGTTAAAGCTTTTGATTCAACAAGCTTATTTTGATTCGGGTCAGGCCCGCCTCAGAATTACAGCTCATTCTACTAGATCAGTCTCCGCTTTTAAGAATTAAGCTTCAGTTGATCAGAATTGCAAAGCGGTGACTTGGTCCTCTTTGCATATATTTACTAAATTCTACCGTTTTTGATGTATTTGGTTCTTCAGAAGCAGTTTTTGGTAGAAAAGTTCTTCAGGCAGCTTTTTCAGTTTGATTCTTCTGCTGATATTTTAAGTTTTTCTTGTCATTAAAGAATAAACTTATAATTTGGGTTGTGGATTATTTTTTTCAGTGGAAAATGGCTGTTCTTTATTTTTATCCCTCCCTCTCTAGTGACTCTTGCGTGGAGTTCCACAACATAATTTATGTAAGAATTTACCTGATAAATTAATTTTTCATATTGGCAAGAGTCCATAAGGCCCACCCTTTTTATGGTGGCTATGATTGTTTTTGTATAAAGCACAATTATTTCCAAATTCCTTTGTTGATGCTTTTTACTCCTTTATCACCCCACTACTTGGCTATTCGTTAAACTGAATTGTGGGTGTCGTGAGGGGTGTATTTATAGGCATTTTGAGGTTTGGGAAACTTTGCCCCTCCTGGTAGGATTGTATATCCCATACGTCACTAGCTCATGGACTCTTGCCAATATGAAAGAAAAATGAATTTATCAGGTAAATTTTTACATAAATTATGTTTTTCTGTCAGGCAAATTATTTTTTTAGAAGCTAATGTAGCGCGCTTCTCTTATTTTGGCAGTGCGTGTGTTTTGTTTTCTACAATTCCTAGGTCAATTGGTAGCCATATCAGAGCTTCTTCTCAGTTGCTTCCTGTAATTGCAGTTGCTGCATTTTTCATATCTGAGGGGGTGAAATACTGTCTATCTAGAGTTTGTAAAATCATGCTTTCCTTCCATCAGGCAGGGAGAGTTCACAACTTCATTCCTTACTGTTGGGGGGAAAATACAACACCTGGCCACCAGGAGGAGGCAAATACACCCCAGCCATAGGCTTAAATATCCCTCCTACTTCCCCTATCCCCCAGTCATTCTTTGCTTTTCGTCAATATAGGAGGTGTCAGAAGATTTTGGATAGTCCTGTAATGGGTATGTTCCCTTTAAGAAAGGACTGGGGTTAAACTCTTCAATACTCTCACTGAGAGGTTGATATAATTACTGGAGATGCAGGGAAAGTTTTTCTGCAAACCCATCCAGACAGTCCCCTAACAGCTCCTTGCTGTTACACACTCTAGTCCATGTCAGAGCGTCGCTGCAAGACTGTCACACTTGGGAGGCTGTGCCTGTTCCACAGCATGGATCCTGGAGTGTGACATTTTATATAAAAACTTTTGCTATACAGGGTCACAGTGTGGCTCCTTTATACCTCAATCGGATCAAGGGTTAATATATCCTTCCGGGAGATTATTTGAACAGCTAGGGGTTATTTATAACTGCTTTAATGTAAGTTTTTGGGCTCATAGACAGTGTGCTTTTGGCTTGGAACAAACAGGTTTCACTTTAGTTTTTGAGTGTGGCGCAGCTCATAATACCTTAGCGCCTTTTTCATTTTAGGGGAAGTACTGTTCTACGCACCACGTGACCGGGTGCAGTCTTTTCATTTTACTACAATCCTGCTGTGGACATCACTCCTAAGGAGAGCGTTTTCACTGTTAGCTGTCTGGGTCTAGGAGGTGGTGAATGCCCCAGCCATTGGGATTATAAAGGTGCTGTTTTTTTTTTAATAAAAGGGTTTCTTGTTATAGAGGACTCTGATACTACATTAGAAGGTTCCGCTCCTCCTGTACTGATAATTCCTATTTATATTGTTAGGTGGCAGTGGTTTGCCTGTCTGCTCAATTTTGTTCCATTTGCCTAATCACTGTTCTAAAGTTTAAGAAGGGAGACAAGCCTGCTATTAGTCCCTCTGAGCCGTCTACCTCTCAGCAATCTGTCCCGAGAGATTACTACCCTTTCTACGCTACCAGCTCCACGTGCAGTTCCCTGTGGCTCAACTAATCCATTTGGAGTGCCTTGCCTCCCTCTATCAAACTTAAGAGAACGTTTAAACATAGTTCTCCTGACCTAGATTCATCTAAATATTTGTCGGATTTAGCTATGATGTCCCAGCTATCCGAGGATGAGTTAACCTATAACTTCAGAGGGTGAACTTTCTGAATCAGAGACTTCAGTTTCTAAACCTCCTTCAGCGGAGGAACCATCCTTTTAGATTTAAAATTGAGCATCTGCGTTTATACTAAAGAAGGTTCTGTATACGCTAGAGGTTCCAGAGGCTAAATTACCTGAGGAGCCTAAGATCCCTAAATTAGACAGGGTGTATGAAGACAGAAAGGTCCCTCTGACTTTTCCTGTGCCCATCAATATGGCAAACATTATTAGTAACGAATGGGGAAAAAATAGGAACTTCTTCTTTCCCCTCGTCTACTTTAAAAAAAAAAAAAAAAAATCCCGATCCCTGACTTACAATTGGAATTGTGGGTCGATGATGCTATTTCTACGCTGGCTAAGAGTGCTACTATCCTTCTGGAGGATAGTTCTTCTTCTTTTAAGAAAATGTAAACTTTTTTGAGGAAGATGTTTCAACATACAGGGTTTTTATTTCAACCGGCGGCAGCTGGAGCCGCGGTTGCTGGAGCATCTACCTACTGGTGCAACACTCTGAGCTCATTGAGGTGGAAACTCCCTTCGAGGATTTTAAGGAGAGCATTAAAGCTCTGAGAATTGCTAACTTCATCTGTGACACGAATATGCAGATTATTCACCTAAATGCAAAGGCTTATGGCTTTGTGGTCCTAGCCCATCGGGCTCTCTGGTTGAAGTCTTGGTCTGCGGATATGACTTCTAAATCCAGATTTCTTTCCCTTCCTTTCAAGGGGAAGACTTTATTTGGTCCAGGGCTGGACTCCATTATTCATTATTTCTACAGTTACCAGAGGTAAAGGTGCATTCCTACCACAGGATAAGAATAGGTCTAAGGGACGGCAATTGTCTAATTTTTGTTCTGACAAATCTTGACAGAAATCCTCTAAGCCCAAGCAGCCCAAGAGTACTTGGAAGCTGGCTCAGTCCTGGAATAAATCCAAACAGACTAAGAAGCCTGCTGTGAACAAATCGGCATGAAGGGGCGGACCCCGATCCGTGATCGGATTGAGTAGGGGGCAGACGCTGTCTTTTATTTTTTCAGACGCTTGGTTCCAGGATGTACAGGATCCTTTGGTCCTGGAGGTTGTTTCTCAGGGATACCGGATAGGATTCAAATCTCATCCGCAGATTCCTTCTTTCCAGACGATCTACAAGACCAGAAAAGAGGACTGCCTTTTTAGGTTGTGTACGGGATCTCTCCTCTCTAGGAGTAAATGTCCTGGTACCTACAGCAGACAGAGGTTTGGGGTTTTATTCAAACCTTTTCATGGTTCCAAAAAAGGAGGGAACTTTTCGTCCAATAATGGACTTAGTGTCTAAACAAGTTTCTGGATGTTCCCTCTTTCAAGATGGAGACAGTATGGTCAATCCTTCCTCTAGTTCAGGAAGGACAGTTTATGACCACCATAGTACCTGAAGGATGCATACCTTCACGTTCTGATATTCGGAACATTTTCAGTTCCCGAGGTTTGCTTTTCTGGACCAGCTCTTCCAGTTCATAGCTCTTCTGTTTGGACTAGCTACTGTTAGGATATTTACAAAGGTTCTGGGGGCTTTTCTAGCCGTTGCCCGAACGCGAGGTATAGCAGTAGCGCCTTACCTGGATGATCTCTTGGTACAGGCACCATCTTTTCATCTAGTGGAAGAACACTCAGTCCCTTCTCAGTCTTCTTAGATCACATGGATGGAAGAGAACTTGGAAAAGAGTTCTTACTCCAAATAAAAGGGTGAATTTCCTGGGGACAATAATAGACTCTATATCCACAGATCAGAGACGTTGCAAGCTAACTACTGCAGGTCTTGCCCTCCAGGCCTCCTTGAGACCCTCACTGTATGGAGGTGATCGGTCTCAGGGTGTCCTGTATGGACATTATTCCCTTTGCCAGATTCCATCTTGGACCCTTACAACTATTCATGCTGAGACAATGGAACGGCGACCATTCAGATCAGTCTCTACAGATTGTGCTGGACAACCTGTTGAGACTCGCTCTCTTGGTGTGTCTGTCCAGATCATCTGTCCCAAGGCTCGTGCTTTTTGACAGTCCAGGGAGATTGTGACTACGGATGCAAGCCTTTCCGGCTGGTGAGCCGTTTGGGGTGCCAAGAAGGCTTAAGGCCTGTGGACTCAGGAGGAGTCCTCCCTTCCGATCAATATATTGGAACTCCGAGCAATCTTCAATGCTCTGAAGGCTTGGCCCTTTCTGGGTTTGTCCCAGTTTATCAGATTTCAATCAATGTAACTTCGGTTGCCTACATCAACCATCAGGGGGGAAGTATCTCAGCTACTCGAGTGGGTGGAGACTCACAGGTGTACGCTGTCAGCAATCCACATTCCGGGTGTGGACAACTGAGAAGTGGACTTTTCTCAGCAGGCAAACTTTTCACCCAGGGTATTGGTCTCAGAGATATGCAGTGAGTGGGGGACGCCGGAGATTGATCTCATGGCATCCCGCCTCAACAAGCTACCCAAGTACGGGTCGAGGGATCCTCAGGCGGGAACTGATAGATTCCCTAGCAGTGCCATAGAGGTTCAGACTCATATCTTTTTCCTCCACTACCGCTTCTCCCTCATGTGGTGGCCCGCATTAAGCAGGAGCGAGCACCAGTGATTCCGTTTCCTCTATCGTGGCCGCGTAGGACGTGGTTTGCGGATCTGGTGGGGATGTCCTCATCTCCTCAATGGAGGTTACCTTGTTGCAGAGATTTGCTGGTACAGGGTCCTTTCGTACATCAAAATCTAGATTCTGAGGCTGTTTGCGTGGAGAGAACGTTTAGTCTTAGCCAAGAGAGGGTTTTCTGAGAGTGTTATCGACACTCTGATTCAAGCTCGTAAGCCAGTTACTCGTATCGATCATAAAGTGTGGAGGACTTGCTTGTACTGGTGTGAAGTGCGTGGCTTTTCCTGTCATAAGGTTATGGTTGGAGCCTCAATCTTGTTCTTCGTGTTTTGCAGCAGGCTCCGATTGAGCCTATGCATACTGTTAACATTAAATTATCTTGGAAGGTTTTTTTTTTTTGTTGGCTTTTGCCTCTGTGCGCAGAGTTGCTGAGATTTCTGCTTTGCAATGTGGCCCCCCTTATCTTGTTTTTCATGCTGATAAGGTGGTTTTATGTACTATATTAAGGTTCCTCCCTAAGTTGGTGTTTGTAACATTAATCAAGAGATCGTTGTTCCTTCTTTGTGTCCTAATCCATCTTCAGCGGAGGAACGTTTGCTTTATAATCTAGATGTGGTTCGTGCCTTGAAGTTTTATCTTCAGGTTACTAAGGCGTTCAGACAATCTTCCTCTTTATAATCTTTTCGGGTAGGTGTAGGGGGCATAAAGGCCACGTTGACTTCCCTATCTTTCTGGTTGAGGAGTATCATCCGCTTGGCTTGCAAGACAGTGGGACAAAAGCCTCCTGATAGGATAATGGCTCATTTTACTAGAGCAGTGGCTTCCTCCTGGGCTTTTAAGTACGAAGCCTCTATGGCGGCTACCTGGTCCTCCTTACACATTTTTTTTTTCTTTTTCTAAATTGTACAAGTTTGATGTGTTTACTTCTGCCGAAGCAGTTTTCGGGAGAAAAAGTTTGCAGGCTGTGGTGCCCTCACACTAGGGTCTGCCTCTTTTGTTCCCTCCCGCCTTCGAAAAAGCCGTTTTATCCGGCGAAACATGTCAGGAGAAGGGGGAATTGGGTCCCCTCTATTTTAGAGTCTAGCAGCACTTTTAGCTATGTAAATAAATGATATCTGAGCTGACGATATAACGTATACTCAGATTAGTCAGTCAGCTTAATTGTCTCAGGAGTACCACTCCAACACATTGAGACCTGTCGTCTCATTGAGCGGTCACTGTTATTACCGCTGCTCTCTCTGGTCTGCTATTTTGTTACTTATCATAGAAAATCCACAAACAGCAACATTGTTTCGCTATAGGTTTGTAACAGACTGCATAGTTTTATACATACAATTATACTGTAATTTTAATGACTGCAGTTGCAACGAACCTATTTGATAGTGTATAATAAGGATCAAGATAAAGGCTTATTGTTACCCCCAGATATTTACGTAATAATGAATTTATTTTCAACGTTACTTATTAGCTGGGTTCAGTAGCTTAAAGTCAACATACCCTGTCACATAATGTGCTTGCCAGACCGCTATTGCGGCAAATTATATCTGTCAAGCAGAATTACAACATTATAGTGCTTTAGTACTTAACTTTAGCAATGCACGCAACAATCCTATAAATATATGGTGCAGATCAGAGAATATCTAGTATAATCATACCCTCTTAGTCAAGGTAAAGGGTGTTTTGGAGCAACTAGAGAATTGTCTGTTATATTGTTACTTGTTAAGTAATTTATACAATATTTAAATTGCTATACTGGCATTCAGCTCTCCGTATATAGTGCATTATTTATCATTCACTGTTGCTAGCTTAATACATGCCAATCTTTATAGAGTCCTCTGGGATTTAAGTTAACCCTTGTTGCAATAAGGTTACAATTACAAGGCTGCAACTTAGCCAGCCTAATAATATTGATATTAATAACTGTCAACTTTGGTTAATGTGACAACTATTAGTCCTAAGGGCATAAAGCTGCTTAGCATTATTATTCTTAACACCACTGAGCCAAATGCACGTGAGAGAATCTTTCCTCCACACACTCAACACAATTGGTATAATTCTGTAATTTGCTCTCGTTGGGGAGTGTTACAACACTGGAATATTAACTAACTAAGCCAATAGGTGATATATAAATATTCTGCTAATAGGGGTAGCCAAGTGACTATTACGCCCTTATAGGATGATGTACACCAATACTCATGTAACTTGACTTATACATTACTAAATGAGCAGCGGTTATATGTAAATAGAACCAGAATAGGAGATGACATTCGAGCAACTATTAGCATTTAACTAAACCATATAATTCTACTTATTGGTCCAATACAGAATATCCAGTGCTTAAACCAATAATTACAAACTCTTTATTTATCTGGTTCATTTCACACAAATTGAGACTTCAGCTAAACTGTAAAACTGACTGATCAGCCATATTATCAACGAGGTCAGATACCTCAGACCAATTATATAATACTACCTAAAAGTTCTCTAGTGTTTTTAAATACACCCAGTTTTTAAATTAAGTTCTATTAAAGTGTTTGTTTTTAATGTGTCAATTCTTTCACGCACATCACGCCATACTTTTATAAACTCATGAGGGGCTGAGTGCTCTCAAGTGTACTCTTTTTTTTTTTTGTGTGACTACTTGGTCACTTATTTTGTACCCTCCCGTTATTCCGTCAGTGTCCTCTGCAGCCTGGGTATAGTTTTCCAGACAGTAAGGAATGAAGTTGTGGACTCTCCCTGCCTTATGGAAGGAAAAGATAATTTATGTTTACCAGATAAATTCCTTTCCTTCCTGGCAGGGAGAGTCTACGATTCCCGCTCGTAATTTATTTTTGTTGGGTGGCTCCTTTTTTTATATTATTTTTTTCTGGCACCTTTATACCCTGATGTTTCTCCTACTTTTCCTTGTTTCCTTCGGCAGAATGACTGGGGACATAGGGGAAGTGGGAGGGATATTCAAGTCTTTGGCTGTGGTGTCTGCCGCCTCCTGGTGGCCAGGTGTTATATTTTACCAACAGTAAGGAATTCATCTGGTAAGCATAAATTATGATTTTTTTACTGTTATCCTATTGTGATGTGTTAAATACAGACAAACTGTAAACTAACAATTTCCAGGGTCTTCAACGTTCGAGTGTTATCCGCGTCCTCGTTGCAACTCTAGGCTTGGGGCTTAACCGCAAAGAGCCGAGGTTGGTTTCAGACGGTAGCCCTTCTGGGGTCAGTTAGTTGACCATTTATCCTCCATGCTCTGTTAGGGGCTTCATGGAGGGTGGTTTACGTCCAACTCACTGGGATGGCAAGCAAGGTCCAGGGTTCACATTCGCATTCGGTTGTTGGTGGTTACGCTCGTCTACGAGATTTTTCTTTGCGATCCAGGTGCACTGGGTGCCGAATTCTTAAACTGTTCAGGAGTTCTTTCAGACTCTTGGGTTTGAGGCTGTTGCTAGATCGCCAAGTCTATGGTGTATTCTTAGGAGATATAAAAAGAAATAATTATATTCATAGGAGGCCACTTAGGGTTCCTCAGGAAGTTAGATCTTTCGATTGATTCTGTTTTCGAGGACTCTGGCCTAGGACCATGTCTCTCCCTGGATTGGGTGTGGACGGTTCTGTCTCACCATAGGTGTTTGTGGTCCCGCGTGCCTCTCAGAGGGGGGCTGGGCTCTGTTTCTCATGGGAGATGCCTGTGGCTTAGGTTCCAGGTCTCTCTGAATGGTCCCTACTGGTCTCTTGGCGCATTTGATGTTCCTTGTAGACTCCAGGTGTTTCATTTGCTTTAGTCCCTTTCTCTCCTAGAGTCGGTGACGGGTTCTCCTGGTTAGGAGTTACCTTAGTATCTGTGGCAAACTGTGGGTCCTTATTTTCTTACCTTGTAAGGGTTTTTCCCTTCTTGCATTTTCAGAATCCTGGAAAGGAAGATGTGGAGTAGTAACTGGTTCCACCATTCCTGTAGCAGGAGGCTGGGGGTTTGAACCCTGATTGGGCTCCTGTTAAATGTTGGATTCTGATATTTAGATGCTTGGGGTCTGAGAACCCTCTTCCCTTGAGAAATGTTCCTCTTTAGGGACGATAGCAGTGTAGGGGGTCTCGTACCCGAGCACAAAGTCTGTCCTGACTCACGGTAGCATGCCGTTTGTAGTAGCAGTCAGAGTTCTACTCGGGGGGCTTTGCTCCTCGTAGATCCATCCTTTTTCTTCCAGAGGTCAGGGACTCTTGTCTCCGGTCTTTGATTAGCCTTTGGGCTAGAACCATTACCCTGGAGGGAAGGTCGGGGATCAGTTAATCTATGCAGTATTGACCGTTTTCTTCTAGAGTCTCTCCTCCCCTTCTGTGGGAGGACTTCTGATGTCTTCCTCTTTTCTACCGGCATCTGGTGCTGGGAGGAGATGCTTCTTGGAGCCCGGTATTCGAAGGGCTGTTTAGTTTTTGGAAGGTTTGCAGTTTGTAACCAGCTACAGCTTATTGCACCTTTGAATGTGTGTTAGCAGGCTTTAAGAAGCCTTTCGGTGGTTTGGGTTTCACAATGGCTGAGTCAGCTTTCCTACCTGGGAGCTGGTCATTGAGAGTTCCTGTTCAGAACGTTTGAGGTTCTCTTGGAGAGCTCTTTACTAACTGTTGGGCTAGTTATCCTATTTCTGCTGTCTATGCTTGCCTAGCCTGCAGGTTTCGATCTGATATGAGGCAGCAGGGAACTCCATATTTTTCTGGAGTACCTTTATGGTATAGTGCTGTCAGGGATATGAGGGTGTCACTCGAGTCCTCTTTAAGTCCTTGTGTTTCTAGGGAGTTCGTCTCCCTGGGTGCTACTATTATAAGACAACCGTGGGTTGTACTGTTTGTTGAGCCGTGCGGAATGATCCTTTTTGGATTCTTCTGGGAATCTGTTCTCCCTTTTGGGGGCAGGTAGTGGTCCTCGTCTTTTCGGCTTGGTACTCTTCATGGGAGTCAAACACCGCAGGGTTGTCTCCTCGGAGGATGTTTGTGCATGATGGACTCTGGGACTGAGTGGTCTCTAGCTCGGCTTTGCTGGTTTTTCGTTTATATTTTTATAGGGTGTTGGGTAATTTCAGGTTGTGGTCCCTTTCAAAGGGGCCGTCTTTTTGTACCCACTCGTTGTTTGCATTCAGTGTCCCATAGCTTGGGTATTGTTTTACCAAAAGTAATGAATGCAGCTGTGGACTCTTCCTGTTTAAGAAAAACATAAATTTTACTTACCTGATAATTTTCTTTTCTTGTGACGGGAAGAGTCCACAGCTCCCGCCCGTGCTTTGTCTATGAGGCGGCAATAATTTTTGTTCTTCTGGCACCTTTTTTTTTTTCACCCTGATATTCTCCTACTGTTCCTTGTTCCCTTGGCAGAATGATTGGGGGATGAGGGAAGTGGGGGAGGCATTTAAGCCTTTGGCTGGGGTGTCTGCCTCCTCCTGGTGGCCAGGTTCTGTATTTGCCAAAATTAATGAATGCAGCTGTGGACTCTTCCCGTCAGAAGAAAAGAAAATGATCAGGTAAGCATAATTTATGTTTTTCTGTAGCTATCAGAAAGAGGATGGTTTTTAAAACCACCAGGGTTTTAGGCTTTGGATATTGGCCTATTTAAAGGAGTATTAGTACTATTTAATAGTGAGTGCTGCTAAATGTTCTCATGTTTGACAAATGTCAGACAGTGCAATAAATATAGACTGATATTGGGCAACTGCTTATCTACTTAATTTTTATCCTATTTCTAATTGAGCAATATGCTCTTGCTATTGATTTTGGTTTATTAACAAAATATAATCTAAAAAATATCTACATTTGTAAAAATATTGAATTTGGTTTTATAATACTAAAATTAACTTTATGGTTTGTTCAGAAAATAGGTCTGACTTCAAAAGACGGAGGACTGAGAGAGTGAAAAGAGAGAGAATAAACTCCACCGTAAGTAAAGACTTGGAAAATAGGAAAAGGTCACGATCGAACAGTCAATCAGAACTTGGTAGACGTGGGAGAGGACGACCAAAAACCACATCCATCAAAAAACAGGAAGATGAAAAAGGTATCAATTTTGTTTTAATCCCTTAAAATGTCAATAACTTCCTCGCATCTACAGTATGTGCCACCAGAAAATAACTGTGCCTGGCCTATAGTAAGTAAACTTTTTTTTTTTTATAAAAGGGTCAGATCATCTATATATGTAACCCAAAAGCTAAGAGTAGAGTGGTGGAAGGAGATAAGCAAATTGCAGACTGTCTCAATAATTCTGTTTTGTTTTTACTAGAGAAAAGAAAGAGCAAATACTTTAAGGAATGCAACTGAAAATGGAAGTGGGCTTATTGCTAATCTCTTTAAAGAGGATGAGGTTTTTATTGTTATTATTTAAAAATAAAATAACGGTGTAGTCTGATCAAAGACTTGTTGACATGGAGAGAAATCTCTAAAAATGTAGGGGCTTAGTAATAGATACAAGTTAATCACAGAGATTAAAAGTATATTAATATAACTGTTGGTAATTCAAAACTGGGAAATGGGTAATAAAGGGATTATCTATCTTTTTGAACAAAACAAAAACATTCTGGAGTAGAATGTCCCTTTTAAATAAAATTTTCCCCGATCATAGTTCATCAAATTCTTCTGCATTTGTCATATACAAAGTAAATGGGCGCAAGAGATGCATTTTATTAGATAATTATATATTATTCTAAAGATTAAAAGCTTTTGCAAACTCCTATATAGTCATGTTGTGTATTTATTTCTTCCATACATCACTCATGATTTACTCATACTTTATTCCACAAATCACAAACATACATTATTTAGAAATGGTATATTTTCATTTCATTGTTAAATTGTAATAAATATTACTGTGCTACTGACTTAATTAATTTAAAATAATTGTTCATCTCTGTATTTGGTTTTAACTCAGAACCTTTTCTTGTTGTATCTCCCATCTTTAAAGACAAGGGCTTATGTACATATATGGTATCTAATAAACTCCCTTCATAAATGTTAGTTAAGATATTTTTTTATAATAGTCTAAACAATTATAATGTAACCTAATAAACTGGTCCTTTAATTTCTGCCCTCTACAAAAAATATTTTAAGCCTACAACTTATAAAATGTTTGGAATATTATAACTTTGTTGTGTTTCAGAAATCTTTGTACCTAACTCACCAAACACTGTGTATTCATTCTGATAATTGTACTCATTCGGATGGTGATATAAAAAGGGGACCAGATCTTACAGATGTTAGGCAACGCATCACATCCATAGCTGACATAAGGACCTTTGCAAAATAATTATGAATAGTCCATAAACACATGCATTTTAAATAAATCTGGTGTGTAAAAATGTTTAATAGACTAGCAGAGGATGATGAGTGAGTTTAAGAATTTGTTCTTCACTTAGGACTAAAGGGAAGCACTACAAATGTTTAACCTTGCGAACTGTATTTGTAGTGTTTTTATCAACTTGAAAGTGTGAATTATATCTTTGTTTTATAAATTTATGTTTCTCTTTGCAGAAAAACAGGAGAAGGAAGTCGATATGTATGCCAACCTCTCAGATGAAAAGGCTTTTGTATTTTCAGTAGCACTTGCAGAAATAAACAGAAAAATTATCAATCAAAGGCTTATTCTCTGACTACCTGATCTGAAAAACGAAGGTCACTTTTGCTTACCAAACTGAGGCCCCATGGCTTTATCAGTAGGGAACCGTTATCGGTGAATTTCATTTCTCCAGAGACTCAAGAATCTTCTGCACTAAGGACTGCTTTTTCTACCTTTGTGATGCAGCAATATTATCTTTTAGACACATCTATTTCTTTTAAACACCCTGATTTAAAAGATTTATAGAAAAGGAATTCATATGAACAGTCTGCCACGGTAGTTGTATTTAAATGCTTGAGAAAATAAATATATTATATTGCAAAGTTTTTAAATTAAACAAAAATATTATGCCTGGCACATGTACAGTTTATATTAATCTTTATATTAAACAGGTGTTATTATTCATGAGTGTTTGAGGTTTTATTGTTTAGTTATCCTGAGAAAATGTTTCTGGAAGTTGTCAAAGCTCTTCCAAGGATGTTAACATAATGTGGCGTAAATGGATACAACTGCAAGTTTCTGTGTAATAAACAAAGTGGGCTAAGAGGGTGCTATTTGTGTAAAACACAATCCCATAGAAATAACTAACCAAGGTTTATTCCCAGATGAAAACATTTATAGTTGCTGATAAGTTGGTGCCAGTGTGTGGGCACCAAAAGAATAAGTTCTGGGAATAATGGTAGGATGTATATTATGTGCACACAAAAAAAAAGCAAAACCTTGCAAAACTTAAGTTTAAAAATAATGGTGAAAGTGTAATTTCATTAACGTCTGATTTTTGTTAAAATGTTTCTTCCTTTCTTTCATACACGTGGTGAGAGTCCAGGATCCATTACTCCAGGGAATTACTCTTATTTGGCACTCTAAAAGCTGTTTAGGTTATCACAATATATATTGTCTTATATGTACATAGTCTTGGGACATATATACAGAAGTATATATATGAGAAGTGGGTAGAAGAGGGAGGGGGCGCACAAAAAAGCCGGATCTGGGTGTAGTATATTATGGCTTCACAAACAGAAAAAACACATGATGGCCACTCACTTGGTATTACCTCAATTGATATGAGGTAAGAGTTTGGCGTGGGGGCTGTAATTAGCCTTGTCCAATCATCCAGCGTTGTTTTTCACTGCTCAGTGTTCAGCGTAGCAATGCGTCTCCCCTACCGGTGCAGCTTTTTGATCCGTGTTTTAGACCAATTTATTTCCTCTCTACTTTCCCTTTGTATGTGTATCAGGGAGTGGGGGGAGCCATCTAGCTGTAAAGAGCAGACTGGTGGATGTATATAAAATTCCAGTTTATTACAATCCCCAATGTGAGGGGCAAAGTCCACACTGGTGTCACACTAAAAAACTATTAAAGTCTTGTAAAAACACTTCACAACACACTTGTAATAAAACAAAATAAAATTTGTTGCATCTGATCTGCATAAAAGAAACTGCTGCTGTAGTGTATGCTTTAGGCTTGTCAGCAGAAGATGAACCGCAACATGCCTGTTTGCCTATAGTGCTACAGATGCAGAGCGTGTAAGTGTCGGGGCGGAGCCTGACGCGTTTTGCAACGCTATTGGTCGCTTCTTCAGAGGTGGGGCCGCCCCCCTACATCTCCAGAACTTATACACGTCGGTCCTCTATGTGCACAGCATCAACCATTTTGACTGCTGGCAACTAGTGTTATACTGTGGGCTGTTATGCTTCAGTAAATTATTTATCAGCCGATTACTTTGCAATATTTATGCAAATACTAATTTCACCTGATCTCGCTCTGTCTTATTATTGCAACTTAATTTCATTATTTTACACTTTACAAGTAAAAATACTTAATATCTATATGTATAAAAATATATAAAAACATATAGAAAATATAAAAAAAAGGGGGATAACTATAATTTCTCTTGCAAGGTGTATCCAGTCCATGGATTCATCCTTTACTTGTGGGATATTCTCATTCCCTACAGGAAGTAGCAAAGAGAGCACACAGCAAAGCTGTCCATATAGCTCCCCCTCTAGCTCCACCCCCCAGTCATTCTCTTTGCCGGCTCTAAGCACTAGGGTCTCTCTCGGGAGTGTAAAATGAATGTGGTGTTAGAATTGTAGTTTTATTATCTTCAATCAAAAGTTTATTTTAAATGGTACCGGTTTGTACTATTTACTCTCTAGCAGAAAAGTGATGATTTCTGCTGAGAGGAAAATGATTTTAGCATGTTGTAACTAAAATCCACTGCTGTTCCCACACAGGACTGAGGAGTACCAGAAAACTTCAGTTGGGGGGAACAGTTTGCAGTGTGATCTGCAATAAGGTATGTTCAGTCATTTATTTCTAGACAAGACTGAGATAATGCTAGAAGACTGACAAGATCCCCATGAGGGGAGGGTAAGCTATGTTCACAGACTTAGTAAGGAATTGAATGCTTACATAATAGGGCTAATATACTGGTTGACACTTATTTAGGGCAATCGATTGTTTGGCTAAGGAAAAATCGTTTTGCAAGACACTTTGAAAGCCCTTTTGGGGGTTTTTCTGGGGTTATTACCACATGGCTGTTTTTTAGTCACTTAGGAGTGATTTGCTAGGCCTCACAGCTCTGGAGTAGAGTGGGAGGGGCCTAATTGCCTCAGATGCACAGTTAGAATTGCAGAGAAGTTCATGCTGTTTCACATGGAGGGTCCTGCTGATGTTTGAGGGCCTAAAAGAAGCTATATTCCCCCAAATCTGATCCCTAAGGGAAGGTAGGGCCACAGCAAGGCTGTGGCAAGGTGCTGTAGTGATTTAACCAGGTGTTGGCTTTAGGCTGCTCCGGTTTGGGCATTAAGGGGTTAATCGTTTTGAAACTTGGGGTGCAATCTTAAGGCTTTAGCTACATACTGTGAAAATTTCAGAAAGATTGCTGCATTTTTCACCGTTTTGTAAAATTGTGTGCTCTTTTTATCTCTTAAAGGCACAGTAACATTTTATTCAAATTGTGTTTTTTATTTGATTAAAGTGGTTCCAAGCCTGTTTGTGTACTCTACTAGTCTGTTAAACATGTCTGACACTAAGGAAAATCCTTGTTCAATGTGTTTAGAAGCCCTGGTGGAACCCCCTCTCAGAATGTGTCCCACTTGTACTGTTATGTCTATACACTTTAAAGATCATATTGTTACACTTAAGAATGTGGCCCAAGATGATTCTCAGACTGAAGGTAACGTCTGCCTCTCCCCAAGTGTCACAACCAGTTACGCCCGCGCAAGCGACGCCTAGTACCTCTAGTGCGTCTAACCCTTTTACATTACAAGACTTAGCGGCAGTCATGGATAATTCTCTTACAGCCTTCTTATCTAAACTGCCCGTGTTACCTGCAAAGCGTGATAGCTCCGTTTTAAGAACAGATTATGAGCTTTCTGACGCTTTGATAGCCGTATCCGATATACCCTCACAACGCTCTGAAGTGGGAGCGAGGGATTTGATGTCTGAGGGAGAAGTCTCTTGATTCAGGAAGGGTTCCTCCCCAGACAGATTCAGATACATTGGCTTTTAAATTTAAACTAGAACACCTCCGTGTTTTACTTAGGGAGGTATTAGCTACTCTGGATGACTGTGACCCTTTGGTGATCCCAGAGAAATTGTGCAAAATGGACAAGTACCTAGAGGTCATTGTTTACATGGATGCGTTTCCGGTCCCTAAGAGGATTGCGGATATCGTTACTAGGGAGTGGGATAGGCCAGGTGTCCCTTTTGTCCCCCCTCCTGTTTTTAAGAAAATGTTCCCCATATCTGACCCCATGCGGTACTCGTGGCAGACGGTCCCTAAGGTGGAGGGGGCTGTTTCTACACTAGCTAAACGCACAACCATACCAATTGAAGACAGTTGTGCTTTTAAAGACCCTATGGATAAGAAGTTAGAGGGTTTACTTAAGAACATTTTTGTTCAACAAGGTTTTCTTCTCCAACCTATTGCCTGCATTATTCCTGTAACTACTGCAGCTGCTTTCTGGTTTGAGGCGCTGGAAGACTCTCTCCAGACGGAGACCTCATATGAGGAAATTATGGATAGAATTAAGGCTCTAAAGCTAGCTAATTCTTTTATCACTGACGCCGCTTAACAAATAGCTGTTAGCGGCGAAAAAAAAATATTAAAAAAAAAAATTCAGGTTTCGCCATTTTGGCGCGCAGGGCGCTATGGCGAAAGTCCTGGTCGGCCGATGTGTTGTCTAAATCCAAGCTTTTGAACATTCCTTTCAAAGGGAAGACCCTATTCGGGCCTGAATTGAAAGAGATTATTTCAGATATCACCGGGGGAAAAGGCCATGCTCTCCCTCAGGACAAAGCCTTTAAAACAAAGAACAAAGCTAATTTTCGTTCCTTTCGCAATTTCAGGAACGGCCCCGCTTCATCCTCTCCGGCTGCAAAGCAAGAGGGTAACGCTTCACAGCCCAAGGCAAACTGGAAACCTTACCAGGGCTGGAATAAGGGTAAACAGGCCAAAAAGCCTGCAGCTGCCACCAAGACAGCATGAAGGGGTAGCCCCCGATCCGGGACCGGATCTAGTAGGGGGCAGACTCTCTCTCTTCGCTCAGGCCTTGGCAAGAGATGTACACGATCCTTGGGCATTAGAGATTGTAGCCCAGGGATACCTTCTAGAATTCAAGGACTCTCCTCCAAGGGGAAGGTTCCACATTTCTCATCTGTCTACAGATCAGACAAAGAAAGAGGCGTTTTTTACGCTGTGTAGAAGATCTACATACAATGGGAGTGATCCACCCAGTTCCAATTGCAGAACAAGGACTGGGGTTTTACTCAAACCTGTTTGTGGTTCCCAAGAAAGAAGGAACTTTCAGACCAATCCTGGATCTCAAAATTCGAAACAAATTCCTCAGAGTCCCATCATTCAAGATGGAGACCATTCGGACAATCTTACCAATGATCCAGGAGGGTCAAAATGACTACCGTGGATCTAAAGGATGCGTATCTGCACATTCCTATCCACAAAGATCATCACCAGTTTCTCAGGTTCGCCTTTCTGGACAAGCATTTTCAGTTTGTGGCTCTTCCTTTCGGGTTGGCCACTGCTCCCAGAATTTTCACAAAGGTGCTAGGGTCCCTCCTGGCGGTTCTAAGACCGCGGGGCATAGCAGTGGCGCCTTACCTAGACGACATCTTAATTCAGGCGTCAACTTTCCAAAGAACCAAGTTTCACACAGAGATTGTATTGGCCTTTCTGAGATCTCACGGGTGGAAGGTGAACATCAAAAAGAGTTCTCTCTCCCCCCTCACAAGAGTTCCATTCCTAGGAACCCTGATAGACTCGATAGAAATGAAAATATTTCTGACGGAGGTCAAAAAGCTAAAACTCTTAACTACTTGCCGAGCTCTTTATTCCATTCCTCGGCCATCTGTGGCTCAGTGCATGGAGACAATCGGACTAATGGTTGCGGCAATGGACATAGTCCCTTTTGCTCGGATACACCTCAGACCACTGCAACTATGCATGCTCAAACAGTGGAATGGGGATTATGCAGATTTGTCTCCTCAAATTCAGTTGGACCAGGAGACCAGAGATTCTCTTCTCTGGTGGTTCTCAGGATCACCTGTCTCAAGGAATATGTTTCCGCAGGCCAGAGTGGATCATCGTAACGACCGACGCCAGTCTGTTAGGCTGGGGTGCAGTCTGGGACTCCCAGAAAGCTCAGGGCTTATAGTCTCGAGAAGAAACTCTTCTCCCGATAAACATTCTGGAACTGAGGGCGATATTCAACGCTCTTCAGGCATGGCCTCAACTAGCGGCGGACAAATTCATCAGATTTCAGTCGGACAACATCACGACTGTAGCTTACGTCAATTATCAGGGGGGAACAAAGAGTTCTAGCGATGACGGAAGTAACCAAAATAATCAGGTGGGCGGAGGATTACTCCTGCCATCTCTCAGCAATTCACATCCCAGGAACTCCACCCGGAGGTATTTGCCCAGCTGACTCAGCTATGGGGCACCCCAGAGTTGGATCTGATGGGGTCCCGTCAGAACACCAAACTTCCTCTCTACTGGTCCAGGTCCCGGGATCCCAAGGCGGTATTGATAGATGCTCTAGCAGCGCCTTGGTCCTTCAATCTGGCTTATGTTTTTCCACCGTTTCCTCTCCTCCCGCGTCTGGTTGCCAGAATCAAGCAGGAGAAGGCTTCAGTGATTCTGATAGCGCCTGCGTGGCCACGCAGGACTTGGTATGCAGACCTAGTGGACATGTCATCTGTCCCACCATGGACACTGCCAATGAGGCAGGATCTTCTAATTCAGGGTCCGTTCAAGCATCCAAATTTAGTTTCTCTACGTCTGACTGCTTGGAGATTGAACGCTTAATTCTATCAAAGCGTGGGTTCTCTGAGTCAGTTATAGATACTCTGATTCAGGCTAGAAAGTCTACCATAAGATATGGCGGAAATATCTTTGTTGGTGTGAATCCAAGGGTTACTAATGGATGGATTCCCAGGATATTGTCCTTTCTCCAAAAAGGACAAATATCTGCTTTGTCTATCCTGTTACACAAGCGTCTGGCAGAGGTACCCAGACGTTCAAGCGTTTGCTCAGGCTTTAGTCAGAATCAAGCCTGTCTATAAACCTGTGACTCTGCCATGGAGTTTGAATCTAGTTCTTTCAGTTCTTCAAGGGGTTCCGTTTGAACCTTTACATTCCATAGACATTAAGTTGTTATCTTGGAAAGTTTTGTTTTTGATAGCTATCTCTTCTGCTCGAAGAGTTTCAGAATTATCTGCCTTACAGTGTGATTCACCTTACCTGGTGTTCCACGCAGATAAGGTAGTTTTGCGTACCCAGCCTGGATTTCTTCCTAAAGTTGTTTCTAACAAGAATATTAACCAGGAAATAGTTGTTCCTTCTCTGTGTCCTAATCCATCTTCGAAGAAGGAACGCCTATTACACAATCTTGATGTAGTTTGTGCTTTAAAGTTCTATTTACAAGCAACTAAGGATTTCAGACAAACATCTTCCTTGTTTGTTATCTATTCTGGTAAGAGGAGAGTTCAGAAAGCGACTGCTACCTCTTTCCTTTTGGCTGAAAAGCATCATCCGTTTGGCCTATGAGACTACTGGCCAGCAGCCTCCTGAAAGAATTACTGCTCATTCTACCAGAGCAGTGGCTTCCACATGGGCTTTCAAAAATGAGGCTTCTGTTGAACAGATTTGTAAGGCAGCGACTTGGTCTTCACTGCATACTTTTGCCAAATTTTACAAATTCAATACTTTTGCTTCTTCGGAGGCTATTTTTGGGAGAGAGGTTTTGCAAGCAGTGGTGCCTCCTGTTTAAGGTACCTGTCTTGTTCCCTCCCTTCATCCGTGTCCTAAAGCTTTGGTATTGGTATCCCACAAGTAAAGGATGAATCCGTGGACTGGATGCACCTTGCAAGAGAAAACAGAATTTATGCTTACCTGATAAATTACTTTCTCTTGCGGTGTATCCAGTTTACGGCCCGCCCTGGCATTTAAGTCAGGTAAAAAAAAATTTGTTTAAACTACAATCACCACTGCACCCTATGGTTTCTCCTTTTTCTTCCTAACCTTTGGTCGAATGACTGGGGGGTGGAGCTAGAGGGGGAGCTATATGGACAGCTTTGCTGTGTGCTCTCTTTGCTACTTCCTGTAGGGAATGATAATATCCCACAAGTAAAGGATGAATCCGTGGACTGTATACACCGCAAGAGAAAGTAATTTATCAGGTAAGCATAAATTCTGTTTTTATAGACCATAATATATATCCCAAGTTCATATATATGACGTACAGTTTTTTACATAACACCTTAAAATGTGCTGTTGAAGTAAAATTCATCAATTTCTTGTCTCTGGATCAAGTGAACTATATATTCCATTTGCATCTGTATATTAAAAAAAATGTATTAGAAAGCATATTATTAGGTCTGTTTCTGAGGTTTATATATATGATACTCATACTTTTACATTTATATCTGCCTATATTTATGAATGATATATATATACATATATAACCTGCAATATGCAGGATATTTTTTTTTAGCTGTATGCCTATATATATATATATATATTTATATATCTCCCAGTAAAAAGTGTTTTCCCTTGATATCCACACTGAACAGTATCTGTACCCTTATAATTTAGGCGTGGATGGTTAGTACACTAATCCTATTTTCACCCAAGTAAAAAATCACTATTCTCTTACCTGCTCATATTCTGTACTGTCTAAAACTTTTTTTTTTTTTTTTAAATATTAAAGAGTACATGTGTTTACACTTGCTACGGGTTATCCTAATAGACAGATGTTTCAAAATATGTTAGAGGAATGCGGCTAGATCTATATCTTTGTTTAGACCTCTTGGAGCCAAACTCCCTAGTGGTGGAAAGATACAGACAAATATTGTAACGATTCTTAGGTCGACCTAAGAATCGTTACAATATTTGTCTGTATCTTTCCACCACTAACCATTATATGAAATTGGTAAATAGTATATATAGACTTTAACTTTGTTTCACTTGCTGCTACATATTTTTAAGAGTGTATATTAGACACCGGTGTCATATTTTATTTTGTTTGTATTTTTTATTAGCTGACATTGATTTTTTTATCACCTCCAGCCTTTTATTCGCTGAATCATTGAAAAGTGTAAAGTTTTAATTAAATTTGTTTTGTTATATTCAACGTTTAGTCTCATTTGAACAATTTATTACACCCCATCACAGATATAATCTGCAACAGTCAGACATCAGCCTAAATTGACCACTTGATATCAATATAGAGATTGTATTAACACTTAGCAAATAATAGTAGAATCATTACAGTCAGCCTTGGGCGCCACTAACAAACACACCACACACATGATCACAGCAAACACAGTTCTTTCTAAAGCATTTAAAAAAGACATTTAGGGCCATAGTGTGTATAAATCTCTGATTTATTCTCGCCTTTCATAGTTCTAATAATACTGGGTGCTATAATATTCTTTATACTTCTATTCTTTTTAAAAATTATTTCCGACTTGTTTCCAATCTTTTCGTTTAAAAAAGGATCTTTTCTTAAAATACTCCAATTTTTACGTAAAATCTTTCTAATGTTTAAGTGTCCCTCATTGAAAGTAGTAACACAATTGAAGCCTCTTTTTATTTTTATAGAGGTTTGTCCCAAAACATCCTGTCCAGCTTTCACTACCTGGTTTTCTTAATTAATCATAGTATCTCTATTTGCCATTCTCGCCCTATTGTATGCTTTCTCTACTAGGTGATCAGGGTAGTGTTTGGCTTTAAAACGTTGTTTTAAAGTTTTAGATTCCTCCTCAAAGTCACATGATAGAGTGCAATTTCTTTTTATTCTCAGAAATTGCCCATACGGGATATTCTCAATCCAGCGTGGGTGGTGGCCACTTTTGGCATCCAGATACCCATTAGCCCAGAGGCAGAACTTTTCTTCACTTTCTGCAACAAGATTTTTTTTTAGTGAACAATTTTCTGCAGGTCATTTTTAAATAAAATTCAATTTTAAATTAGACAGTTACACTAAGGCACCCGTTCAATTGCAATGTGTTGGTTAACTGAAGAATAAAACAATTTTTAACATTTTATAATATAGTGCAGTAGTTGAAAATTGCATTGCAAATTAGCGGCATTCAAAAAAAATTATTTTTTTAAAATGTCTCTTGAATAAATCTGTTTCCTTTTCTCTTGGTCGAACATAGAAATGTAGTAATAAAAAAGATGCAATGCTCATACTAACATCTTACATTCAGAATAAACAGCTTTGCAGACTGAGAAAGGCTAGGGGGTGGGTTTGAATTTTTTTTCTCTGAGAGCAAGTCAACAAGCAATGCACTGCTGCTTTGCAGCGCTACTGCATATTTGACTGTTCACTTCAAACATCACTTTGCTCTGGATGCACTGTGCTAAAGAAAACATACACAGTAAAGCCAGAGCACAGCTCTGTTTGAAGAGAACTGTAATGTGGAGCAGCACTACAAAGTTAAATCTCTAACAGTGCCTGCATGTGTCCTGTTCTTTCTGCAGACATGTTGCATTTTCTGCGATGACATCTCAGATCACTGTATGTTCTGCCTTGGGGCCCATTAGTATCTGTATCTTTTCTATACATTTTTGTTGCTATTTTCCCTTCATCATGAAATGGCACAAGATCAAGAAAATTAATTTCATGATCATCAATATTATTAGTACATTTTAAATTAGTCATTTTGGTTTATTTGAGAATTCTGACCAGCTGGGGTGATCCCCATCCCAGATGATCAGAATATCATCTATAAAATGCCTCCACATTATTATATGCGTGTTTTTATATACTTCCTTATCATATATCATGTTGTCCTCAAAATGACCCATAAAAAGATTTGCAAAATTGGGCGCAAACTTAGTTCCCATTGCTGTCCCATTAGTTTGTAAATAAAACTTATTTTGGAAGAGGAAATAATTTTTCTCCAATACAAATCTAATGGAATCTAAGATGAACAAGTTCTGTATTTCACTGCACTGTTTCATTTTCCAAAAAACATTGGACCAATTTAATCCTTCTCATGTGGGATTGAGGTATATAGTGCACTAACATCCAGAGTTGCCCATCTGTAAGATGGTTTCCATGGTATATCTTTTACTATCTCTAGTAAATGAGGGGCATCTCTTAAATATGACTTTAACTCTTACTATGGGTTTCAAAAATGTGTCAACATATTCAGCTAAACGGGATATTAGGGAATCAATACCAGATATAATAGGCCTCCCCAGTGGGCACTGTAGATTCTTATGGATTTTTGGCAAATGATAGAATACTGATATACTCGGTTCTTCATTTGCCAAGAATCTCCATTCATTTATATTGAGTATATTATCATGCTTTCCTCTGTTTATAAGACTAGCATATTGTGCCAAAAAATGATCAGTTGGATCTCCACTTAGCAGTTTATATGTATCTTCATCTAGTAATAAATTGAATGATTCCTTTAAGTAATCTGTCCTATCCTGGATGACCATTCCTCCACCCTTGTCCGCCTCTTTTATGATGATACTCTCATTCTTTTTAAGATTATCAAGGACCTCTTTTTCCTTTCGGCTCAGATTATATTTTCTAATCTTGAAATCTTTGCACATTTCAGAGCACTCTTGCAGAACTACATCTTTAAATTGGGTAATATATTTGCCCTGAGATTGCACAGGGAAGAAAATAGATTTGGGTCTTAGCTTGCTATGTATCGATATTTGTGACTCGGTAATGCTGACAAGCCTAGAGCATACACTACTGCATCAGTTTCTTTTATGCAGATCAGATACAGCAAATTTTATTTTGTTTTATTACAAGTGTGTTGTGAAGTGTTTTTACAAGACTTTAATAGTTTTTTAGTGTGACACCAGTGTGGACTTTGCCCCTCACATTGGGGATTGTAATAAACTGGAATTTTATATACATCCACCAGTCTGCTCTTTACAGCTAGATGGCTCCCCCCACTCCCTGATACACATACAAAGGGAAAGTAGAGAGGAAATAAATTGGTCTAAAACACGGATCGAAAAGCTGCACCAGTAGGGGAGACGCATTGCTACGCTAAACACTCCTGAGCAGTGAAAAACAACGCTGGATGATTGGACAAGGCTAATTACAGCCCCCACGCCAAACTCTTACCTCATATCAATTGAGGTACTACCAAGTGAGTGGCCATCTGTATGTGTTTTTTCTGTTTGTGAAGCCATAATATACTACACCCAGATCCGGCTTTTTTGTGTGCCCCTTCCCTCTTCTACCCACTTCAGATTACACTAAGATCTCACAGGGGACACCGTTACATTTTTGGAAAAAGGCTGCAAGAAAAGTGGATCTATACCTCATCTATACAAAGATTAACTTTCTTTCTTATTCTGGTTCCATTGAATCTTAATATAATATAGAAGAGGACAGTGTTGCCAAGTAACTAGATACTTTTTAATTGTATCCACATATGTATTATAATATAGTACGGTTGGTGGAACATTTGATGTAATTTGGTCCAACTGTATACATAGTGTGGTATTTGTTATCCTGACCTGTTAAGCGCTGATATTTTCTGTGTGCTCATACACATATATATATATATATATATATATATATATATATATATATATGTATATATGTTATTTGATATTTCCCCTTTAAAACTGTTTTAACATGTTTTTTATTTGCGTAATTTTTCACACCCGTGCAATTATTTTGATGTATGATAGTTTCTTTTCTTTTTAAAGACACGATGAGTCCACGGATCATCATCATTACTTATGGGATATTCACCTCCTGGTCAGCAGGAGGAGGCAAAGAGCACCACAGCAGAGCTGTTAAATAGCTCCTCCCTTCCCTCCCACTCCATTCATTCTCTTTGCCTACGTTAGTGATAGGAAGAGGTAAATTGAGGTGTTAGAAAAGATTCTTCAATCAAGTATTTATTATTTTTAAAGTAGTGCAAGATTGTGCTGCTTTTCTCTTGTTAAGTGTATCCAGTCCACGGATCATCCATTACTTACGGGATATTCTCCTTCCCAACAGGAAGTTGCAAGAGGATCACCCACAGCAGAGCTGCTATATAGCTCCTCCCCTAACTGCCATATCCAGTCATTCTCTTGCAACCCTCAACAAAGATGGAGGTCGTAAGAGGAGAGTGGTGTTTTATACTTAGTTTATTTCTTCAATCAAAAGTTTGTTATTTTTAAATGGTACCGGAGTGTGCTGTTTATCTCAGGCAGTATTTAGAAGAAGAATCTGCCTGCATTTTCTATGATCTTAGCAGAAGTAACTAAGATCCATGGCTGTTCTCACATATTCTGAGGAGTGAGGTAACTTCAGAGAGGGAATGGCGTGCAGGTTTTCCTGCAATAAGGTATGTGCAGTTAATATTTTTCTAGGGATGGAATTTGCTAGAAAATGCTGCTTATACCGGATTAATGTAAGTAAAGCCTTAAATGCAGTGATAGCTACTGGTATCAGGCTTATTAATAGAGATGCATACTCTGTAATGTAATATAAAACGTTTGCTGGCATGTTAATCGTTTTTATATATGTTTGGTGACAAAACTTATTGGGGCCTAGTTTTTTTCCACATGGCTGGTTTGATTTCTGCCTAGAGACAGTTTCCTGAAGCTTTCCACTGTTGCAATATGAGGGGGAAGGGCCTATTTTAGTGCTTTTCTGTGCAGCTAAAAATACTGACAGAGACATTCAGCTTCCCTCTGCATGATACAGGACATCTCTGAAGGGCTCAAAAGGCTTCAAAGTCGTGTTTGAGGAGGGTAACAATCACAGTAGACTGTGGCAGTTGTTGTGACTGTGTTTAAAAAATGTTTCTTTCATGTAATTAACAAGAGTCCATGAGCTAGTGACGTATGGGATATACATTCCTACCAGGAGGGGCAAAGTTTCCCAAACCTTAAAATGCCTATAAATACACCCCTCACCACACC